>NC_072010.1:110767671-111085171 GCF_027791375.1 Indicator indicator | reverse complement strand
AAATCTTTTCAAATCCAAACCAGTCTATGATTCTATGATTCCACAAAACAGGTAGGCAGCTGTTTCAATATTGAAACCATACTGCATTAATCAGATTTTGTAGTCACAGCAACAGAAAATGATTTTGGATATTGCTGACATGGTAAATACAAATATTCTGTGGTAGTGTCTCAAATGATGTTTTTCCACATAACAGGAGCTCATGTTAGACAATAGTCATGTTTACATAAGTTACCATGATATATCATCAAAACCAGGCAAAGAGCTAATGAAAAGGAAAACACTATCTAAGCCTTAAACAATGATGAAAATTTCCACCTATCTGTATGATAAAGCATAGTAGTAGGTGAAAGAACATAAATCAATATAAATTACCTAATTCCATAACTATTTGTGTAAATTGCCTTCAATGAAATCATGATCTTATAAAACCATGGAATCGTTTAAATTGGAAATGACCTTTAAAATGAAGTCATTAACATAGCATGCCAAGACTGAGTAGCAGTGTGAAAAGTACCACAAAGGTGCTTGAGAAGGGGTAGGGAGTGGACTGTTCTGATGTTCCAGAAAATGTTACTGAGCATGCAAATAATCTAAACCTATTTCTTGTGAGATACTATGGAACTTTAATCCCACAGTAAAACTTTAAATTTGATTTAACAGGTGAGAAAATTGAGTAAAACTTACTCATTAGCATTTTTCTGCCATTAGATTTGCATATTTTTCAGAGAAAGCTGGATTTTTGCTTTTGGTGAAGCTCTTTAGCCTCCCCCTTGTCTTTTCCCGCTGTATCTATAATGTTTTTGTGTAACAAGAAACTTTTCTATGCAAAGTTTTAAAGGAGATCTTTGTGGTTTTTTTCTTTTTAATATTCTTAGAGAGTTTTACTTTTGAATAAAGCCACAAGTAAATGCATGATTTTGGTCTCTTAACTCTTCAAAAATATGTATGTTGCCATGTCCTATGCCATTGTATTACAATATTAAATTAGAGTTGAATAGAACAGAACAGTATAGAATAGAATTAGAATAGGAATAGGAATAGGATAGACTAGACTAGAATAGACTAGACTAGACTAGACTAGAATAAGACTGTTTCATTTGGAAGGGCCCTACAACTGTCACTTAGTCCAATTGTATGACCACTTCACAGAATCACATAATCACAGAATGTCAGGGGCTGGAAGGGACCTCGAGAGATCATCCAGTCCAACCTCCCTGCCAGAGCAGGATCACCTGTACCAGCTCATACAGGAACACATCCAGGCGGGTCTTGAATATCTCCAGAGAGGGAGACTCCACAACCTCTCCGGGCAGCCTCTTCCAGTGTTCTGTCACCCTCAAAATGAAATAATTCTTCCTCCAGTTTCCATGGAACTTCCTATGCCTCAGCTTCCGCCCATTGCTCCTTGTTCTGTCATTGGGCAGTGCCGATCAGAGCCTGGCTCCATCCTCTTGGCACTCACCCTTTAGCGTGTTTATAAACATGAATGAGGCCACCCCTTAGGCTCCTCTTCTCCAAGCTGAAAAGCCCCAGCTCCCTCAGTCTCTCCTCATAAGGAAGATGTTCCACCCCCTTAATAATTTTTGCAGCTCTGTGCTGGACTCTGTCAAGCAGTTCCCTGTCCTTCTTGAGCTGAGGTGCCCAGAACTGGACACAATATTCCAGATGTGGCCTCACCAGGGCAGAGTAGAGAGGGAGAAGAATGTCTCTCGACCTACTGACCACACCCCTTCTAATACAAGCCAGAATGGCACTGGCCTTCTTATCCACAAGAGCACATTGCTGGCTTGCGGTCAAATTTCCACCTACCAGGACCCCCTGGTCGTTTTCCCCTTCATTGCTCTCCAGAAGGTCTGTTCCCAGCCTATACTGGTGCATGAGGTTGCTCTTTCCCAGGTGCAAGACTCTACACTTGTCCTTGTTGAATTTCATTACATTTTTCTCTGCCCAGCTCTCCAGCCTGTCCAAGTCCCACTGAATGGCAGCACAACCCTCTGGTGTGTCATCCACTTCACCCAGTTTGGTGTCATCAGCAAACTTGCTGACAGTGCTCTCTGTTCCCTCATTCAGGTTGTTGAATATATTGAGCAGCACTGGTCCCAGTACTGACCTCTGAGGGACTCCACTAGTTACAGGCCTCCAACTAGACTCTGTCCCATTGACCACAACTCTCTGACTTCTTTCCTTCAACCAGTTCTCAATCCACCTCGCTACCTGATCATCCAGACCGCACGAATAACCAAAACTTAAAGCATGTTATTAAAGGCATTGTCCAAATGCCTCTTAACACAGCCAAGTTTGGGGCATCAACTACCACTGTAGGATTACTATTTCAAGGTTTGACCACCCTTTTTGTAAAGAGATGCTTCCTAATGTCCAGTTGAACCCTCCCCTCATGCAGCTTTGGTCCATTCCCACATGTTCTGTGCACTGGATCCTATGAAGATCTCAGTACCTGCCCCTCTACTTGCCATCCTGAGGAAGCTGTAGAGAGATGTCTTTCTATTGAACATTGAGTCTAATGTATCGTTGTTGCTTGACTCTGCATTTCATTGTGTGCACTCTTTAAACTTGTTTAAAAATTAGTGCCAATGAAAATTGATATACTGGAAACAGTGTTGTTTGAGATATTGCCTTTACTTCCAGCTGCACCTTTTGCAAATGAAAACTACTGGCCAAATGACCCCATTTCCAGCAAAGAATCAATAGGTTTTGTGATCCTCTTCCTTCCCTCCACCTCAGCTGTGATGTGATTTTCTGAAAAATTATTCCCTTCTGGCACTTCTTGTTTCTCTCCCTCAGTCTGGCTGTGCTTGAGAGTATTTGTTCCAGCCCCAAGGTAAAGACAATAATTTTTTTGAGTGCTAACAAATCAACCCTCACCTTTCTTTTACTAACAGAGTTCATATTACCCAATTGTCCTAAGGGTGTTTAATTTCAATATCAGACAATGTTTAGCTGATGCCCATAATTACTTTTCCTGCATATAAAAGCAAGAATTAAATTTAAACGCAGGTTGTGTATCCATTTTCTGTAAACTTTTTTAATCAACAGTAAATGAAACAACCTGTCATGAGATTGCTGTACTGCTGAAATGACATGAAGAGCAAATGCATGGAGTAAGTTTGTTTGCAGACTTTTACCTAAGTTTGGACCTGGTGATGATTTGTTGTTTTTTCTGCAGCTTAACCTTGTTTGGTCTAGCTGGAAATGTGGCAGTAGTGATGTCAGTATTTGCCAAGAGGTATACTTTTACAGGAAAGTGTAATAGACATCATTCAAGGTTTTGACAAGATTTCACACAGCCTAGTGGGGGAATCCAGCACAAATTCATCATAATAAAAGCCTCCCATGACCATTTTGGGTTATGTGCTCATAACCTTACAGATGTGGTCCATCTGTAGCTGAATGAAACTATTCAGTTGTTTCTTTGCATGAAGTGCTTGAACACTGTGACAAATTGGAATAGTTTGCTGCTAACGTGGATTTAGAGACATTAAAGTATCAACACCATGTAATACAGCATAGCTTAAGGTCACGCATCAGAAAACACAGAACCAAGTTTTCACAAGATTTTTTTCTCAAGACATATCAGATGTGGGATTCTTCCACTACATGGTGTAGAAAAGTGGAAAAGAGGGAGAAGGGTTCCTGAGCCACTCAAGATTGAAAAGAGTGATCTGGGCCTCTTTTACTTACAAAAGGTCAAATGTGCATTCACCTCCATTGCATTGGTGGAAGGATGTGAGGTTCTGGGCTACCAAGGTCCTTTGTGGTTTCCATGTCTTCTCTCGGTGTAACAGGCTGTTGGGAATCCTTTTCACGTGGTACAATGGTGACCACTACTCTGTGCGTTAAGAACTTCTTGCATTGCTTCCTTGTTCCTTATGGTATTGTTCTCCTTCAGCTCTGCACTGTTGTGTGCCCTTCAAGCCTTCTCTTTACCTTTGTTTTCTTCCTTTCAGACACTTTCTTGGTAAACTACTGGTGGTTTTCAAAGCAGACACTTCATGTGTACCTGTTCAAAGAAAGCATTTTTCTTATAATTCCCTTCCTGCTTTGTCTTGACATTGTTTGTCATGTAGATTTTTGTTAATTTTTGTTTGTTTCCATTATTGTCTGTGGGTTTGTTTTCTGTGTTTGTTTGGTTGGTTTTGAGTGTGGGGTTTCTGTTTTGTTTGTTAGTTTCTGGTGTGGCAACTGAACTTAAAATATTGAGATCAATATTCCAAAGGTCGGATTGATAGGCAACAACTTGTGACTTCTGCTCTGATCATTAGATGATCACAACCTTAAAATCTATCATCCTGATTCTTGCATAAAACACAACAGTTCCATTGATGTTATTAGGAAATCCATCAATGTTATTAGGAATCACACTTCATGAAGTGAACACACTATGTCAGACTTTTTTTTTTTCAAGAGAATACAACTTGACCAAAGAGAAAGGAAATTACCTGAGGAAAAAAATGAGTCTTGCTGGATCAAAGAATCTTTCTCAGTTGAAGCCAATGAATTATATCAAAGGTGAAAATAAATGTATCTGTAGAATCTTGCCTACATTTAATGTTTACTATAGATTCAAATGCTGTATTTTTTCCCTCTAAGAAGTCAAACTCCTTCCTGTAATTTCCTAAAGAAGTATCAATATATAACCTATAGATTATTTGTAAACCATCATCTTCCTTTTTCTTCTCTTCTTCTCCACTTACTTCAACATTTGCAATACACATCAAGGGTTTAGAAAGGTTTAAACCAAATCTGCTCTTGTTAACTATGACTGAGCTGATTCTGAATCTTCATAGAGTGCACTCTATTTCAGCAACATTTTAACTCACTTTACCCCATTTTTACTGCTGTTTTATAATTGCTCTTTGCTTTGCAAATTATACGAAATAGTGATATCTACCACATGTAATTTTTTCTCTTATTTACTATATGGGAATGGACATGATGAGGAGTGTTTTGGATTTGGGAGGCTTGCTGGTTGGTTTTGTTACTACATTTGTGTTAGCACAGACTTGGGCTTGTACATAGGGTAGAACAGGGTGAGACCTATGATGTAAACATACCTGTGGGAGTCTTGTTTCATCTCAAAGTTCAGTCTTTTACAAGGACTATCTTAATACTTGAAAAAAAATTACTGTTATGTGTGTCATACTGGAGCTTCAGATGTGTCTTCAGTTTTCCTGGGCCCAAGCCATGAAGCTAAGAACTGAGCCTTCCTTGGAAAGCTAGCACAGATCTAATATGCCAATAGTAGCTTCTGTCCATTGAAACGATGCCTCTTTAAATTACAATCTGTATGTGGATAGGTAGAGGTGATGATAATTTCTGAATGTAAAAGGTAAATTCTGAAGGCTGATTATTACAGGCAACCAGCACCAGAACAAGAGGACACAGTCTCAAGCTGTGCCAGGGGAACTTTAGGCTCAAGGTGAGGAGAAAGTTCTGCACAGAAAGAGTACTTGGCTAGTGGAATGTGCTGCCCAGGGAGGTGGTGGAGTCACCATCCCTGGAAATGTTCAAAAAAAAGATTGAATGTGGCACTTGGAGACATGGTTTATTTTTCAGGAGGTGTTAGGTATTCGGTAAGAGGCTGGACTTGATGATCTCTGAGGTCTTTTCCCACCTGGTTGATTCTGTGATTAAAGCCTTAGTTTTATAGGAAGAATTACCAGTGGCATAGATGTCAAATCCTTCTGCGCCAATTGTGGCACTTCATGTTCTCAAGAAATCCATTTACTTTACTCTTTGTGTTGTAGAGTAAACAAGTGTCTCTTAGGAAGCCAATCTACAACTGACCCTCCTTTATGTCTCCTTTGTGTGCACAGCCTTGTGCTCATCCATGGCTATAATCATCCAGCCTTGTGTGAGGCAGTGCTGGCTCCAGCATACGAAGCCGGTGGACAGAGTGCTACTAAATCTTGGCAGTGCAGCAAAAAATTTAACTTCTGAAATTTTATTTTATTATTTACGGTTTTTTACTTCAAAGTGCAGGAGCTGAGACTTCAAGACCCGGATCCCAAGGTTGTCATGTTGTCACAAGTTCACAGTGGAAGCTTTTTTGACAGTAAGCTTGAGACACTAATGTACACCATATGGATGCATAAGACAGCTTTTACATCAGCTGTGCTAGCAATTCCAAGAGCTGCTCTAGTGCATACTTCTTTCATATTCTTTCTTTTACTTTCTTTATGATAGTCCTACAGAAAAGTGATACTAAAAGCATTGTGGCAAATCAAAATGTAACTTTCTTATTTTATGTGGCAAAAGTGCAGCAGTTTGTTACAGCTGCATTCAAACAGAGTTGCTGCAACGTTGTAAAGATGATCATGCAACCAGAACGTTTTGCTGACAGTGATTTTTCAGGCAACCAAATTTGCTAAATGTACAAAATGCAGGCCAACAACTCTTGAAATGTTTTGACCTACTTTCCCCTTGAACTCATTCCAAAATAATAATAATAAAAAATAACTATGGAAAGAGCAGATTACACAGCTCTACAATTTCACTGATGGGAATGCGAATGCCATTAAAGTAAAAGTGCTTCCTGCTGGCAGACCAAGTATGTATTTGTGTGGTTGTATCTCCTCAATACTCATTCAGAACTTGGGAGGGAGACAAGGCCAGGGAAGGACACTTACATTGACTTAACACGGCCTTTTCAGTTTAGGGGGCCCTTCTATTGTGCTTGTCTTAATTCATCTATGTAGCAGTACACAGCATTGAATCTACATTTTTTTTCTTTAAGTTGAGAACAATTTTCATTTTCACACGGTTTAGTTAGTGAGTCATTACTAACAAACTTGCATATATTCATGCAGTTGCCTTCCTGGATGTTCTAATTCTTGATGCTTTAAAAAAAAAAAAAAAGTGACCTAATTCTACTAAACTTCTCCCTTTGTTCTGTTTTTTTATTTTTTTTTCCCACTTCAAAGTATTTCCTTATCTTTGGAAGGGGGTTGTGAAATAGGGATAAGGAAGGTGTATGTGCTCAGAGGTGTGTTTAAAAAACAGATCTGTAGCCTCGTGTTTTTCATGCTCCACATTAACCCATGAAGGATAGGTGCCGGCGGATTTTGTCAGTTCTGAAAAGATTTAAGAACCTGGTTTTACCAGCAAAGGCATTAATGAGCTTTAAAAAGAGGAGAGGGAGTTGACAGGAAGAATTAATCCCTCCCAGTCCGAAACAAAAACCCAGACCCACTGCATTTCCTTCCCTTCAGCATCATACAAATTGTACAGTCTCAGTGTTCCTCCCTTGGTTCACCTCCCCACGCTCCTCAGGAGATTTATTCTGTAATTTCCAGTAGGAAGATGATTTGCATAAACCAGTTCCTTTTCATGATTAGATTCAGGAAATCAGAATTATAATCTGATATTGTTTTGCTTTTGTCCTAGAAGTTGTTAAAATGAGTCATCTACAAACCTCTAATCCCATTTGTAACCATATATGGATATGTATGGGACTGAAAATGAAGGCTGCTTGGTGTGTTTAAGAAATTCAATAGTCAGTTTCTCTCCAGGAGTTTAATTTTGCAAAAGAGTTATTGAAAAGTAATGACACTGTTAAATACTTTTGTCTAAGCAGGATCTATGTGAGCTAGGAACTGTGTTATAAGCATGGTATGTATTTGGAACAGGAGCTCAAAAAGACTTAAAAAATAAATTATAGAAGAAATATATGCATATGCATAAGCAGTAGTGTTGTAGCTCTCCCACTGAACCAGTTTTCCACAGACTGTGAGTGGCTTCACTTCCCTTCAGTCAACAAGCAGTTCTGCTGACCTTAGTCCAAAAGAATTCTCTGTTCAGCATAAATAGCCTTTTTTTTACCTTTTGGTATCATAAATCCTGGTTGTGACATTACCTCTCTAAAGAAAGAAATACGTCCTGCCAGCATCAGAGGGCAGTCTTCTCTAAGCAAGCACACACACTGCTGGATTTTTCCCCCCCCCTTATTTCTCTGGTTCTGAATGACTAATTTTAGCTAGCACCTTTGAAAGAGTCTCAAGAGGTACAAATCAATTTGGGGGATGGTGCATACAATCGATATTTACTGTTTTACCATTCCTTCTCTTTTTGGTTTGAAACAAATGACAAACTGCAAAATCATCTTTTCAAACTTGGGAATTTCCTTTCTATAAATTTAGGACTGCAACTTCAACCAGTGAGTGAATGTTCTCAACAGGAATGGACACAAGGGAAAAGTTATGTAACATACCATGAAGTGTTCACTTATTAGATAAAGAGGAGGGTCTTATTTTAGTTGCCATTAAGTATTTTACAGTTAATGTATAATTCTGTGTCAGGCTCAATCTCTGTTTTATAATGGCTTCAGTTTGTAATACCAATATTTACCATTTTTAAGGATCAGCTTAATCAAACACAGCAAATCTTAGCATTTGAATTTATATGAAATTGTGTAGAGGTGACACATAGAACAAAGCTAGCTACAAAGTCAGATGCTCTCATGGGCTACATCTCCACAGTCTGCCTGCCTTTGCCATACTTCACAGAGTCTGCCTTGCCTTCTGGATGGAGGATATGTAGACTAGGATAATGGACAGCCAGTTGGAAATACATGGCTTTCACACAGCTCCATCATCTGTTGGTAGCTATTTAGTAGGCTTGTCATAGCTGCAGATGAACAATTTTATATTTTACTTCCGTATGTGCGCTTCTCCACTCTCATAAGCATCTACAACTTACATAATACAAAATTGTATCTGATGTGCATGGACTAAGAAAGTGAACCTTTTGCTCCTCTGTAGGAATTCTATAGGGATAAGCTTACAGATCTTACTGTGCTTAGGTGAAATATTAGGATAGTGTTTTATTGTTCTTTTACTGTGTTTGTAAGAGAAGCACTGCTTTCATCAAGTAGGTGATAAGTTTCTGCCATAGAAAAACTACAATTTTAGGCCAAATGATGCAGATTGGAACAGCTCAGTAGAGGTCATATAATTCAGAGATTTGGCTTTATCTTAAAGAAATGAATGATAATAAAGGTTTGTGAAGCTAAGCCTGAGAGAGTGAGGGGTTCCCTCTGAGGCTTCCTTGTCTCTTCTCCTAGATCATCCCCCATGCAGCCAGCCTTGTACTCAGCCTTGCTGTGGGCAAAGCTGGTTGCCTCAGAGACAGCAGAACTGGTGTAGGGAAGCCAAGGCTGGTTAAGTTGTCTGCATCTGTAGCCAGAAATAAGGAAATAATGAAACTCCAAGTGAGTCACTGCACCATCCCTGTTTCTTGTACAGCTCAAACTAGCATCATGATGTTACTGGCATGCAGTGAAACCACTCACTTTTCTCAGTTTTTGTAGGTGCTTTATTCCTACAGCAATGAGCCCTGACAACTTGAGAAAACACAGTAGCGAGGCAAAACTAAACTAAGGTTTGGCACAAAAAAAATCACTGAGCAGTGGGGTTGGAGTGTATGGGCTGTTATTTGTCATTGTTCCAAGATGTTTAAACAAAGGTCATAGTAAAAAGCTTGTTATGGTAAGCAGTTGTTGCATCAGGTTGTTAAATCTCAGATGAATCTCCCAGTTGCTCTGAACCAAATCCAAAGACAAACTATTGATGTCTGGCTGACCCTTCAGTCCTATCTGCAACTTGCTCTGTGGAACGACTTTTCAAGTATGCAAATATTCTCTGGAGAAGGGAATGCTAATGCTATGTAGGTGGGCATCAAATATCTGCTTTCTTGATCTCTTAAACCTTTTTTTAACATATAGGAGTTGGATGAACTATTCACCCCCAAGTTCAGTACTGAAATTCACTTCCTGCTTTTAGTATTAGAAAGGAGCAGGATGTGGCCCAAAACTGCTCTGGGTTTCAATTAATTTCTTGTTAGTTTCTCTATAGTGCTTAGCTTTAGCATTTAAAGACAGGACAAAATAACAAACTCACCTTTGTCTCCTTCATCCTCTGCAACTAGTTTGGCATTTTAAAATCACCACTCTGCCAAGCCTGGTCAGAAGACTAGCTGAAAGTGGAACAATGACACACATTTGGTGAGATAAAGGTAAGTATGCTGATGTGAAATATTCTTAAAAAAAACATGTTGTCATGCTTATAGAAACTCAGGTGAACTTAAGTGCTTAGAACTGGATGGATGTTTTGTTTTCCTTTCATTTACCTCTCAGTAACACCCAAAGTGTTTAATTAATGTAAATAAAAGTTGAGTTGTGGTGAATCTTTCTAGTTCTGTCTTGGTGTCTTGTCTACAATATTTTTCACACCGTAATGGGGTCTGGTGCTCAGATGCATGGAAAGGTACAAGTTAGTATTTAAACAACAACAGAAATAAACCCTGAAATCTTCCCCTCCATATGAATTATTCTGACACCCTTATCTAAGTTCTCATATAACATGAGTAGATCTGTGCTGAATTCATATGAGAAGCTAATGTTTTTTGTTTGAATGACTCTTCTGTTTAGGAGTCCCATACATTTAAGAAAGAAAAATTGATAATTTTCAGCTAGTGAGACAGAATTCTCATGAGAAAAAAAGAACTCTACTTGTGAGATACAATTCCCATTTCTCACATTTTACCTCCTAAATGTCACTTTCTTTTTGTAATGAATTGGGCAGGAAACTCTGCCCTTTCCTTTGAATGACTCATGATGTAATGTACTTGCAGATTAGAAATACAATTTGAGTAACGTACTATATGTCTTTAAGTGAGATTTTGCCCATTTTATCATGTTTATCCTAATGGAAACCTAGCACTACATCTCTTGTGCTAATATTAGGGTGTTTAGATCATGACTGCAGAAAATCTTGTTGAAGTTCACGTTCAGGCAGACTTTTCCTTCATATTAGAAATGTGCTTTTGTCATGTGCAAGCTTTAAATTCATTTACCTGCAAATGTCACTGGTGAAAATTGAGTATAAAAAGCATCTTGTTAATGTACTCTTTGTAGCTGTCAAAGAAGTCCAAATGACATACAAATGAACATTGATTTTCATACAAAAAAGCTCTTATGTGGTTGAGATGTAATTTAATATTAATAATATTTTTAGAATTGAGTAAAATTCTTCAGTAAACTTGGTGAATAAAGAAACATGGGAAAAAAAGTATGAATGTCGGATCTGTTACTACTTTGCATAATCTGTTCTCTTTTTAAGACATAAAAAGTCCATTTAAGTGGTATTTTATTTCACATTTTGAGCTTCTGGTGCCCTGTAATGTCAGATAGATAGGATGAAGTCACAGGCCTGATGTCTATAGAAATGGCAACCCCCTTGCACGTGAAGTTTATTTCATATAATGTTTGCTCATGTAAGAATATGGGATATGTCTAGGATATATGACTGTTGGAGGATTGTTGATGGCAGGCAACCCTGGCTAAGTTATGTGCCTATGTTATATATTTCCCTTTATTAGAAGAGGTAGAAGATGGTCTCTCTCAGACAAGAATTCAGGAAAAGAAGAATCTAAGTACATTCCTTGAGTTGTCCTATAGAGTTATAAGTTGAGCCTCAGAACAACTTTTAGTCAAGCTAGACATCCCAAACTTGCCTTTCAGACTCTACCCATCTAAGTTTCTCTCTTCTTTCATGTAGAAAAATATGTGTCCACTACCTTTGGAATTAACTCCAGCAGAAGACTTTATTTTAAGAAAAGGAAAGAAATCAAAGGAAAAAAAAGGGATAGAAAACTACAGAATCCTTTAGCTGGGTCAAAAGTGGATGGGTAATTTGTCTATGGAAAAGTTGCCTGTCCTTTTGAAGATGTTCCCACTGAACAGAAAAGTCTGTTTCATTTTCTTCCTTTCTCCACACAGGGTTTGTCTCTCAACCCTTCAACCAAGCGTCCTACTCCTCCAACAAAGGCAGTGCCTCCATACCAGACAAGTGCAGCCACTGTATACCCTGCTGCTAATACCTGTAATTGGTCTTGTATCTCAAAAGAGCTCTTGAAATAAGCAAAGGGAATAGTTTCCATTGCCTTAAGTGAGAGCAACCTTATCCTCTAAGCTTAAAAGTGGATATATGACAATACCAACACCAGAAGCTTCGAAGGAGTAGACTGCAAACAGACCTTTAACTGTTTTAATTGATAGCCATGCTTCCCTCTCCTCCCCTCCCGCATTGCACCAATGCCCAAACAGGGACTGTTATCTTTCCTACAATCTTTAGTAAAACGAAATTTTAGAGTTTCTGGGCATGATCCAGTTCTCAAATATCTAATGCCATTTGAGATGCCCTAGGTGCCTACGTGGCTCCATCTGCCAGTTCAAAAGGACATGGGTCTCCTGGAGGTCTTGTCTCATATCTGCTACCAGATTGTTAGCATCTCAGGTCATTTGGACATCCCAAATGATGTCTAATAACTACGTTAAGGCAGATGAACTGAGCTAGCTGTATGTGTTAATAGACACAAATCTCAGTTAACATCTGTGTCAGTGTGAGGTGAAATTTCTCCCCCCCCCCGACAATAACCAGGCTAGCCCAGTCTGGAAGCAAATGAAAGCTGTATTTACAAAGCAGAATCTACAATCTACGATGAAATGCAATGAATATGTACAAATATACAAAATTCACAACATTTACAAATATATATATATAATCAGCAGAAAATCACAACCAATCTCCCTTTGCTTCCCCCCAAAGGGGACCCTTCCCAAAGGGGCCTCCCTCTCCCAGGAGCTTCCCCCCCAGACCCCCCTTGGACAGAAAGCAGAGTTAGTTAGAGCAGAAAGTTGTTAACTTAGCTGTCAAGGTCAGTGTGTGTTATCTTCAGCCAGAAGAGAAGAAGAAGAAAACAGCAGCCAGACAGCCCAGCAACTGCCCCGACTGCAGAATGCAGAGAGTGCAGAGTGCCCCACTTTGTTTTGGGTAATAGTTCTTAAACATTTCTATCTATCCAATGGAAGTGTTTAGAACAACCAGTATTTTGATTTCTTACACCCAATAGTGACTGATTTACACTCTTTCACTTTCTCTGTTTTGAACTTTGCAAGGAAAAATTAAAAAGACAGCTTCAAACCATCACAACATTGTAACTCCACCTGGAATAATCTGAGTTGGAATTTGAGCTTTAAAAAAAAAAAAATCTCCAAAATTGTTAGACTTTTTTTCTTAATGCTTTTGGTAGCGTAATTTTCATACAGTGTAAATCTATATCTCTTCATTTAGCTTTCTTATTTGCCACAAACTGCTATTTGTGTTATTTGTATGGTTTGTTTATAGTTTTAAAATGCAGAAATGGCCCAAGTTTTGATTTGTTGTCCCTTCAGTACATTTATTAATGTCCTTGTCAAACATTAACCTGGAGTATCTTCACTGGAACACACCCAATAGCTGTAATGCACAAACATTTATTATATGTGAAATTAAGCTGAAGGGCTGTGATACGTGATTAATGTACTTAAGTGGAATCATGTTTGCAAACTAAACTTTAACTTCTGGAAAAATAAGATAGAAGCCAAGGACCATATGCTAATGATCTTCTGTTCAATTAAATGTAGTAAACTCTAAAGAAAGGTGTTTATAACCTGCTACTGAGGAATGAGGAAAAGATAAAATTACTGGCCTCTACGCCATGATTTACTTATTTTAAATTACAAGTGTACTGCAAGCTTCTCTGTCTTGATAATGATAAACAATTGACATCTTAAATACTGGAACATTTGTAGGAGTTGTACCCTTAAAGGATTCCATGGTCACTGCTATTTCTGAAGTGCTTATCAGCTTGGTTAAGATTTTTTTCTGCAAATGCAGCCCGTCTGTTGTCTTGTGGTGTCAAATGCCTTCAAGGCTTGCAATGAAATGAG
Organism: Indicator indicator; assembly: GCF_027791375.1. Taxonomy (NCBI): domain Eukaryota; kingdom Metazoa; phylum Chordata; class Aves; order Piciformes; family Indicatoridae; genus Indicator; species Indicator indicator. Next base: position 111,071,382 of record NC_072010.1, on the reverse strand, counting down.
AATACTGTTTTTGTGCAGTTTGGTAGAAGGAAACCATATATTATCTGGAGCATGTGACAGATGACTCCAGTAGGGTTAGAGCATCCTCTCCTTCCTGAGAAGTAGCTTGTGCTTGCCACTCATGAGGCCGTCACAGAGTCACAACGAAACAGAGGAAAGCTCATTTGGACAAATCAAACTGTTAGCTTTGCATGAGTAGAGTCTCATGCTCATGATGAGAAATGAGTTGAGAAATCATCCTCCACAGTTACAGGGACTGTTCTTTCAGCCTGGTTCCAGAAAAAAATCCATTGTTAATGGGAAGGTTTGTTGATCAACACAGAATCATAGTCATAGAATATACCAAGAGGGAAAGGACCCCTGAGGGTCGAGTTCAATTTCTGACTCCATACAGGGAAACCTGAATGTTAAATCATATATCTAAGAGTGTTGCTCATATGCTTTTTGAATGCTGACAGGTCTTGGGTCAAGCCACTTTGACCAGTTCCTTGGGGAACATGTCCCAGTGCCTGACCAACCTCTCAGGAAAGACTTTTTTCCTAATATCCGATCTGAACTTCCTCTGACACAACTTTAAGCCATTCCCTTACATCCTATCACCATGCACTAGAAAGAAGAGATCAGCATCTCACTCTCTGCTCCCCTTTATGAGGAAGTCACAGACAGCAGTGACATTTTAATAAGCATGAAGTTCCCTGTAGTCCTTTTGACTGCTTTCACTAGAAACTGTCTTCTGCTATTAACTGTTGTATGTTGTCTTGAATGTAGAAATTACCATCCAGTTATCAATGTATTTTCTTTCCCTTTAAATGATAACCAATTATCTCTGCTTGTCATAATATATAGCTTCCTTTCCTCATTAGTGGTCTACAGCAAGAGAAATAATAATGTAGGATTTCTTACAGAGCTTCATCACTCTCTTCTCCCAAGATGTTATCCAGGATCAAACATTCAAAATACAAATTCTGTCACTAAATTCTTTTTCTTGTTAAAAAAATATCGCAACGTATTCCACTAAACTGTTTCCCTGTTTTTTTTTCTAATCTATTTTGATGTACATTTGCTGTCCAATAAAAGTATTACATGACACTTTTGGGGACTGTCTATTGCAGCATGACAACCAATAAACCTGACTGCCACCATTACTTCAGGATCCCACCGTTTAAAAAAAAGCTTGCTGAGATACAAGAAACTTAATGAATTAATCCAGTTGGTGCCAAACAATGATGTAATAAACCAGTAACTGGGTCGACCTGTGAAATCAACTTCTCCAGAGAGCTAGATACTCATCCTGAAGGTAGGATTCCCTAACACTCTGACCTGTTTGTCTCTTTCTGAATTTGAAAACACCACTTAAAAACCAGAAGGTCCTGTGGTTAATCTGGCCTTTTAAATTCAATTTAGATTGGACACAACTGACTCAGAAAAAGATGACATCAGTTTAGGTCAGGAGTTATGTTGGTCTGGAGTGTTTTTAAGGTAGCAGGTACATCTTTATCCTGAATTCAGAACAGAGTTCAATAACTGTGGAAGTAATTCTTGTTAATGAAGAGATATGTAAAATAGTTATTATAAGGGAATCATTCTTCAAATTTAAAATGAGGACTTAAAGGTTGGACTTGATGATCTCTGAAGTCTTTTCCAACATGGTTGATTCTGTGATTCTGTGTAAAGTGACAGAAGCCAAACAATGATACTAAGAAGCTTCTACTTATAGATTCATCCACAGCACATTCAGAATGTATAAAAATAATTATGAGACCTACATTTACTACTTTTCATAGATTGACGTTAATGTTCTAGCTTTTTTAAAAATTTATTCTAAAAAGAAAAAGTTGTATGATCGTGACAGTCCTCCTTTTGCTTTATCAGAAAAGGGAAAGACATGAATTTTTTGAGAAAGTATTAATTAATTTCTGTTGGCCATCTTAAGATACCTTTTTGTTAGACATACCTGAAAGCATTTGTGGAGTACCTCCTAACAATGTTGTGGTCATTGTTGCCATAGTTTGGTCTTACTGGTTATTAAAAAAGGGCTAGCAAATTCACCATCCTTTGCAGATTATTCCTCCCAAAAAGGCATAGATGGGTTTGAAGGGCATAATTGCTAGACAAAATACAGAATTTATATGGAATCTCTTTGATATGTCTACTAATTTAAACTACTTTTCAGTAATGAATTTATGTTGAACAGATGTTTCTGTGCTATTCAAACAAGGCTGAAGAAATGTAAGGGGGGAATGAGGGAGAATCTGTACTGCTGCAGCACCACTGTCTCTTTGAAGCTTGCTTTTTAAGATGTATCCACTGTCACATAAACAACAAAAATTGCTACAGCTGTTCCCTGGAGAAAAAAGCATCCATTACTTTTCAGGCTATAATTGCCTACAGAGGGTGGGTGAAATACTGATCATGTTGAGATGCTGCTATGTTAATAACCAAGGATCAAGGAGAATCCTGGCAAGGTGAGAGAAAAATCTTTGACAGCACACAGGAACTCTTCTGTGTTCTTCATTAGGTATGGAAAAGAAAAGACAGGAAAATATATTCCAGGCAAATTAACTTCAGTTCAGTGAAGAAAGCAGATCCACCTGTGACTTTAAACTTGTTAAGTGTTCTACTATGAGGAGGACAGCTTTGAACTACTTCTTTAAAACATAGGAGAATTACTATTAAGAAGTGTTGAACAGCTACTATGTGGATTCAAATTATTATTGAGAATTATTTGATAGACTGGATGTCCAAGTTCTCAGTGGGTGTGTAACTGAAGGAAGAATTTGGACATGTGTGTATATATTAATGTAAATAACAATTAAAACATTTTACAGTTTAAAATCAGCTACAGTAGATATTCTGTGAGGTTAAAATCATTAGTATATTTAGGAATTAATACAAGTATCACAAAAATAAATTCATACTCTCACTTACTTCCTAATTCCATTTTTTTCTTTCTCCAAAGCTAAAAGACTTAAATCAGTGTGATGAGACAATTATTTATCTTTTTGAGAACACAATTTTCCTATCCCAGTAAAGGAAATTTTGCCTGAAACAAGGATATTGCCAGAAATTACATGCCTCCAACTTGATGAATTCCTTTATTTGTTAAATAAATGCTGAAAGTATATTTGATGGAGTCAAAATGTTTCAATTTCTATTTGTTTAAATTTGATACATAAACAACAACAACAACAAAGGGAAGATATTCCCTACAAATGAAATACTTGACCTGAAAACATTTTCCCCAACTTCTAGCCTCAGAAGGACAACTCTCCCTGGTTTCCTGAACTATGTTTTCCGTTATACTACCTTTTTTTCAGTTGGTTAGAATTCCGTTAACAGGTAGAGACCACTTCTTATCTGTTTGTATGGTGTACTGTGTCAGTGTGAGCTGAAATTCCCCCCAAACCAACAATAGCCAGGCTAGCTCAGTCTGGAAGTGAATGAAAGCTGTATTTAAAAGCAGATCTACAATCTATGATGAAATGCAATGAGTATGTACAAATATACAAAATTCACAACATTTATAAATATATACAATCAATAGAAAGCACAACCAGGCTCCCTTTGCTTCCCCTCAAAGGGGACCTTTCCCAAGGGGCCTCCCCCCCAGACCCCCTGGCAGAAAGCAGAGTTAGCTAAAAGCAAAAAAGGCTGTTAACTTAGCTCACCAAGGTCAGTGTGTTATCTTCAGCCAGAAGAGAAGAAGAAAAAGCAGTAAGTTGCCCTGACTATGCCTACTTTGTTTTTAGTAGTGGTTCTTGAACATTTCTATCTATCCAATGGAAGTGTTTAAAATAATCATTATTTTGCTTTCTTACACCCAATAGTGACTTATTTACACTCTTTCGCTTTCTCTGTTTGAACTTTGCAAAGGAAAATTAAAGAGACAGTTTCAAACCAGTATATACCCTGCTACTTTTGAAGGAAAAAAAGAAGAAAAAATATTCTGAAGCCTTGCCTTGCAGAATTTCTTTCTAAAAATAACATTACTTATGTGACACTTCTCTTATACTAGCAAGCCTTTTGTTCTTCGCTTGTTTTTTTGCTTGGCCACGTATTGGCTTTTACTGTTTTATTGATGTCTTTTTATTGCTATTTAAATTACACTCTGGAGAAATAATCATACACCATGTCTTTATCTTGACAAATCTGTTGGGAGAAATAAACATCTTAGGTGCATTATGATTTTTCTGCACAGAGAGAAAAGCATCTGGAATTCAGGAATGAGATTGTGATGGTTTTAAGACTGTCTTTTTAATTTTTCTTCACAAGGTCGAGCAAAGTAAAAGAATGTAAATAAGTCACTATTGGGTGTAAGAAAGCAAAATAATGATTATTCTAAACACTTCCATTGGAGAGAGAGAAATGCTTAAGAATCTGTACTCAAAACAAGGTTGGGGAGTTGGGCAGTTCTTGGCTTGCTCGGCTTCTGTCTGCTTCTTCTTTTCTGGCTGAAGATAAAATACTGACCTTGACAGAGATTTTTTTGTATTTTCGGCAGTGATCACATCAGCATTGTGGAGGTACAGTGAGTTACTTCTGTTGTTAGGGTAAAACAGAGATTGTAAAATATGAAAATCTCTTTGTGGCTTTTGAGTCTAGCAGGTGAGTGATGCTTTTTTCTGCTGTCAGGATCCGAGTTTGCAGTCGCTGTCTACACTCATGTCCTCCAAGATGGTGCTGGCCATATTATACCTTTGTTTGAAAGTGGGTTGTTCCCCTGCCTGTATACTACAAGGAGACTGTCTTTGTTGAAGGTGTATTCCAAAACTGGTAGCTTGAAGTCAGATTCTCTGCCAATGTAAAGCTGCACCATTCTACAGATTTTTTACCTCTACTTCAAGTGTGGCCTTATGAATCATCACCAATGTTACTAACCGTTAGAAAAACAAACCAGCATTGAACGTTTGGTGAAAAAACAGAGGTGTCTATTACTATCCAACTTTGTGGTGTTCAGACCTGCTTGAGACTCTTGGATTTAGAGCAGAGCCAGTGTGTGCAAAACTGCTGGTTTGTGTATAGCATTAGTATTGAAAATATACCATACACTTTGAGTTATGAGGCACTGGAATGTGATCCCAAACCTAATCCAAACATTCTCTCGTCCAGCCATTCTGACTTGGGAAAGTTAATCATAAAGAAACAACTCCCAATATGGACTCAGCCAGTATCTGTCCTTTCAATAGGTTATACTGATGGTGTGAGATGTAATGTTGGCAAGATTGGCTTTACATGTCTTAGTGGTCTGACTGAGAGTAAATAACTCCTTCCTTCTTTTTTTGTTGGGTGGAACAGAAGAAAATGAAGCAAGGAGTGATAAAGCAACATTGTATTTCAGATAAATGTGCACTGAAACAAATCCTTTTCAATTAGTAAAATGGGCATGAAGGAAAAATCTCCCAACCGATTTTCTTTGCAAGTAATGTTCTTATATTTTCCTCCTCTTTCAAATCCCTTTTTCCCATTTTCTGCTACTCCACAGTACTGTGGAGTTTCACTTATGTCTTGACTCCCCTTTTATTCTGTCATTTATATATTGAAATCCCTTTTTATTTCTTCATTGGAAACTCTGGTTCTGTTTTCCTCTGGTCTCAATCTCCCTGTCTTTTCTTTATTCCCATTAATGGAGCAGGTCATACTCTCAGCTTTTGCCCATGCACTCATTCAGACCTGGCTTCGAGTTTTCCTTTTCCTTCTGCTGAGGGCAGAGAAGATCCCTAGGGATACATTTGTATGTTCCTTTTTCTGCAGATATTATCACATTTCTAGCTGTCTCCAGCCCTTTTCAAGTTGTCAGGGCATAATAAATATTATGCTCTTTATATGTTTATGCAATCTTTGACTTTACCTGGTTTCTTTGAACGCAGCAGTCCAGCATTCTGCATCCTGTGCACTTGGGCCACTTTCCTGTAGAAGCAGCTGTTGGAGGAAATCTTGAGCTGTGCCAGCCTTGGTATGTTTTAGTTAGAATGGAAATACTTTTCAAGAAATACATAGGAAGCATTTGGGAAATAAAGCTCATTTCACCCAATATTGCTCACAAGTGCTGTTTCCCACTGCCAACAAAGTGGGAGCTGAACTCCAAAACAGGGCTTTCAAGATCTGGCATCTTTTATCAGTACTCAGAGAAGCAGTCATAATCATGCTTTACCATGCTGCAAGGAAGTTACTCAGTTTGGATCAGTGAGGTTAACCCTTCATGGAGTTCAAACAAGATCTGTAAAGAAACACTGTCTATTTAACATTAACTCCACAATGTTGCCTGAGTTAAAAAATCATAAGTGTCTTGACTATGCATCTGAATGGGGATAAGAAAAATATAATTTCAAGAGAAGGTTGTTTTGTGCTTTTTTTAATTATTTTTTTATTTGTCTGTGTTATAGTTATTAAACTCTGATAAGCTGATCTCATTTGCACTGAATTAGGTTCTGTTGAAACTTTCATTCAAACATTTAAACAGATTCTGTTTTGGCAGTAGTTATTATAATTCCCAGAAAGAAGGACCTGAAGCAAAGCCCAATGTGTAATAATTTCAAGCAACAGTTTTAAGAAGTCCCAATCTCCTTTCTAATCTATAAAACAGATTCCTTGTGACATTTTTATATAACTGAAATTTCCCTTCTTAAAAAAAAAAATCCAGGAATAAATTACCTTTTTCACCTTGAAACAGAAAACACTGAGCAGGAAAAGAGAATGGGCATATTGTACGCTAGAAAAGTCAAATTTCTGTGTATGTACTTAATCTCTTGGCTAAAAGTGTGAAAATAAGACAGCAGAAAGCTCTTTTCAGCCTTATACTCAACTGTCCATTTCCATCTCAGTTTCATATTTGCACTGCCTTTAGAGGCAAATTATTTTTTTACATACTGTAGGCAAACTCCATCTGTGTTCAGGAGGCTAATGTAAGGCCTGTGGTACTGTCTAAATCCTGTCTTAGTCCACATTGTGGCCAAGGAATTTATTCACTAGATATTTTGTTTGCCCACTGAATTTTAACTGAATTGCTATTGTGTTTATAATAGAACAAAATTTTGTGTTCCTTCTACAGAGATCATATTTACAATATTTAAAGCATTTGAACCTATTCTTCCTGTAAAGTAATAAGAATAAGAAAAAATGAAAATAATATAGCTGTTTCTGAGCTGCAAGTTGAGGTTACCCAGTCCATGTAGATTAGTAAATACATATTGGAAGCAGTTTTGAAGATTTTTGCTACTACTCTTGTGATGGCCTTTTTAAACAATTGAATGATAAGGGTAGTTTAGTATATTGATCATTTTTTATTTTAATAGCATCTTACTTGGGGTTTTTTTTTGGTGTAATTTGAGATTAATGCTTCCTAACAGCATGATGAGGTTCAACAAGACCAAGTGCAAGGTCCTGCATCTGGGTCCGAGGTGATCCCAAGCACAAATACAGGCTGGGCAGGGAGAGCAGCCCTGAGGAGAGGGACTTGGGGGTGCTGGTGGATGAGAAGCTCAACATGAGCTGTCAATGTGCACTTGCAGCCCAGAAAGCCAACCAGATCCTGGGCTGCATGAAGAGAAGTGTGGCCAGCAGGTCAAGGGAGGTGATTCTCCCCCTCTGCTCCGCTCTGGTGAGATCCCACCTGGAGTACTGCATCCAGTTGTGGAGCCCCTATTACAAGAGGGATATGGACATGTTGGAACGTGTCCAGAGAAAGGCCACGAGGCCTGGAGCACCTCTCCTATGAGGACAGACTGAAAGAGTTGGGGCTGTTCAGTCTGGAGAAAAGAAGGCTCCGAGGTGACCTTATTGTGGCCTTCCAGTATCTGAAGGGAGCCTACAAGAAAGATGGGGAGGGACTTCTTAGGATATCAGGTAGTGACAGGATTAGGGGGAATGGAATACAGCTGGAAGTGGGGAGATTCAGGCTGGAAGTGAGGAAGAAGTTCTTCCCCATGAGAGTGGTGAGAGCCTGGAATGGGTTGTCCAGGGAGGTGGTTGAGGCCCCATCCCTGGAGGTGTTTAAGGCCAGGCTGGATGAGGCTCTGGCCAGCCTGATGTAGTGTGAGGTGTCCCTGCCCATGGCAGGGGGGTTGGAACTAGATGATCCTTGTGGTCCCTTCTAACCCTGACTGATTCTATGATTCTATGATTCTGTGATTCTATGATGCCATTCTGATTTTATCAGCAGTTGAAGATGGTCACTATTTGGTGACAGCAATTTCTCCTATGTTTTATTTCTCTGATTTATATGTCAGTCAGGTGGGCTGCTATGGAGCTATTTCAACAGGTGTTTCAGAATACTATAACTGCAATATAAATTGACTGAAATATTTATGCAGAGTTGAAGAAATTATGCTTGGTACAAAACCATAAATGTCACAATGGAAACCCAGGCAAAGTCAGTAGAAAGATTCTCCTTAGTTTTGGTATGCTTCAAATAATAGGAAGAATGCAATGGATGGTTTTAAGTCATGAGCGAAACAATGGTGAAAATATTGTTATAAAGTGATTTAAAAAATATAAACTTATTGTTCTGTAATCCTGGGAGTGCTTTAAACTTTATTGTGCTAATTTTTAATACCAATTCTGAGCAGAAAATCATTGCTGCAGGTAGATTTTTCTTCAGCTGGCACAGAGCAATCTCATTGTTTGGAAATTGAAACCTGTTTAGTAAAAAATTTTGCAACATAGGAGCTTGACTGACATATATATATGTTTCTTCATCTTGGAAAATTTAAAGTTTGTTAACTATACATGCTTATCAGCTGGCTAATATAATTTATATGTGCAGCAGACAGCTAAGAGAGATTACTCTGCAAATTCTCTAAAATAAGAACTAAATTGAATGTTGGCACATAGTTTGGTACTTTCATGTTGTTGTTGCCGCTGCTTTGATTTTAATTTACTTTGTATTGTTACTTTTCACAGAATCACTGAATTGTTGAGGCTGGAATAGACTTTGGAGATCATCAAGTCCAGCTATGACCTAACACCACCACATCGGCTCATCTCACCTATTCCAAGCCTGTTCATGTGAGGCTGATCAGCCTCAGGGAAAGCCCCACAAGTGCCATGTTGAAGCTTGGCCTGGCTGCCAGCAAAGCCCACCTTCTTCTTGTCTCAGTCTTTACTGGTGTTGTTTGGGAGGGCTGTCAGTTTCTTCCCCCGAGGTAATGCTGTTTTGGATTGGTCCCCAGGACTGTGCTTTGGCTCTGGATAGGGTCCTGCCCATCTCTGCAGATGGCCTCTGATGGTGCCCTAGGTGGTCAGGATGTCCATGTGCAAGCTCACTCTGTTGCCTTGGCTGTGTGGGCTGTCACTCTAAGAGGGTGTGGTACCTACTCTTCCTTGACTGATTACATGGATTTCCCCATCGCCCCTTCCATCTGACAGTTTATCAGTTATCCTATCCACAGAATCTCAGAATGGTGGGGTTGGAAAGGACCTCCAGAGATCATCTAGCTCACCCACCTTGCTAAAGCAGGATCACCTAGATCCTGTCTGTCATTTCCAACTGCAGGAATAAACCCTGCCATAGTCTTCAGTTTTTCCTTCCTCTGCTGCTTACAGAAACACCAATTATAAGCTGTGGCTCACTTGAAATAGGAGACAGTCTGTCAAGCCTGTTCATGTGAGTTGCTAGAAAAGTCCTCATGTTTGGTAAGACATGAATTTTATCTGTCAATACTATGAATGCATTAGGAAGCAGTGAGCTGAAGTGAGAAACTCCATGTCTTACTGACAATTGCCTGAAAAAGCCTTTTGTAAAGCCCAAGGTAGTTGTCTGGGTTGTGGCAGCATCCTGACCACTGCACAACTAATTTCTATGCTTTCAGGAATATTTCTTTATAGAAAACTGTGTACCCAATCCCTTAAAAAAGGAAAATCCTTCCACTCAAGGCTATCCAAAAAAGGATCATTCACTCAAAAGGGGTGAGGACTCACTCAAAGATATATTCAGAAGAATTTTACCTCATGAATTTATGAAATGTTCCTGTAGAAAAAGCAAGTGGAATTTTTTCTTCCCCCTCAATGGAATATAGTTTATTCATATTTTCTTTCTCTCAGTTTTCAAACCACCTGGTAGAAAAGTTAGAGATTATGATTTCTATCTTCTTTAACTGATTCTTTCCCTACTAATCCTTGTTTTTCAGATCTCAGCTGAAGTCATGCAAATCTTTAGCCAAGTGCACCTGGAGATAGTTCCATAATGCTTAAAAAACATTCATCACATAAACATCAATACATGGTCATTCTTTTAGATGTTTGAAACCTATTTTTGGTCTTCTTGGTAAGTGATTAGCTAAATGATTAAAACCCCAAATATTGGATTCCTCTGCTGAGATTGCCATAATGTATTTCTAATATTTTCTATTTAAGTTCACTCTTTTTCTGCAGCTGGAGTACTATCTTTTGCTTTTACACAAGTGTGGTGGATTGACCTTGGCTGGATGCCAGGTGCCCACCTCCTCAGCAAGACAGGTGAGGGGAGAAAATGAGACGAAAAATGGCACATAGATCAAGATAAAGGCCATTTAATAAACCAAAAGTAAAAGCTGCGAGACGGAGCAAAGGGAAAACAGAGATTTGTTCTGTAATTCTCATCAGCAGGCAATGTCCAGCCACTTTCTGAGAAGTAGGGCTTCAGCAGGCATAGTACTTGCTCCAGAAGACAAACATTGCAGTACAGAATGCCTCCCTCTGCTCCTTCTTTCTCTGAGCTTTTATAGTTGAGCAGATATCATATGATATGGAATATCCCTTTGGTCAGTTTGAGTCAGCTCCCCTGGCTATGCCCATTCTCAAGACCTTAACCACTCCACAGCCTGCTGATGAGTGGGTAGTTTTGGAGAGACAGCCTTTACACTCTTGGAGCACTGCTCTGCAGAGACAAAACAGTGCTGTGTTATCAGCACCTTTCTAGCTACCAATACAAAACACAGTACTAGGAGTGCTGCCATCAGGAGCTCGTCTCAGCCAGACCCTACACAAGAAGAAAGCCAGGATAGTGTTTGTTCTTCACCTTTCCTGTGCTGGAAGATTTATCATTGACATACATTAAGTGGGTTTGTTTTACTTGTCCTGACTGGACATGCTTTTTCCCCCCAATTTCATAGAGTTTCTTGTAATTGAAGTGATAACAAATGTTTGTAAAAGCAAATACATTTTGTAACAAAAAGGGCAATGAGAGTTGATAAATTACAAGGTCTGTGTGGAAAGAGTAGTGGAAGAATACAATATGTTAGGTGGGTTGATTAAACTGCAGTGCTGTTCACATTCTTTGCCCTTAGGGCACTTTGTCCATGGTATTGGTAGCTTAATACTGACATCAAAGGTTTTGAGTCTGGAAAGCCCCTTGGTTGTACAAGGAAATGTGAGGTTTGGAATACTGGGCTATGGAACTGAGTACATACTATCTTCCAAATCTTGGAAAGTTTTTCTTTTTTTAATTTTTAATTTTTCTTCTCCTGTTTAAGGAATGAGAGCCCATGCTGGGATTTTGAAATCCTAGAGCAACAGTGGCCCAGTGGAAAAAAGTTCCCATTTGTTGCTGGATTTTTATTTTCTTGGCTGATTGTAATCTGAATTTGAATTCTTTGAGAAGGATTTAATGGCATTAACAGCAATTATACTTCAACAATTATTTAAAAACAAAGTGGAAAAAAAGTTTTCAAAATGGAAGTCAGCATAAACTTATGTTTCGTTCTGTAAAATATTTCCAAGGCTAACCAAGTAAGAAACTGGACATCTGGAAGAGTGAGAGCTCCCATGGATGCTGAGGCCATGGGCTCCAAACAGACTGCCTGCAGGCCTCCCATAGCCCATCACATATGGATGCCTGGAGAGCTCAGGATCCCAAAAGTTAAGCAACCCAGAAGCCTGAAACCTAGGTCTCCAAGGGACAAGTATACTGGAAGCCCAAGCTAAGCCTCCCAACATGTCTCTCCATCCTTAGGGTGCTGCAGAGCTGTAAAACTGTGAAAGCTCATGATCCTGAGATCAAAAGCCACTTCCCAGATTCCCAGATCAGATAGTGAAGGAAATGGGCACCAGGAGAGGAGGCCTGCTGGAGTGCAATGAGACTCATGATAAAGTCCTGCTTTTGTTGAATATTCATCTGCTGATGTAAAAGTGCCCTGAGCAGCTGCAACTTTTCTGCTGACGTTATCCTTTAAGGTAATTTTATTTTGAGCTATAAAAGGTAAAAACCTAAGCTGATCTAGGCCTACAAACTAAAACATAGAAAGACTGGGAAATTTTTTCAAAGAATGCATTTCTGTCTTGACCTTATGTGTAGGTTTCCCTACCAAAATCAGTTTCAAGTTTGGCATTTAATGATATTAGCACTATGCTAACAATGGGAAATATTTTTGCTGTATATCAGTAAAGGTGAGACTGAAGGAAGGAAACCTGGTCTCACATCATGAGAGGTTAGTAGAATTGCTCATATACCATTACTACAGTTACCTCTTTTTTTTCTCTCTCTCTCTCTTTTTTTTTTTTTTTTTGCTAAGCATATGTTTAACTGTAGTTAAGTATTACAGTAATGACACTGGTTACATCAGATTTAAACAACTGTGCTGTATTTTCAGGTACAAAGGTATATCCCACTTTCAGCATCTGTGGAATGACAATGTCAATTATCAGTTATGTTCCTTGCAAGAAAGCAGGTTGTGTCAAGTCATGTTCATGAAGTACTTGGGATATTTCTATGGGATGTTATCATATATTCTACTTCATGCCCACTGTTGTGTTGTCTTGCACAGAAAACTGATCATTTATGATGAAAAATACTTGTACATATAGTAAGTGCCACTACTTGGACCATTTATGTCTAATGGTCATTCATTTTGATTTTGGATTGTGAAGTCACTATGCTTTATTTATTCTTTGGCCTCTGGTAGTTTTACTGCTCCAGCTTATTTTTTTTGAATTTTTATTATTTTTTTGTCTCCAGTGGACTGGAAGACAAATTCTGTGAATTCATCAGGTTATAATGGATGGCCAAGAATGATTAATGTCATGTGTTAGTTTTGGAGTGGTTTTGGATGTAGATATGCTGCAGACTGTGGTGTTTAGTGGAATTTTAGATTAAAGTACAGCCTGTCTGTGTCCTCCACATATTGTTTGATGGTTGCAGCTGATTAATCACATTATTGGAGCTGTCATATTAAGGGGATTTGAACAAATCATGGACTTTTCCCTCATTTCTCCTTTTTGTATGGCCACAGAACAAAAATATATTTGAACAAAATGTTCATTCTGTCCTTTACATCTATGAAAGGTAAGATTAATTGACTATTTGTTATTAATACATTTCAAGTTGGACAAGCCACTAACTAATCTTATTCTGTAGGCTTTCCCTATCCTATTAAGGCCAAAACCTACAATCTTTGTTTCCTTCACGATCTTTATTGAACTTTGTGGAGATATTGATGTAACTGAAGGAACTATATCAGAGTTATAGGCAAAACCAGGAGCGTAGAAGGTGCCTATGGTTCAGGCAAAGCACTATGTGCAAACTGAAGGTTCCATTTTCGTATTTCCTAAATATTTTTTCTCTTATCACATATTAGGCGTGACTGTTGTTCCTTTTCCAGAGTCATTACTGTTACTATTGTTTTTGCCTGATAATGTTTATGTCAAACCATGAGTGAGAGCTTTTCACTATAGTTAGATCCTATTGTTCTTGACTCAAGCAGGCATCTTTGTGTTTGTTTATCACTTACGAGGTCAGAAGAGCAAGCAGTGGAAGAATTTTGTGGAGCAAGGAAAAATATGCATGAAAAATTTCCATATGTTTGCTCCTTTCAGTAATTTCCTGTTTCTATATTTAAACAGCTTAAACCCAGTGATCCTTCAGCTCCTATTGACAGCTGTGGTACTATGGAGATAAACACCTCACACTAGCCTACTTTGACATGTTGGGTATAGAAACTCAATTTTAGACACATTTTTAAAACTCAAGAGTCCAGATAGTGACAGTGCAGGAGAATTATTATTGCAGGACAGAGATTAAGGACTTACAAAACTATTTTTTCAGAAGAGAAGAAATTATGTCAAGCCAGGTTTATGTTTAATTTTCTCTATGTATTTAATAGTTCTCTTGCTCACAGTGCATTGCTTTGGAGCACAACACAGGCCTTGTCTCATGGCCTCAGTACTATTGGCTACAAGATGGACTAATGATAGGGCACACATAGAGCTTTTGAAGTCTGCTCTAGTGGCTCCTAGATGTAGATATTTTAAAATCCTAGGAAGGAACATATTGTAAAAGAGTTTAAAGGGCATTTACATTCTTATACTAAGGAAAGTGTTAGGGTTTTTTGGGGATTAGTGGCTTTACATAGAAATATCCACCACTATAGTGTGACATACCGATTAATTTTCATATGGCTGACAGTGTGAATATGTGGAAAAAGAAGGGCAAAATAAAAATTATCAATTAAAACAACAAATTCTTTACATTGAAGGATTTTATGATTACTGTAATTTTTTTCATATATCCAGTTTTCACTCTATATACATTAACTAGAAAGACCTATTCTGAAGTAAGATTAAGTACAGCTTTGCAACATGGCCAAATTTTGTTTAACGTATTCATTTAAGTCACAAAGATCATTGTTAATTTGCAGAAGAAAACATAAAAATTACTTTTTTATTAAAAATATTTTTGTGATATCTTTTGCAAGATAGTTTTGTACAGGTGGTAAACTTGGGTTTACCTCAAGTGCCTGGTAAGATATTTCAGTGTCCTTTAAACTTACACAGATAATTACTTGCTTGATTAGGCCCTTGTATTTCTATATTGGTCTAACAATGTGTTCATGCACAGACACTTTCTTGTCTTAAATTCCAAGATACTTTCCCCATGAATGCAGTATAAGCAGAACCTGCAAAGCAAACAGATTCATTTTCTTTCCTATCCTCAGGACTTCTCTGCATTCCCAGTCTGTTCCCTGAATAAAATATTGAGATCTTTTTGACATAGCCTGTAGTCGCCATAATCCCATTCTATTTTTGGACCTCAAGCATTGCTAAAGTTTAAGCACAGTTATCACAAGCAACACCAGCAACCTGCACCTATTGTTCTAACTTCAAATGAAATCACATTTTAAAGATATTTTCCTTAGATATTTTAGGTATTTCTATGTTACAGACAAAAGGTGATGGATTATTTTATAATGGAAAGAGAAATGCCCTCCTCAGAGAGTTTGGATTTATGCTTTCTTTGTTTAAATCAATTATTTTGAAAAGAATGATGAATGGTAGAGGTCATATTTACTTATCTACCATGGGTTTTTAGCAACTTTGGCCTTGATTAAGATTTGGGAAATTAAATTTTAATGGCTTTTCAGATTCAAAAGATATTGGAAAAGAAATGAATATTTGTGCTGGAAGAGTTCCTAGTTTCTAGGAAGCACCTCTTCACCAAAGCTCCCCAACCCAGGATAAACCAATTTATTTATTTATTTATTTTTGCCTGGTTTATGCACTACCTCCTACATATCAATGATCACCTATGCTTTTCTACAACCTTGTATCAGTGTGAGAGCTGAGACCCCTCCCCACTGACAATAACCAGACTAGCTCAATCTGGAAGCAAATGAAAGCTGTATTAACAAGTAAATCTACACTCTATGATGAAATGCAATGAAGATGTACAAATGTACAAAATTCACAACATTTACAAATATATACAATCAACGGAAAAGCACGACCAAGCTCCCTTTGCTTCCCCCGAGGGGCCTCTCTCCCAGGGGTCTCCTCCCTCCAGGCCCCCATGGCAGAAAGGAGAGAGTTAAGAAGCAGAGAGGCTGTTAACTTAGCTCGCCAAGGTCAGTGTGTTATCTTCAGCCAGAAGAGAAGAAGAAGAAGCAGTCAGACAGCCCAGGAAGTTGCGAAATCAGACCCCGACTGCCCCAACTTTGTTTTGAGTAGTGGTTCTTAAACATTTCTATCTATCCAATGGAAGTGTTTAGAACAATCATTATTTTGCTTTCTTACACCCAATAGTGACTTATTTACATTCCTTCACTTTTTCTGCTTGAACTTTGCAAAGAAAAATTAAAAAGTCAGTTTCAAACCATCACAAACCTCTATGCTATATAAAGGCATAGACTTTGTCTAGGTTATAGTCTGTCTTAAGGCTCAACATGCTTAAGGAAGGATTTCTTAGATGATGCAAACATCCATATGTAGGCCTGGTTGTCAAGAAATTATCAGGCTGTATATGTTGCTCTGCATTTTAGTTCAATATAGCTAAGTTAATGGATTTGAGCATAGTGCCTACAATACATTTGAGTTTGTATGAACAGGCAGTCATAAGCAAACATTTGGAAAAGTTAGAATGATTTTATTTTTGAATGCCCTCTTTGACAAACATTGGAGGTCTCTGATTTTAAGGAACTGTATTCTATGGAAATCATAGAAAGTGTGGATTTATAAAGGCATTTCCGAAGGGCATGCAAGGTGCTTGTTAGCATTGAAATTATTTGCTGTTGGTTTTGACCAATAATTATTTTAAACTACTGGTTATAAATGCAAAATAGTACTGTGATATTTCCATAAGACAAATGACATATTTTTCATCTGCTCTTA
The DNA here is from genome assembly GCF_027791375.1 of Indicator indicator. NCBI lineage: Eukaryota > Metazoa > Chordata > Aves > Piciformes > Indicatoridae > Indicator > Indicator indicator. Next base: position 111,054,810 of record NC_072010.1, on the reverse strand, counting down.
CGAATGAAATCCATCTCCCTTTCTGCCTTCACATTGAAACCCACAATTTCTGTGTGTGCAAGAAGTGCTTATAATCAAGGTAGAACATAATAAGTCAGAGAATAAATTTTCGAGATTAGCAAATTATCTCCAAAGAAAGAACCTAAATTATTTGCTTTCTTTAAGTTGTTCATTTTGGTTTAATTTGTTGAAAATCATTGAGTTTCATGAAGTCAGAGAGCTTACTAATTGGCTAAGAGTCTACAGGTATTCTTATGTTCGTTTGTGTGTATATGAACTTGGGAATGAAAAAAAAAAGGCAGTTTATTGCCATATTTTCAATAACATTAGATTTTTTTAGATGATAGGAGACTAGAAGATCAATTCTTAGTTAAATCCCCAAAATTAGTAGTGAGAAGTGTTGCATCTGCTTTGTGCACAATATAGTTGGAATAAATTGCCAGTGGCCTGGCCTCATCCCTTTGGGTTTTTTGTTCTGTTTCCAAATTTACTGCACAACCTCACAGTCTGAACTGTACCAGGCCCCAGACAATATTAACTCCTGCTTCTGAGCAGTGAAGTTGATATTATGTAAGAACATATTGCAGTCTTCGGATAGACAGTATCTCATCAGTCTTAAAGGAAGGATACATTGTGACGATTGACTTAAGCAAAGATGCAATAAAGATTTATTTAAAACAGGAATTGCTGAAAACTCACTGAGTGTGTAAACTCTAAAGCCCATTATACCTTACAGAAATGGCAGCATGCATTGGAATTACTCTCTGTAAACTGAAGACTCATGTTTATCCTTTAAATGCAACCAATGTGACCAAACAAGGATTAAACATGGCTTGTGTTATTGTTTCAGATGTTCTGGACTGAATTATCTTTTGGTAACACTGTGATTTATGAGGACTGTTTGGTGTCATTTACTTGATGACTTGCTTAGTAAATACCTTAGTTCTTTCCTTGTGTGTTTCTAATTACATTGTCAAAGACAGTACTCTACGAGATATCTAAAGGCCAGGACTTTTTTGCTTGGGTCAACGTAGTACTTCAGGGAAAAGAAAATTAGAATCATAGAATCAGTCAGGGTTGGAAGGGACCACAAGGATCATCTAGTTCCAACCCCCCTGCCATTGGCAGGGACACCTCACACTAGATCACGCTGGCCAGAGCCTCATCCAGCCTGGCCTTAAACACCTCCAGGGATGGGGCCTCAACCACCTCCCTGGACAACCCATTCCAGGCTCTCACCACTCTCATGGGGAAGAACTTCTTCCTCACTTCCAGCCTGAATCTCCCCACTTCCAGCTTTATTCCATTCCCCCTAATCCTGTCACTACCTGATATCCTAAAAAGTCCCTCCCCATCTTTCTTGTAGGCTCCCTTCAGATACTGGAAGGCCACAATAAGGTCACCTCGGAGCCTTCTTTTCTCCAGACTGAACAGCCCCAACTCTTTCAGTCTGTCCTCATAGGAGAGGTGCTCCAGCCCTCTGATCATCCTGGTGGCCCTTCTCTGGACATCTTGCTTTTACCCTGATTGGCATTAACATTTCCTGCAATTTCAGAAAGAAAGATTAAGAAAAGCTTAGGTTTCATCTTGTTCAATACCAAAATTGCATGAACATCTTTAAGCTGGAACTGGTTAGGTAATTGCAGTGAAATATTTTTCATTGGCAAATATAATTTTGGAAATGTCTTATTAATATCCCAAAGCTTTTAATGGAGATGTATACTTGTAGATGAAGCTGTCATGGGTAAGATTTTTGGATCAGATGATCCAGAACAAGATGAGAACAAGAATAATGGCATAAGAGGTTATGATAATATATTCAGTAGGTTCTTAACCTGGACAATGTAGACAGTGGAATACTTCAGTATAAGTCTTTCCTTCTGTCACTGAAAAGGCATATGCACTCTTTTGTCTCCATATTTTTTCTTGTTTCTTTTTAGTTTTCTTCATTTTTTTCCCTTCCCCATAAAGTTTGGAAATATATCGATATATGGCTTAGTCATGGTTACCATGACATTATTGTGACTTTTCTCTCTTATGATAATTCCTTCTCAGCCTGACTAATTTGCCACTTACCTCAATCATCCTGACTTCTTCAGTGTCAACCTGGTAGCCTGTCTGTCAGTACTCCATGCAGTACAGTCATACTCTGAAAGTTCAGTGCTTTTTCGATCTCTGGATATCTCCTGGTCCTTTCCTGTTGTTGTATGCAGGGGATTCAAAGCAAGTTCTGGTGAATGCGTCGAGATATGTTAATGGCTTTTGGATGTTCACTTTTATTGTTAACTCTGACATTGCTTTGTTTGAGATCCAAGTGTTTTGCAGTCTAGATCAAGGTGCTTTCACAAGAAAGAGTTCCAGCAGCTGTGCTGTCTGTCCAGAGGCAGCAATCAACATCTTGGGCAGCCATATCCCTTTTCCATAACCTGGGTCTGATTAAACACAAAGTGAAGTTGTCAAGTTCTATCAGTGAAGTCATTCTTTGCCATCATCTAGTGTTGCCCTGGTATGACTTGTCTGTAAATCAAACGGATTTGAATGTGGAAGGTTATTTAATTTTGTTGATATCAGGGGAAAGAATTTGGCCATGTGGAACAAGTAGGTCCCACCTGTTTGTCCTACACCAGTGCCTCAGAAAGGATCTCTCCAGAGGAGAAGCAAAGAGCGCAGCACTTCAAAGAGATGAGTGCTACTGTCCCCTCTGCTTCCATCCTCCCACCCATACCTCAGCAGCTCAGGATACTGCTCCCTAGCTGCCAAACCAACAGCTCTGGTGTTTAAACCTGAAGGTTGTTTTTATGCTTGAAGGTAAGAAGATAAGCAAATATTGCTGTGCTGAAAATTTCTGTCCCCCCCAGCTTTGTCCTCAGCTCATAGTTAAGGGGTCAGTCTACCTGAGATGTAGTTGATTATATTTATGGTATGCGAACTTGTTTTGATTTTTGGCTTCATTCCACATTTGTGTGTTAACAAGACTTTATTTTCCTTTTCTTTTTTCTATTTCAGGATTGGGTAAGAATACTTTGCAGATATTTAATCCTAGAAATATGTAACCTAACATCTCTCTAATAAAAATTATGTGATAGACATAGTGGAGTACTGTAGGATTTACATAATGGCTTTATTCTAGAGATGTCTTTTCTGAATTTCCTATTAAGTACAACTTCAGAACCTGAGCACAATACCTTTTTTCTGAGATGAGGTAGCACTTTACTATTCAGTTGGCTTTAAACACCCTGCAAACTCTATCCTCTTCAGGTCTGTCTCTTTATGAATAAGGCCAGGTGTGTCATACAGTGCTGTCTTACACTGCACTTCTTGTGTGGTACTACTTTTTGTTTTGTTATAGATAAAACAAGTTAGAGACAAAGACGACAAAACCCCCATCTGGATTAGTTTCTTTAATGCAAGTATTTGGGCAAAGATGGCATCCTGGGGAAAGGTAAGAACAGCTTCCTTTTCCTCATTTCCACCAGCCTGTTGTCTCTAAAATAATAAATGAGCCTGAAGGTTGGTGCAAAGAATGGTTAGTAACACACCTGCCTAAAATATTTGAGTGCTAATACTGTGACCCTTTGAACAGGAACCTGGAGACAAGCACTGTTGAGTTTTCTCCTGGCTGCGAAGCACAGCTATTTCAACGCTCTTGGCAGCTCATTTGGACCATTTGTCTGAGTTCCCCTTGGTTATAAGCCATTCTCCAGTGCTGTTAGGAGAGCTTGTGCAATTAATGTTTGGAAAGCAACAGAGATCATAATTGCACATTTCACATTTGTCATTGAAATAAATTAAGTGATTTTTCTAAAGCAACGAAAGCAGAATTTGGTTTTATGCTTTCAACTTGTATTCAAATATAAAAGAAAATCCTCATAGTAAGGTGTCCCTGGAAACTTGCCAATACAGTACCTGCTGCCTGTTTTGTAACATATGAGAAACATAGATTTGACACTCTAACAAGTGCATACCTTTCACCTGCATATTGGGGTTGAATTAATGACTGTCTCCCAACTGACCTCATGGACTGATGTGTGAAATATTAGTAGAATATGCACTCATTCTCTAAAAAGTTTCAACAGGAAACTTATGTCTATATTGCAGTATTTAAGGAGCAAAAAATTGTATGCCTCCATCTGTACAGTCTCTGTGTTACCCAAGAGAAACAGAGCATCTCTGTTAGACTTTGGACTTCTGACACAATCTTCGGAAGAGGCACTCAGGTTAAAGGGAGATACATCTTAGTCACCTAGGTCTAATGTTTGAATGGCTTTCGTAAATTTTGCTTAATCAAGAAAATCAGTTGATGTAGCTTGTAGCTGGTCCCAAAGAAGGAATATAAAAGAATACCCAATACAGAGAGTAAGTGCATGTTTACATCATAAAGTGAAGATGTACATCAAAATCACAACATATACATAAGGTATTTATATTTCTTTTTCTCCCTCTGTGCACTGACTACTTGCAAATGCATGTTTATTGCTGTGTGAATATCAGTAGTATTCTGTTTTCAAAGCCAAGTCCAAATTCCACTTTCTCCCCCTGCTCTCTTGTCCCCACTGTCTGTCAAAATGACACTTTCCAAAAAGATGTAGAGCGCACATGGGACAATATAAAGAAGTGTACAAGGAAGCAAGTAAATTTACATTACCTTTAATTATATAACTGAGGTAGGGATTACATGTAGGGGGTCTATTTACTCCGTATATTTGTTAATCTCGTTATGCAAACAGCCTAATGCTGAGAAGCTGAGTCATTGAGGAAATGGGGCAGGTTTTGAAAACTGATCCCTTGCCATTGACGTACATGAGAGAATATAAACGTTTTTGTTTTACGGGAATAGAACATCTTAATGAAAGGAGTCGGAAGGAAATCCAACACAATCAGTACTACACATCACATTCATTTTTGGTGTGGCTGTCCAACACGTACCAGTTATATTAATTATAAATCAAGTGACCATTCAGGACATATTCTGTTACCTATTAAAAACAGTATGTCCTAAAACGCACCCCTCCCACTTTCTCTCTTATTCAAGCAGGAAAATTAGGTCACTGGGTAGCAAAGACCACAGCTACAGTTCCTTATGTGCCTGCCTGTGAAAAATGCTGTCTTTTATGACACTGCACTTCTACCAGCTGAGGGTTGCATGTTTACCAACAGGCTGAAGGCATAAACAGACTTTTCTGGGAGGAGATAGTAATATAAGCAGCAGTTAGTAGGCAATTTTCTGAATGGAAGAGTCAATGTGATTTTAAAATATGAATGTCAGATATTAAAAAAATGCTAATTCCTCTTTCTCTATGTATGCTCTCAGGGACCTTGCAGCAAAAGAAAGCGAAACAAAATGGCAAAAGACTCCTAACAAAGTCACTGGAAGGCTTCAACAGCTTTGAGTTTTAGCCCTACTTAATGGGGAACCTACACACATCAAGTCCACTTTTTTTGGAAGGGGCAATTGGAAAGTGTAGCATTCCTTTGCCCACTTATGGGCAGTCCTTCCCCAAACCAGTACGTTCCCAGTCACAGGACGTGTAGTAACAATTTTCAGCTTCCCCAGCAAGATACTGCCAGAGAACTTTGCATTGGGACTTGCAGCAGCAGCAGCAGAATCATAAATTCATAGAATGGTTAGATTTGGAAGGCACATTACAGATCATGTAGTTCAAATCCCTGCCACCATGGGCAGGGACACCTTCCACTAGACCAGATTGCTCCAGGCCCCATCCAGCCTGGCCTTGAACACTTCCAGGGAGGGGCCATCCACAACCTCCCTGGGCAACGTGTTTCAGTGTCTCACCACCCTCACATTAAAGAATTTCTTTCTAATATCCAGTCTAAATCTACCTTCCTCAGGCTTCAATCCATTCCCCCTCATCCTAACACTCAAGTCCTTGTAAAAAAGTCCCTTCCCAGCTTTCTTGTAGTCTCCTTTCAGGCGCCCAGAGCTTTCTCTTCTCCAGGCTGAACAGCCCCAGCTCTCACAGCTTGTCCCTATATTGGAGGTGCTCCAGCCCACTGATCACCGTGGCCTTCCTCTGAACCCACTCCAACAGTTCAATGTCCTTCTTGTGTGTGGGGCACCAGAACTGGACACAGTACTCCAGGTGGGGTCTCATGAGAGGTAGTATCACCTCTACCAACCTGCTGGTCATGCTGCTTTTGATGCAGCCCAGGATACATTTGGCCTTTTAGGCTGCAAGTGCACATTGCTGGCTTGTGTTTGAATTTTTCATCAGCTGACACCCCAAAGTGGCTCTCCTCAAGACTGCTTTGAAGCCGTTCTCCATTCAGCCTGTATTTGTGCTTGGGGTTTCCCTGACTGAGGTGCAGGACCTTGCACTTGGCCTTGTTGACCTTCATGAGCTTGGCATGGGCCCACCCCTCAATTCTGTCCAAGTCCCTCTGGATGACATCCCTTCCCTCAAGCTTGTCAACCAGACCACACTTCTTGGTGTCATCTGCAAAAACTTGCTGAGGGTACACTCAATTCCACTGTTCACGTTGCTGACAAAGATGCTAAACAACAAAGATTCCAGTAAAAAGCCCTGAGGGATACCACTCATAACTGGTCTCCATTTGGATACTGAGCCATTTACTGCAACTCTCTGAGTACAACCATCCAGCCAATTCCTTATCCAGTGAGTGGTCTGTTCCTCAAGTCCATGTCTTTCCAATTTACTGACCAGGATATCATGTAGGACAGTGTCAAATGCTTTACACAAGTCCAGGTGGAAGTGTTATGTGCTGAATTGCCACTAGATGAAAGACAGAGAAGAAAAGGTTTAAACCGGTAAAATCCTCTATCCATATGTGAGTTAAAATAAAATAAACTTTACAAGAATAGTTAAGAAAAAAATGAGGATCAAATATTCTAGATTGATTTGCTTAAGGAATTTAGACCATACACCTCCTTTACATCTTTCTATTTTCCAGGGGCTTAATTTTAAAGCTCTTAATATGACTTCTAAGGATTTTTAATTTCCTCTTCATATAGTAGTGGGAGAAACAACCAAAATGTCTCAGTGGCTTAACAGAGTGAGACACAGCTTGAAATTGCTGAAAATACTTGCCAAAAGAAAAGATACTTCCCCCCACCCAGTGCTTAGTATACCTCATTTCATAAAAAAAATCGAACCAAACCCAAAACCAAACAAACAAGCCTGACGAAAAAGGATTTTTGTTTCATTTTCTATTTTGTAGAAATATTTTCTGTTATCTCTATCCTATTCCATACTGCTGATGATTTTAGATTAAATTTTTTTCAAAATAGCTATCTATTCCTGATGCTTTTGTCCAAGGTTGTAAAATGGATTTTTTTTTTCTACTTTAAGTGCTCCAAAATGTGATTAGGCTGCTAAGTGAAGAGAGTAAGGTTTGCTTGAGGATCTTGTTGTGGAATATTCATGACTAATGGAAAACTGAGACTGCGATTGTGGCTTCATGGAACTCGTGGTTTTCATGTGGCTTTCAAATGTTCTGTCACTTTGTAGACAGGCTGTAGCCTTTAAATCAGTCAGAAGGGCAGTGTCAGGCTGCCCTCCTCTCCTTCCATGATAACGATCCTGGACCTGCAGCTCTTGGATAGGATCTGGCAGTGCTGGTAGACCTGCTTGCCAGATTTTTCTGTCCAGGGATGACTACATGCTCTCACAAAGAGCAGAACAGAATTGAATTAAAGCTACTTAGCTACTGAGGAACACAGACAATGATAGTGATACCCATATGTTAAAACTATAATGATTTATAGACCTTTTACTGTGATCTCATTGACATTTGCAGGTGAAAGATCAGGCCTGAAACAGTACTATCTCATACTGATATTCAGAAAGGACTTTTCCTTCTCTGGAGACTTTCAAGGCCTATCTGGATGTGTTCCTCTGTGACCTGAGCTAGATTGTATGGTCCTGCTCTGGCAAGGGGGGTTGGACTCGATGATCTCTTTGGGTTCCTTCTGACCCCTGACATCCTGTGATCCTGCGATCCTGTGACTTCCCAAAGCAGCTCAACCCTTTGTTGACTTTAATGAGAACAGTTTGGGGGAAGCTGAACTTTTATTGTGCTCTGACAGCCTCATCCTAAGTCCATGTAAGTCTTCTGAAAAAGATATTCCCTTAGTTTCACCTTTTCGTCACTCTCCTTTTGATTCTTGATCTCCATATTGTTCGTATTGTCTTTTTTCAGCATATGAACAGAATCGTTTTACTGATTGTGTGTGCAAACGGAAAAGCTGACTTTTAACCTGTTTGCAAATTAGCCCTGAGGGATGGATTTGGAAAGTAAATGTGGAGACAGTAAGTGGCTTTTACAGATTTAAAGTTGTGATAATAATTGAGAAAGAATTCAAGGATGTATCGATGTAATGGGAGAGAAAGGTTGTGCTCCTCTGAATATAATAGCAGCAACAGCTGGTAGTTTTCATGGAGTGTCTGACTCAGGAAAGCTTACTCTATACAGCTTGTGGCACTGTCTTCAGATGCATCATATTTTTTGAAGAGAGATTTCTTACTGACACAAATCTTTGGCTACACAGATGGACAGACAACATATATGATATTTATTGTGTGTGTTCAGTGGTGTGGATCCACATAAGGCAATGTGGATAAGATCGGGGAAGTGTTGAATGATGGACACTGAAGGAACAGAAACTTTCTCAGAAACAATCTGTAGTAGAATTAGAGGATTTCTGAGAAAAAAACCCCAAACACCCAAATGATCATGGCCTTGCAGTAGTACAGTGTTTACATAACGTGTAAGGGGTGCAGGTAAAACTGGTGGTTATTGTGCTAATGAGACAATATATTTCTTCTGAACTGTGAAACTCCTAGCCACTGCCTCTAACCTGAACATAAAAGCCTATTCTTCAGTTTTAAGTATGAGTAGTATGAGTAAAGTATTCATCAATAACCTCATAAGAAGTATGAGTAAAATATTCATCAATAACCTAAACTCCCCCGTGTTTTCTGTTGAGATGGTATATTAATGTTATTTCACTACTCCAGTAATATCTCACAAAAACATTTCTGCCTTACTGTTTTGTTTATGCACCACCCTACAGAGGTGCATCTCAGTTGTTAGCTGCTTTTCCAGCCAGGATTCCTGAGCACTTTAGCAGAAGCTAACGTTGCAGTCAGATTTGCAAGCCACGTACTGACTGGAGATACAGGAAGACATATCAGGAAGGGTAAATTGGAGAAGTGGTGGTCCAGGCTGCTAGTTTCATGCTGGTACTGAGCAGCAGTGATGCTCACAACTGGCATGGCTATAACTGCAGCAAGCACTGTATTGAAGGTATAGAAAGGAACTGATCCTTCCGTTTGTTGTGGTCTGTGGGAATGCAAAAGACTTAATTAATTGTAGCTGAAAAGTGCTGAGTTCTCCTGAGGCTTACAAAATTTGCTTTTTCATCTGAGTACTTTTCCCTTTAAAGCCCCTTTTCCCCAATAGCATACACATTTTTCAATAACTAATATTTTCCTTTGCATAGCTATACATCCTCCACGTGCTAAATAACCACGTGCCTGACTGAAACCACACATACCATTTAAGTCAAAATACTCTCCTGTGCACATCTGTTTCTCATTAGTTTTCCCCTCTGCTATACACATAGACTTTTCTTTAAGAAATGTCATTACATTAGTTTGTATTACAGTATTACTTTTCACACGGCTCTGTACCAATATAGTGACCAAATACTTCACTTAGAATTGTTTTTTTGAGGGCAGAATTACACCATGACCTTTGTATATAGCATATGTACATATGTATAAGTAGCATTTTCAATCTATGTTTTGTGCAAATATTGGAAACAAAATATTCTAAGCATGGTGGATATGTGATGTGGTTTGTACCTGTGTTTTCTTAGTATGCAAAGAGCTTCTCTGTGTGTATGCACGAGAGGAAAATGTGCAGTGCTTCCAGGCTGACAGGACACCTGTGTCTACGTGAGTTCTACATCTGCCTCCAGATCCCTCTTCATGAAAATTTATTTCAACACTGCAGTTGTCTGAACACCTGCACAATCGTGCCCACAAGATAAACAACAAGAGATGCTTTTCATCACTGTTCCCAGTCTAATAATTTTCTGAAATCTTAAATGAATGGGAAAAAAAAATCCTGCATAGTAACAAGAAGCTTAGAAAGGTGTCCAAGGGACCACCTAGATTATGGAAAAAACTTTAGTATTTGATGTAATAGCTAGAAATATAAAAATACAGTTATAATTACAAAATATGTCTTCAACTCTGCAGGCCTCTAAAATAGATTGTATTTTATATTTCTACACTTACATTTTATCTTAAAGGTGCCCATATCCAATTTAGTTGCTTTATGGCTCTTAAAATCTTGCTGATGATCTTCTGCTTGTTTCCCCTCCGTACATATTGACCATTCATACTTATGTAACTCATTGAGCTCTTAACCTGCAAGTTCTGACTTATGTCACAGTGATTTGCTATACAATCCTTGCTTGCACAAGTCCATGCAGCCACTTTGACAGAAACATGCTAGCTTTATTCGCCTGTGTACCTAGGTCAGTGATGTGTTAAAACTGATGTTTGTGTTGCCCACTTGTTCCCTGTAAACCTTTCACCATCTGTAACCACTGGAATACACTCCAAATAGCTAGGCACTGATTGTCATACTGGGGAAGGAAAAGTGCTGGGGAGTGCAGTCTGTGCCTCCAAAGTCCTTACACCTGTGGGGCCGTGGCTGCTCGGCAGCTCCATCCTGGCTGACTCCACATCCTTGCCTAAATCTCAGGAAGATGTCCTTTGCTTCACCTTTATTTCAAGAAGGCTCCCACTGTGGAATGACTCAAGCTTTCACAGTCACCAGGAAGCTACCCAGGGAAGAAGGGGAGAAAAGGAAGCTGATTCTCATTTACTCCATCCCTGGCCCATCCCAGATGACAGCAGCAGTGAGAGGCATGCACGTGGATTAAGGACAGTTAGAGCATAGTGTGCTAACTTTTCCCACCATTACCATGCCATGCCAGATGACAAGAGACAGGAAAAGAAGTTACAGGATGTAATTACATTTACCCTCCAATCTCCCAGGGCATAGGGAGGGAAGGCATGCTGCCTGACTAATAAAAAAACAGTGGAAGAAGACAGAAATATGCCCCAAGCACGATTACTCAGAATATCCTGACTTTTGTGAAATAATGAGCTGTCCTTTGAACAGAAAATCCAGAAATGCCTTCATTTAAAACTTCATTAAAAATATAATGCAGTAAGCAGCAGTATCAGAATGCATAATGGCATTGTGTGATTAAATGCCCTGATTAGTGGATGATCTCCACAATTTGCTGTAGCATTCTTCCTTGTAAATATAACAGGGAAAATTTGAAAGACTTCCTTAGATTTTTTTTTTTTTATTTTGCTTTTAAGGTAATTATTTAGATTTTTCTGTGGATTTGTTTAATGTGTATGTTTGGATCTCTATTTTTGTGAAACCAAAAGGAACATATTCTTAGAAACATTCTAGTGGAAATTTGTAATACAGGCCATCTCAAGAGCTCTCTGCAAACCAGGAAATAGTTTGAATACAAGTTATTTCAGGTCAGTTTGTGGTCTGCTTTTAAAAAGAGAAGAAAAAAATTGCAAACCAAATTTATTTATTCTGATATTATTTTGCTTAGATCTACTGAATGTACACTCAACTCAATGTATATTTGGGGATTTCCCTCAGGTTTGTAAACTGGTTAAAAAAGAACATATTCTTGCCAACAGAACTGAAGTTAAAAAATAGTATTTCATGTTCACTCTGTATTTCTGCAAGAAAATAAATATTTCTTTAAAGAAGTACAGTAAACTGGATGCATTTGCCAGTATTTTCAGGATGATTTATAATCTCTACTTTCTGCAGGAAAACATTGCTCATGAAGGTTAGCATGTAAAAAATTAAAGCAGGACTCTTTTTTTCAGTCATCTGAAGAGTTAATCTTTAAGTCAAATAATGTTTTTATAACCACTGGACAGAACAAACTGTTTAAGTTCCAAATGAAATGTCAGCCTTTAGTTACCAAATTGCTGTAGTCTACATTTTTAAATTGAACACATGAAATGTCAACATAATTTCAAGCCAGCTCTTAAATTGTTTAAAATAATTTCAATATTTCAGTAGATGGTGCCCTAAAATCATGTATAATGATGTGATGGCAAAATTCAATACAGTAAAAAATAATACCTTCTAATCCCGGTAATGGCAACATTCAATCCAAATTAATTTTGTTCTGTAGCACAGACAGTCATAAAAAATGAAGTCCACAGAACTAATTTTCAGACTTTTGAGAGGTTTCTTCATACGCAGAAACTGCAGAATCTTGCAGGGCATTAGTCATTAGCCTGTAGCCTAAGACAGTTTTACATAAACGTTTAAGTTTTTTTCTGACTCTGCATGCCAATATTCATTTTTTTGCTTGGTAAAGAGATATGAGCAGATTCAGCATTTGCTTGGAATGTGCTGACTCAGAAGTCTAAAAGGTTTTGAACAAAGAGCATTTATTGTTATAAAAAATATTCAAGTAGACCAAGTGGAAATAGAAGAAAATGGTAGTAGAGCACTGTTAAAGAAGCAATAGAGCCATAGAATCATTGAATATTAGGGGTTGGAAGGAGCATTTAGTTCAAATCCCTGCCAAAGTAGGTTCACCAAGGGCAGGTCACACAGGAATGCACCCAGGTGGGTTTTGAAAGTCTCCAAATGAGACTCCACAACCTCTCTGAGCACCCTGTGCCAGTGCTCCATCACCCTCACAGTAAAGAATGTTCTCATGTTGAGGTGGAACTTCCTGTGTTCCTGCTTATACCCATTATTCCTTGTCCTGTCACTAGGCACCACTGAAACAGACTGTCACGTTCATCTTGACACCCATCCCTCAGATATTGATAGGGCCTTCTCTTCTGAAGTCTAAACAGCCCCAGTTCTCTCAGTCTTTCTTCACAGGAGACATGTTCAAGTCCCACAGTCACTCCCTATGCTTAAAACTCAGTGAAGATCCACAGGAAAATGGATTAAACGTAGAGTGCTCAGAAACTGCAGAGAAAGGAAGATGAATGAAGCATCTGGATTTTCTTAGAAATGTAGCTGGATATCTTGTTAAAAATTCTTGAGCTGGCTTTAGTAGAGTCAAAATTTGATGAGTACTGGATACCTTTGAAAATAGTACCTCAGATGCAAAAGAGATGTTGTATCTATGCTTTATTTACTCCTGGATCCTACTCCCCTTCATTCTGCTAAATTTAGCTATCTACCTGTCTCCCTATACTCATGGGTATATGGATATACACATACATACATGTATGCACTCACAAGAATTTATCAGGTTGCAAAGGATGCTTCTCATACTGCTGGAAGCTACTTCAGCCTCATGCTGGATGTGCAAAGAGAAACACCTGCATACTGGGGAAGAAGCATGTGAGTCAGTGTCTAGAAGGGGTTTGTTAACATGTGATTTCAGGGTCAGCTACTCAACAAGAACCGCATGGTAGAATTTCTTCTTGTGATCCAAACCAATGTCAGCTGAGTAAAATGGAGGGATTTCTTCTCTAAAGTTAGGCCTTCTGAGCTGACCTTCAAGAGCTGTGAAGCAAATTTGTGATTTTGTGCTAGCACTTTGATTAGTTAATTGAATTGCAGCCTACTGTAAAGATCTCATTAGTTCAGCCCCTTTAGTAGGCAGATGGAAAGTGTGCTATTATCTAGGTCACTTCCTAGCTTCAGGTCCTCCTGCAGATTGGTTCTTATCCTTTTCAGAGGATAAATCTGCTGGGAAAGATCTAAAGACCATTTTCCCACGTATTTTTGTAACTCCTCTGCCCATAATATGCCCTCAGCATGGTCCAGAAACAGAGCTCCTACGTGTTCCTGTGTATATCTTTGAGAGAGTGGAGAGCTGGAAGAGTGTATGCAAGCTTTGTCCATATACACAAAGTTTGTGCAAAGACAAGCATCCAGTTGGTGGCTTCCAGAGCAAAGGATACAGTAGATCAGAGTTTTCTTGTTCATGCAACCTTCTCCAGCAGCTCCTTCTCAAAGGTGTCCTTCCCCAGTCCCTGCATTTTCCGGAGAGCATTAAAGCCCCAAGATTCTTATAAATACTTAAAGGGTGGGTGTCAGAAGGACAGGGCTCATCTTTTTTTTCAGTGGTGCCCAGTGACAGGACAAGAGGTAATAGCCACAAACTTGAATATAGGGAGTTCCATCTAAACTTGGGGAAAAACTTTGTTTCGAGGGTGATGGAGCACTTGAACAGGCTTCCCAGAGATGTGGTGGATCTCTGGAGTTCAAAACCTGCCTGGACGCTGTCCTGTGCAACCTGCTCTAGGTGAACTCGCTGTGGCCAGGGGGTTGGACTAGATGATCTCCAGAGGTCCCTTCCAACCACTACCATTCTGTGGTTCTGTGATTCTGTGTTAGTTGTCCCATGTAGTCACAAGGAGTGGAGACAAGCTCCACATCAAAGACATGACTGTTCTGCCCAGAAACTGAGTACATAGTGGCCTGGGGCATGGCAACACAGGCAAAACACTCTTGGCTCATTAGCAATCTTTTCAGTTCACTGCCAGTCAGCTTAAAAGTCAGTGCAAAGGAGATATGCCCTTAACAGGTCTTTCCAGACAAAGGAGAAACAGAGAAGCTTCTTACTTTCTGCTGACCTTTTCTTCTACTTGTAATCAACTGAACGCATATCCCAACATCATGCAGCAGTGAAGCACCCACCTTAAAGCTGAATGTTAGAGTTAAGTGAAGCTGCATAACACAAAAGAACAAGGGTAATGCAATTGTAGTCTTGGTGATGGTGATGTCTGGCTGTAGGTGTGTTGCCAGTGCTAACATAAGAGAATCAAGTATCTGAAGAGATCAGCATTACAGCCCTGTATTACTGTCCTACATTCTCAAAGAGTTCCTGCTGCCAATGCTGCTGCAGTGCAGTCATTTTTCCGGTTGTTGAGCTGCTGGTGTAGCCAGCAGACTGTATAGCTGCCCTCTCTGGCTGGAGAGTCGTTGCCCTGAAAAGCCCCTGGTGCTCTCCTTGGCCATTGATGGGACAAGGCAATAAGACTGTCATCAGAATGAATTTGTCTTCTAGTTCTCCTTGACAACCTTGTTGACAGTGGATTTCTGTGCTGAACTTTCCATTTGCTGCACACTTGGTGCTGTGGCTGCTTGCTCTGCTGAGTGGGGGACAACATGCTTATGGCACTTAGATGGCTCAAAGCTGAGCAGACTGCTGTGAAAGCACCATGTAGATCTAGTTAACCAGGCTGGCTTTTTGAAAAATCTCAAAGTATTTTATTTCATGGATTCTCATTTTGAAGCAATTACATATTACAAAATATCTTTTAATTTGATTTAAATGAAAAGTAAAATTTAAAATAAACAAGGTGTAAATGAAAACTTTTGATCAAGCCAAAAGTACTAAAAGAAATTTTGAAAATTCTGGTTTTGTTTCAACTGAAAATAATTTTCTTAGAACTGCCAGTGAAACAAGAAGTACTCAGATATGCCAGACCTGTGGATTTTAAAAAAGTGGATACATATCTGAAAGAGAAATAAAGATTGCAGCTAATAAGATTACATAGAAAGGAAAATGACAAGGTAGTAAAATCAGGGAATACCTGCATGCTTCATGGAGCATTTAAAGAATTGTAAGCTTGTGTGCTGAAATGCCATGGGATCAGAGAGCAGCAGAATTACATGTACTTCCAATATCTAAAGAAAGGAAAATGTGATGTTTTGTATTGCCTAGATCTTTTATTATTCTTTATACTGACTTGCATCCTGTTCTTCCATTGTATTGTCTAAGGAAAATAAATAAATTAACACCCCCCCTGCAAAAAACCAAAAAACCACTAAGCATGAATACATAATGTTCCATCAATTAGAAAATGTTTTTCTCAGTAACTATTTGCAGACTCATGAGCAGATTGCCACATTTTGCAATCTCAGTCACATTCAGCACTGGTATAAGTGGAGGAACTGCTCAGCTGCTTCTGGATGTCACTGTTACAGACTGGAGTATTTTCTATGCTTTCATTGCTTAGTGTTTTATCTTTCTTAGTGTTTTATCTTAGTTTTTTTTTTTTTTTCATTGCATCATGATAATTTTTTTTTCTATTAGTAACTTTATTTCAGGAGGTGAGGGATTCTCTTCAAAGAAAGGAAAAGAAAGGGAGGACAGCTGGTAATTCTGTAGCACGGCTATACCACAGATCTCATCGTTAATCTTTCATTTATCAAGTCCCCTCGAGGTGAGGCATGATGACATTTTACTTACTACAACAGACAACTGGAGCTCTCCATCAGTGTCCTGCTGAAAACCAGTGAATACTTTGTGTAATGTTTATTTTTAACACTCCTGTTTTTTTATTTCTTGCCCTCATTAATTTTTACCTGTTGCTTAATTTTTGTTATCTAGCTCCAAAAATAGTATACCAAACCTTTTCCCTCAGGCACTGATGTGTCATACATGTACTGGTAGTGTAGAATTAGGCATTCAGAATTTCTCCACAAAACAATCTGAGAACAGATTAGCTTGTTAGCTGAGATGTGTTTGTGAAAAACCTACTAGGCATTGTGTTTTTTGTTTCAACAGACAGCTGGAATTTTTGAAAGATTTACTACATACCTTTTTGCAAACAGGTAACTGAAGTGAAAACCATTTTTGTGTGTAAGAACTTATAATATTCCACACTTCCAAAACTTTCCATAATGTCTTAGACTGGATGATGAAGGTGCCACACTATTGTGGATACATGAGCTGCCCATTCATTCAGCACAACCATTTCCTTTTCTCTTGCAACTTGAGGTTTTCTGAAAACGTCAGTGACCTTCTTTTCTTCTATCAGTTTCACATGGTCCAGACAAGGATGGTTTGAGCTACTTATGTATAAAACACAGATTTTCAACATAAAAACTTTTTTTTGTTTGTTTGTTTTACAATGAATGTCAATTCCCTTTCTGACCACAATGAGAAAAGTTAATAACTTTTTTCAAACATTTAGATGCCTCACCACTTACAAGTGGTACTCAACCATCATATTTTTTTTGGACTAGAAGCAAGAAACTGGAGGTTAAAGATGACTGGAGGGATGGGTTTGTAGTTATAGTGCAGAGCTCCAGAGATATGTATTTAGTTCTTTGATGTGTCCTGCATTTCAGATACGATTTTGCACAATGATTTTCTATGCAATTCATCACCACGCTGTGCCACTCCAGAAGCATATAGAGCACACACCTCCAGCTGTGTGCTCTACTGAATTATCCTACTGAATGTATGTATTCCAGACTGCATTATGTAATGCAGACATGTTATTTGTTTGTCCTGTCTTATCTATAAAATGTGGAGATGACTACTGTGCAGCTTTACATGAGCTCTTAAAAATACCTGTATGAGTGAGAAGGCCACTAGTGATAAGACATTATGGATCAGAGAATATGATGCACACTGCCTGTTGTCTGTTTCTGGGACCTGAAATCACAATTAATTTTTGTGCTAGCTACTAACAAGAAGATTTTTCTGTTTGATGCCCTTCCAGTGCTCCTCCATTCACCCAATCAAAAAAAAGACACTTGCCCATAGGCTCTGCTACTGGAACTGGAAATATATATGTTTGTGGAACAACCTCAGAGAAAGTTCCTTTTTAGGGGTGACAGAGGACTAATGTCAACTTAAGAGAAAGAAATGTCTAATGGCTTCCTTCTTCTTGTGTTGCTCTCTGTATTTAAATTTATCTTCTTAGCCTAGAGTAAGAGAGAGGTTCTTGACGTGGCTGTAACCAAATTTCTGTTTGCTGGCACTCACTAAGTGTATGCTAGCGTGATGCCAGCATTTTGTCCTTTCTGTAATGTGATCTGTACATAGACATTTTATTACATATGGTAAAAACGTGTTTTTCTGTTCTAGTAGGGGTACAAACAATATTGTAAGAGTGCTAACAGATTTGCTCAGATTTGCCTAAGCATGTGCCTCTGACTCAGTCCAAATATTGACAGTGACAAAGCTGTAATCATTTGCAGGCTTTGGTTTCAAGCAGAGGGAATTCCACTCTTTTGACTCCAAAATACAATGCCATTGGACCCCAGACCACATAAGAGAAAATACGTGACACTGAGTTCTGACAGCATGTAATTGCAAGAGGCTGTACCCACAAGGTGGAGTTGAAATGGATGTACTGGTTTGACTGGGAATTGAGGGAAGAGTTGCTCCTTTGGAGTGAGAATTCAGATTCATATGGAGGCTCCTTGGCAGCACTTTAATATATAGAGAAATAAATAAATTATATTCACACAAATAAATATAACTTCCCCTTATCTAGTGGAAAACTGTGTGCAGATATATGATGCAAAATTTATATTTTTAATAATTAAATGTGGCTGACTGATAACTTTCACACTCTGACAGTTGCTGTGAGCACACATGATAGCTGACTTTTATCACAGACTGAGATGGAAGAGTTAATGCCATTTTCTATAGTTTGTATCTAAGCTATATCAATGACAGTTATCTAGCCTTTCTTTATTGAATTGAAAAAAGTATCAAAATGCAGCAAATCTTGGGAACTATCTTTGAACCAGTTTCTTTGCAGAGGTGTAAGAAGGCCTTAGCTATTTTGAGTAAAGTATTCTTACTTAATCCTATGAGAAGTTCTGCTGACAAGTAACTGAGTCAGTACATCCACAAGTCACCATTTATTGATAATTCTGTGGCCATAGGCTAGGATTTTGAGAGAAAGATAAGAAACTTTGACTGCCAACTCCTGTTCATTTAGAGTGGAAGTTAGGCAACCAGAAAGTTTGTTCCCACTGGAAAGCTGAGCAA
Organism: Indicator indicator; assembly: GCF_027791375.1. Classification (NCBI taxonomy): domain Eukaryota; kingdom Metazoa; phylum Chordata; class Aves; order Piciformes; family Indicatoridae; genus Indicator; species Indicator indicator. The sequence continues at coordinate 111,035,990 of NC_072010.1, read as the reverse complement.
TAATACCAAATGTCTCTGAGTCACTATTCTCCCATCCACTGCTCAGGCATAATAGAAAACACCATGTCAATATTCTTCCTGGCTCAGGAGGCTTCCTGGAAAATGTGGTTAAATTTTCTCCTTTCTGCTTCCCACCCATTGGATTGTTCATCCAGGTGTTTTCCTTTCTTCTTTTCCTTTTGATTTTTTTTTTAATTTATCAAGAGAAAAAAAATGGACAGCATGGATTTTGCAAAGCTAGATTTTAGCTTGGAACTCTGTAGAGAAACAGAGAATCAGAGAAACTAAGTCTGCCAAAATTCCCCAGGTGTGTGTGACATGCATAGTTTTGAAAGGGATTGCAGAGTGTAGTGACAGTTCTGTATTCATCAAACACTCTTAAGAGCAAAAAGTGTCTGTTATACACTTAAGAATTTTGTTAGAGCTAGTATTTAAGCTCTTAGTCCACACTGAGGGAAAAAAACCCAAACAACACAAGGAGGAAGATTTATGTGAAATATGAGTTGTGAGAGGTAGAATTAGTAAAGTCTAAATGCAGCTTTAGAAATCAGAATCTGATTCTAACAGGAAAAACTTGAAAACTGTACACAGAACTCATGGAAATTGTTGAGTTTTCCTGATCCTGGGAGGGTCAAGGGTCATTTTGTTTGACCTTCATTGTTTACAAAGCATATGCTAGCATTTGAACCAGTAATCCTAGGGTATTTTGCTGTCAAAGAAGACAACCAGGCAATTTTAGGGTTTTTCTGACCTAATTCAGACTTTTACCAGAGGACAAGAAGAGTTCTGGTTTACACTCTGTTGACTATATTAAGTCATCACTATTTACAACAGGATCTTAGGTTGTTTATTCATTTAATCAGTTGAATTTTCCTGGAGGTAATGGCTAATGGTTTTCCAGTGAATAAAGAGATGTTGTCTCTAAATCTCAGTACAGAATGGCCTAGTGTAATGACTAAGCTCATTAAGTTTCCAGTTTAAAATAATTTTTTTTGCAGCTCAGTTTTGCTAAAATGAAACCAGCATCAGTTTCACCTGATTGGTTTCATCAGTGATAACCAGAAAGATCCCCACAAAATAGGTGATAATGTGTTATTATAGCAAGTTTTTTTACTATCTGATTCCATACTCTTAAAAAAAAAAATGATATTCTCATCTGTGGAGAAGACAGATAAATGGAAATAAAAATAAAATAAAATTCTTTGCTGAATCCACTCAGGGTCTTAACTTCATCTGGAAGCAAAAAATCTGGAGGTGCTGCTGTTGATGGCCTCAATGTTATCAATCAACAAGAAACACTAAGTTTGCAGGAAAAAAAAAATGAAAGCATCTCCCTGCTGGAGAAGGTCCAGCAGAGGCCTGCAAGGATGATTAGGGGACTGGAGCACTGCCTTATGAGGAGAGGCTGAGGGACCAGGGGCTTTTTAGTCTGGAAAAGAGAAGACTTAGAGGAGACTTAATAAATGTTTATAAATATCTGGGGGCTGGGTGTCAGGAGGGAGGGGACAGGCTCTTCTCACTTGCTCCCTGTGATAGGACAAGGAGCAATGGATGTAAGCTGCAGCACAGGAGGTTCCACCTCAACACCAGGGGACACTTCTTTACTGTAAGGGTCACAGAGCACTGGAACAGGCTCCCCAGAGAGGTTGTGGAGTCTCCTTCTCTGGAGACTTTCAAGGCCCATCTGGATGCATTCCTCTGTGACGTGAGCTGGATTGTATGGTCCTGCTCTGGCAGGGGGGTTGGACTCGATGATCTATTTGGGTTCCTTCCAACCCCTGACATCCTGTCATCCTATGATCCAAATATCCCAGACACCTGGTATCTGGGAGACTAAGAACAGCTAACATACAGGGTCACATGGACATACTCTTAGACTGGCTCTTGTCAATGAGACATAATAGGTTTGGAAATGAGGCCAAAAGATCTAACTGGAAAAGAGTTATTGTTATTCAGAGCAGTCCAGGGTGTTTGCAGAGAGTTGTCAGGATGTTGTGTCTTATAGGACCAGGCTGAATGGTAGTCACCATCCCTGGAGGTGTTCAAGAGGGGATTAGACGTGGCACTTGGTGACATGGTTTAGTGGTCATGAGGTCTTGGTGACAGGTTGGACTTCGATGATCCTTGAGGTCTTTTCCAACCTTTTTAATTCTGTGATTCTGTGAAAAAACACTGAAGTTTGACCTCAGAGGACAAAATCCTTAGTTCCTCAATCCGTGACGCAATACCCCAGTATGGATGAGCATTTTAAACATACATATAAATATATATATATATATATATACACTTTGTTTTCAATAGGGCATAAAGGGCATCTCTGTAATGAGCTCATAATTTTTTTTTTATAAGTTTCATCAAAGTTTAGTAGGGAAGTATATTTCAGGAAATAAGAGAGTATAGGAATGGGAATGAAAACAATACTGACCATGTGGTTACTATAACATTTTTTGTCTCTGTAATGTGCTTTTATTGCATACCATTGAACTCCTATTTTCCCCTTACATCTCTTTTTTAGAGGAACAGGACTAAATTTGTTTTTTTCCACTTGCTGCACTTTAATGCTCTCTGAATTTGATAAGAGACAGTCATTAATTCTTTTCTGACTATCACTGCAGTCCACTGAATTCTTGAAAAGTGTAAATAAAACCTTTAAGCCAAATCATAAAATATTTCATTTCACTGGAGACATAATTTTAGTGTTATTCAGGGTAAGGGATATTTAGTATATGTGAAAAAAATATACTGTGCTATGGGTGGTCCTTGCATGATTAGTCTAGCTGCAAAATCATAGCTTTCAGCTCTTTTGAGATCTGAGGTTAGTTAGCCTTGTGTCAGGGACTGAAGTCACATGGAGTGACTGGCTACACATCAGGTTTCTTTCTCAGTCCTTTAAATGGATGAAACACTAACTTTTGATGGCTGTGAAGGATTTTTTACTGTCTTGGAGCACAATGTTGCACATTTTTAAAGCTGGTTTAAGCCCCTGCCCAGTTGTTTGATGTATTTGGTGAGACAGAGCCTTTTGTAAGTGTTGCTGATCTTTGATGTGCTGGCTTACCTGGCTGCCCAAGGCTCCCATTCACATGACAGTGAGGTCCTCTCTTTCCCTCCTTCTTTTGCTGAGTGTACTTTTGAATGAATGGCATTCAAATATGTATGGTATAAAGATAGCATAGAAAGATTGTTTCTCACTAGCATTTCAGGGAAGTCTTACTTTTAATATAATCATAAAAAAATCCTGGATCTTGATATGAAAGAAACCCTCTGTACTATTTAGGAGAAAAAGCAATAGAAACTCCCTGAAGCTTTCAACTCATCTGCTAGTATTTAGAAGAGACTTAATTATATCCAAAGCACAAAACTCTGCAAACCTCTTGAGAAAAAGTCTGCCCAAAGCAGAGGCTTTATATTAAATAGTATAGTCTTCTGCAGCAATTTTCCTCAACCCAATTATATTTCTGTATATCTCTCTAGATCTACCTCATCCTTACATTTTACAGGGATCTTTCCATTTCAGTAGCCACATATACGTTAAGATAATCTTTAAATTGTAGTTTACTGCTTAAATATTTCTTCAGTTCTTTCCTCTGTGCTCAGAGCTGATGCATTCCTCTGATGAAACTCTGTGTACAAGACAGGAGCCAAGAAATAAAATCTGTACACACTAGCAAAATAACTAACAAACCAAAACAAACTAAGCCAAACCAGATAAATGGTGTACTTCCAATGAAGAATTAAGACATAATCTTTACTCTGAAGAACTTTCATCAGACTGTTCCTTGAATGGCAGGCCTTCTTATCTAATGACCAGGTCATTGTACAGACAGCTGCTTAGAACATTAGCGTGGTATTGCTCATAGCTTATTTCCAAAGGAACCTAAGGTTTACAGTCTGGAATGAAAGGAGAATTATTGTCACTTTTAAGCCTTTTCTCTGTAATGGTGTTGCTCTATTATTTGAATGTAAAATAGAAGCTGGAAAAATCTTGCTTATAGGCTCTTCTTTTTGTTTCTTATATCACTTCTGTTCCCTGTATCTTCCAGAGCTCTCCATGTCTTTGCAACTCTATACATATGCATATATATATTAGCTATTAGAGATCTAATGTATTAGCTATTAGAGATCACCATGATGAGAAAGTTAAGACCAACAAATCAATCCAGTTTTAAACTATAAAAAGCTTTACCAGATCCATTAATTAACAATGCTATTTTTGCTAAAGATTTATTCTTATGCATCGTTAATAACAATTGTCACACAAAGAGAAACTCAGACTTTAACACACATATTTTGAATCAGCTGTAAGTAAGTATACATCACAGTGAAGATGACACTGTACAGCAATCACAGGCACCTGCAGTCCTTAACATTTCCTAGACATAGAGGCCCAGGGGACTAAGCCCAGGTGTGATGTGAGAGGTGCCTGATGGAAAACGGAACACATCCCTTTATCACCTCTGTGGCTCTCTTCTCTTTCCAGAAGTCCTTGCAACCCTTCTTTCCAGGAAGGTGAACATCTTCCTGAGACTTTCAATCTATCATCTCTCTCAGGACAGAAAGAAAACGTGTGGCTGGGTCAGAAGTGGGTTTCAGGTTTCCTGTGTCTTTGATGCATTGCCAGAGAACTTACCTTTGTCTAGGTCTGTTGAGCTGTGACTGTCCTACCAGGGTGATGTGTCCTGCTGACAGGCAGGGAAGCTGCCCTCAGAAGAAGTTGTGCAAATACAGTAAACTTCTCAATGTCTGTCTCTGCAGATTGCCACAGACTCTGCCATTTCCTGTTTACATGCTGCACATGTGTGCAAGGACACCCTGAAGTTATGCTGATGCAACTAAAAAGAAATTTGGTGTCTTATCTTCTGGGAAGGCTCTTACCCTGAAATAAACAACAGCCCCTTTCTGTAGTATCGTTCTCCTTTCTGTAGCATGGCTCCAGACAGTTTCCTCCTGTTTCTATGAATCTTGAAAGATGGAACAAAACAAGTCAATGGAGGCACAATGTTGCTTTCCAGAGTGAAATTCAAGATAGCATGGCAAGAAATTGTGTGCTTTTGAAGACACTGGTGTGGAGGAAGCCTCTTTCTTCCTTTCCACTGTACATGTTCAAAGGTTACCCTTGGTGGTGCCTCAGACCTGTCTGGGAGGTATGACATAGCTGGGACTGCTCCAGTACTTCAAGTGAATCACAGCTTGAAGCAAGTAGCTGAGTTGGATTTCAGCACCCATCTGGTGCAGGTGAAAGTGTGAAAGTGTCTAGTTTGTGAGCAAAAAGCTCAAAATCATCCCAAAGGACATCATGGGAGACTCATTTGTATGCTGCACATGTAATTTGCAGTCAATGTACAGTATCTACAGCATTGGATATTTCGCCAAGAGTAAAATAGGCTGGCAGTTTAGCTTTGTAATCTGTCAAAGATGAGATCATGACATATTTTTGCTTTTAGAAAGAAAAAATAACCAATGAACTAATTCAGTGCTTGCTAATGCTGTTAATTTGACTGAGAAAGCAATGGAGAAAATAACTTGGGAGTTTGTATTGATGACCTACAGACAAAAGTGTTAGAAAAATACAAATAATTCTTCCTGCTTCATCAGGAACCTTGACAGCTGAGAATTGATCTCAACAAGAATGTGGCCAGCTGCTATGACAGAAGACAACATGATTATATCCTTTGAAGTGAGGCTGGGGGAGAGCCACAGCTGTAGGTTGACTGCTGCTGTGTAGCAGGAAGCTTAGCTGGCCATTGGCGTCTCAGCTCTCTTCTCACCAGCTTTGACTTGTGGCTGTAGACTTAATGGCTTAAGGCTTTCTTTCTTTCTTCCTTCCTTTCTTTCTCTTTCTTTCTTTCTTTCTTTCTTTCTTTCTTTCTTTCTTTCTTTCTTTCTTTCTTTCTTTCTTTCTTTCTTTCTTTCTTTCTTTCTTTCTTTCTTTCTTTCTTTCTTTCTTTTCTTTCTTTCTTCTTTCTTTCTTTCTTTCTTTTCTTTCTTTCTTTCTTTCTTTCTTTCTTTCTTTCTTCTTTCTTTCTTTCTTTCTTTCTTTCTTTCTTTCTTTCTTTCTTTCTTTCTTTCTTTCTTTCTTTCTTTCTTTCTCTTCTTTCTTTCTTTCTTTCTTTCTTTCTTTCTTTCTTTCTTTCTTCTTTCTTTCTTTCTTTCTTTCTTTCTTTTCTTTCTTTCTTTCCTTTCTTTCTTTCTTTCTTTCTTTCTTTCTTTCTTTCTTTCTTTCTTTCTTTCTTTCTTTCTTTTCTTTCTTTCTTTCTTTCTTTCTTTCTTTCTTTCTTTCTTTCTTTCTTTCTTTCTTTCTTTCTTTCTTTCTTTCTTTCTTTCTTTCTTTCTTTCTTTCTTTCTTTCTTTCTTTCTTTCTTTCTTTCTTTCTTTCTTTCTTTCTTTCTTTCTTTCTTTCTTTTTCTTTCTCTTTCTTTCTTTTTCTTTCCTTCTTTATTTCTCTTTCTTTCTTTCTTTCTTTCTTTCTTTCTTTCTTTCTTTCTTTCTTTCTTTCTTTCTTTCTTTCTTTCTTTCTTTCTTTCTTCTTTCTTTCTTTCTTTCTTTCTTTCTTTCTTTCTTTCTTTCTTTCTTTCTTTCTTTCTTTCTTTCTTTCTTTCTTTCTTTCTTTCTTTCTTTCTTTCTTTCCTTCTTTCTTCTTTCTTTCTTTCTTTCTTTCTTTCTTTCTTCTTTCTTCTTCCTTCTTTCTTTCTTTCTTCCTTTCTTTCTTTCTTCTTTCTTTCTTTCTTCTTTCTTTCTTTCTTTCTTCTTTCTTTCTTTCTTTCTTTCTTTCTTTCTTTCTTTCTTTCTTTCTTTCTTCTTTCTTTCTTTCTTTCTTTCTTTCTTTCTTTCTTTCTTTCTTTCTTTCTTTCTTTCTTTCTTTCTTTCTTTCTTTCTTTCTTTCTTTCTTTCTTTCTTTCTTTCTTTCTTTCTTTCTTTCTTTCTTTCTTTCTTTCTTTCTTTCTTTCTTTCTTTCTTTCTTTCCTCCTTTCTTTCTTTCTTTCCTCCTTTCTTTCTTTCTTTCTCTTTCTTTCTTTCTTTCCTCCTTTCTTTCTTTCTTTCCTCCTTTCTTTCTTTCTTTCCTCCTTTCTTTCTTTCTTTCCTCCTTTCTTTCTTTCTTTCCTCCTTTCTTTCTTTCTTTCCTCCTTTCTTTCTTTCTTTCCTCCTTTCTTTCTTTCTTTCCTCCTTTCTTTCTTTCTTTCTCCTTTCTTTCTTTCTTTCCTCCTTTCTTTCTTTCTTTCCTCCTTTCTTTCTTTCTTTCTTTCTTTCTTTCTTTCTTTCTTTCTTTCTTTCTTTCTTTCTTTCTTTCTTTCTTTCTTTCTTTCTTTCTTTCTTTCTTTCTTTCTTTCTCTCCTTCTTTCCTCCTTTCTTTCTTCATTACTTGTTTATTTATTATCTGTTAATTTGTTAATTTGTTCTCTGGAGTTTGTATGTGTCACATGAACCAGCTGAGCAACAAAGGAGTCATACCCTCACAGCATGCACTAATGTGGGGGCTCTGTCATGCGCCACTTCTAATCCTGTGCTTTTGTTAATCTCCTCCTCAGACAGGGAGAAAGACGCTTGGGAAAACATTAGAGTCCTGCAAGATGCAAAGTTAAATAAAATTAATTACATTGCCCATGGAATACAGCTTATCTCCAAATACTTATGTCTTTGTATACATAACTAAAACCATGCCAGATCATGTGCAGACTCTTCTATCATTGGCATAAATACTTTCTAGTGGATAGTAATGCTAGAAACTGCTTATTCAATCTATTAATTAACATTAATAAGATATTACAGTAAATATTGACACACACACACGAAAAGAACACTAACATTACTCTTTACCCACATAAATTTGTCTTGCTACTGTCTCTGAAATGGACAGCTTCTTAAAGTATTCCTAAGGACCAAGTACACTTGACGTAAAAAACAGTTACAAGTGACGCAGGCTACGGGTTAAAAGAAAACTTTAAAGGAGCATTTGACATCAAACTTATGTTCCAAAATAATTGGATGACTTGTGACAGAGAGACACTTTCTTGCCCTAAAGAGCATTAATGATCAATTTGGGTACCCAGGATGTAGCTGCATACATCAAAATATTTTCTTAAGGACTTCTGCTTTCGAGTCATTCACTTTCAGTTTATACTGCATTTCCTACATATAAAGTAATAGTGCAACTGAGCCGTTTGGCTTCCCTTGAAAGATCTTGTAAAGCCACAGGACAAAGCATAATTAAAAAAGCTGAAGGAGAAGCCATTCACACAGGCATCAGTAATTAATTCAACATCTAGGTTTGACTTATGCCAGTTTGAAAATATAAAATGCAAGTAATTTGTTTAGTCTGGGAAAGAAATTCAACAGTTTGATCACACTGATATAAGGAACAGATGCTCACCCCTTTTCTACACTTCATCCTTTGAAATCTGACCTCTCAAAATCAACCTCCATATAGATTACAGCCTGGACATGTTAATGTCTCACTCTGAGATTGTGTACACAGTGACTCCAGAGTGATGCCCCCCGCTAGCTGAGAAGAGTTAGGAGGGGATTTGTGCACAGAGAGATGAGATGATGAGATGAGATGAAATGAGATGAGATGAGATGAGATGAGATGAGATGAGATGAGATGAGATGAGATGAGATGAGGAGATGAGATGAGATGAGATGAGATGGAGGAGTATGCTGAAAGAAGAAGCCCAAGAGCAAGATGTAAAGCTACACCTATACGTCTCAAGAAAAGCTAAGCTGGGACTGATACCGTGACATGAAAAAGATAAAGTTGTCCATTTGTGCCCCTACATTACATCTGTAATCTGCAAGGGTCTTAAAGGATAGGAGAGAGGATTAGTAAAATGTTTTTGTGCACTCAGCTCCTGGTCCTATTTTAAAGCAGAGGTTGGGTACTTTTGCAAATGGTACTCTTTTCTGCCTCCTTTCCTCCCAGCTCTCCTTTTCAACCTTCTGGTGAATACTGGATTGTGTTAGTTTTCCTGTCCTCCTCTTGCCCTGGCAGTTAACTTTACTGGAACAGTGTAGTAGGCTGAGGGAAGACTTTGCAGTGCTTATTTTATTGCAGTTTAGGATAATTGTTCCCACTGAGAGGTTCCCAGCTGATAGGAATTATTTAGTAGTTACTGGGCATTCTATGTAGAGACAAAGCAAAAAGCAAAAAAAAAAAAATTGTACAAATTTAATCTCTGAGTTTATATTTCACAGAATCACAGATTAAATGCATTTGTCTTTGACTTTATATTTCACAGAATCACAGCTGAAATGTGTTTGTCTTTCCAGTTGATATCCATATTTCGTGTCAATGGCAGTCATAGGCAGTGAAAGTAAATGTAGCAGTGGGAGAGGCTGCAGATGGATATATGTAACACCAGGCAGTACTAATATTCATGCTTCGGTTTCTTCTGTCTTCTCATCTGCATTCACAAGATGCACCCATCCTGTCTCACAGTTTGCATATGGGAAGGAGACCTAGCTTAAGAAATTCTGCATGATGAACAATAGCTGGTTTTGGTACCTCTGATAAGAGAGCTCACTATTACCCTCAATCCCATCATCTCAATTCAAGCAGCTTAAGGAACATCTGAGCACTCTTCTCCTGGCAGAGACAAGCTCAGGAAGCCAAGCTTTATGGAAAGGAAAGCATCTCTAAGTAGCCCAGTAGAATCTATACTGTATTCAGCAGCCAAGAAGCTTAGAGATCACAGATGTGCATTCATACTTTGAACATCTGCAGTTGTTGGGAACTTCACATGAGTTGAGTTTGCAAGAATAGTTTGCATTTTTCTTTTCTAGTCCAATGGCTGATCAAACGCCCAGCCTGTGTTGTTGCTTCCAGCAATGGCAAATGTACACAGATCTCAAAGGAAGATGAGCAGCTTTCTGACTACAACAGGCTTGAGCCAAAGCTCAAGAAAATAAATATGAAATGCTTCATTAGCAAAAATGGGCTTTGGATCAGACTCACTGTCTACTTACTCAGTTATACAGTGTTATTAGGAGAAAAATTGCTTCCTGGCCTCCCTAGTAGGTAAAATTTAAGCCATACAGCATGAGGTTTTACTCTCCCATCTTACCATAATTTGCACAGCTTGCCAGAGCTTGCATTGCTTTTTATGTTATTGCTTTCCAAGCATTCCAATCCAGTTCTTCAAAACAACCCAGCTTAAATAGTTGTATCCCTAAATCAGTGGCTTCCAGGTTATGCAGAGCACAAAGCAATCTTTATTTCAGGGGTACTTAGCATACCTTTACCAGGTCTTTTTTGGTTCCCATTCTGGAAATTAAAAAAAAAAAAAGAAGCATATTTAGAATTTTTCTGTTGTGGTTCTACACATTTCAGAATTTGAAAAAAAAAAAAAACAAACCCAGACAACAACCCCCCACTACTCCCCAGCTTAACATTAATTCATTTACCTGAATTTATGCTATTGAAAACCAGACTTAGGTTTATTTTGTTTGGTCAAGTAAGCCAAACGGCAGTGTTTAATCCCCAAACACTTTCAGTGAAATTGTGTGTGTGACTGTAAAGAATTTTTAAGTAATGTCATTGCAAGAAAAGTGAAAAAAAGCTATGGCAAAACTAAACAAAAAAACCCAGCCCAGCCCAACCCAACCTAACCCAAACCAACCAAACAAGCAACCAAAAATTGTGTGGGATGTCTATGTGATCATAGAAATTGTACATGTTAAAATAATCAGTTTGTGGTTTTATTCTTGTTGCTCATTTGCAGTAAGTGTTTCTTAGAACACAGTCTCATTACAGAACTTGTACAGATGATCCACGTGCACTTCTGATCAATTCCATTACCAGGTTTCCATTAATAAATGGATTCTTTTTTTTAATTTTTTTTTTTGCATTTGCATTTGTTTCAATAGGACTATGAGAGTATTTAAATAGATATATGAAAGAGAAACTTATCTAGCTAGAAAAGCTATGGGCCACCTGACTCTTTCTGCCTTTCTTATTTTCATGTACTGGACAGTGGGAAAGACAGACTGATGGTGTGAGAATAAGCATTTCAAAGATGTTTTAAATGGTTGTGATCGATTTGTATCTTCCTGTCTGTTCCCCTCACATGTGCCCATTGTAATCAGCCTGCTGTCTTCTGAGCAAGAAAGACATAATGAAGTGCTCACAAGAATGAGATGAAATTTTGTCCAGGGAAATGGACAAAAGGGATTTGCCTGGAAATCACAGAAGGCCTGAGGAAGATTTAGAAACCCTCTCAGAGGGTTATCTCCTGTTGTAACCACTGGCTCCTCCATCGTCCCTGCCAGTCTTGTGACTGTATGGCAAAGCAAACAGGAACACTGTGGAGGAGGAAGGTGGGCGCAGGCAGGAAAAGGTTTTTCCCGATTCAGTTCATCCTTATTTTTTATTGATAGGTAACTTTTCTGGAAAAATAATTTCTGAAGCACTTACAGAAGCATGAACCACAGAGGTATTAGTAGTAACATGTCCCCATTCAGGACTGGTGCACTGATGACAGTTCTTTGGCAATACAGAGGACCCCACAGAAACTTGCATTGGCAGCTCATATTTTGTGTTATTACCATGTCTCAATTTTCTGTGGTTTGCAAGTACTTTTAAAAACTCTCAGCAGAGTATCACTCTGCTGTGATGTATTATAGCACTGTGATGGGTATTAGCACTTTGCATCATTTACCTAAAATACGTGAATACTAATCAAACTTTTATGGATGTGTTAGTAAGTACATCTTCAAAGAGAACGAGGTAATTCTGCCTATTTCCTTCTGGACACTCACACTGTGCATTTTACTCTCTCACTGTATTTACATTACTTCACACTCACGTGGGAAAGTATTTTTGCAAGGAAGCATGTTTTGCTTGTTAGTGCTACTGTCAGATAAAGCATGGTAGAAAAACAAAACAAAACAGAACAAAACAGAACCAAAACAAAACAAAAAAAAAACCCCAAACAAACCAAACCAAACCAGAACAAAACAAAACAAACCAAACCAAACCAACAAAACAAAACAAACAAACAAAAAAAAAAAACCAAACCAAAACAAAACAAAAAAAGAGCTACAGGAGTAGAATAGAATAATAGAGTACAATTCCAATGCTGGCGTTCTGGTAAATACAGTTCTGGCTTTTTCTTTCCCTTAGAAATATGAGGGGGATCAGATCACAGAATCACAGAATGTTAGGGGTTGGAAGGGACCTCTAGTCCCACATCAAGTCCAACCCCCATCCAATCAAAGCAGGATCACTTAGTGCAGGCTGCGCAGGACTACATCCAGGACAGTTTTGAAAGCCTCCAGAGAAGAAGACTCCACAACTTCTCTGGGCAGCCTGTTTCAGTTCTCTGCCACCCTCACCATAAATAAGAAGCGGAACCTCCTGTGTTCTAGCTTGCACTCATTTTTTCTTGTCCTATCACTGGACACCACCAAAAAGCAACTATCACCTTCATCTTGACACCAACCCCTCAAATATTTCTAGATATTGATAAGATTCCCTCTCAGCCTTCTTTTCTCACAACTAAACAGCCCCAGTTCTCTCACTTTTTTTTCATAGAAGAGATGTTCAAGTCTCGTAATAATCCTCATAACTAAATTAGATAAGTGTGTGTCACTCACAATAGTAATTAAAAAAATGGAGTGGACAAGAATGATGTTCATTCTGGTGATGAACACGGTACTGCAAATATTTTTAAGGACATTTTAAATCCAGTTAATTTAGGACCTTCATTATTTTTTTTCACACTTATATACTCAAAGACATTATCAAACTCTGAATGTACAAAATCTTGGGTCCAATTCTTGTCAAAATGGAACCTTAGTAAGTCATTTTAGTGGGATATAAGATTCTTAAACTGGAAATCAATTGTGATTGCGCCCATCTTCTACTGCTGGAGTTGTCCTGAAGTGTACATAAGAGCTCAGGTCTGTATGTGGGTAAAAGCTGAGAAGATTGTATTTTTCAGATAGTCTTTGCTAATTTTCAATAACATTGCAGAGAACTTGGCATGAATTTGCCCTGAGGGGTCTGAAAATTCTATCAGGAACAAATTTGAAGTAAACTTACGTGTGCATTGGCAGGCTTATTTTCAGTAAAATAGTAAGTGTCTGTTGCTGGTCCAGAACAGGTGGCACTATAAAAAAAAATTGGCTATGGGAAGTGAATTTGATTTACAAAGAAAATATTCACTTTTGCAGATTGGGAATAAGAACCACTGCACAGCTGATCTGTGAACTAGTGTTACTTTTTAATGTGTTTTCCTTAAAATTGCTTTGAGAAGTTCATGGCTACAGATTTTCCTTCTCACTGTTTGTATGTTTTTGTTTCTTTTATTCCGTAGCTCAATGTATCAAAGATTAGAAAGTGAGATCTGCATCATTAAAGAGTTTCTATGTGTGCCATCTTGGCACTTGGATCAGAGAAGGGAACAATTTAATACTCCTATTACCAAATTAAGGAGTTACTGAAACCTCAGCCTGTAGCAAACATGGGAAGGATAGGGTTTGCAGTCATGAACTACCTATGACAAATTTACTGGTTGGTTTGCATCACAGATCTCTCCTGGGCTGCTTCTTCTGGTTATTTTATATGAGTAGTATATGAACAATAATAGACTGATTACTAGAGTTTTATTCATCCTCTTCTCTGACAGTAATATTTTGTTCTTTAAACTGGAGAGCTTGTATGATAAACTGAAGACCTGTAGTTATTGTTACGGAAAGCCTCTCTTCCAGGAAGTCTTCAGATCTCGTTGTTTTATTTTTAGTGGCAGTTTACCAATATAACACTGTCTTATGAAGGTCAATAAAATGGTATGTCTCCAGCATGCCATAGTTGATGCCATTGCTCCCTTTCTACTGTATGCTTCATGCTGTGTACCACAAAATGTACTCCAGAGGTCACAGGTGAGTAAAACAGAAATAAAACATGAGCAAAACAAATGAGAAAAGCAGTAATGCTTTTTGCCATTCTTTTACTGCTGTGGAATCTTTGAGACCCTTCTGCCCTAACTGATTCTCTCAGATCAAGACATGTTGCACAGCCAAGACCAGTCTGCCTTCATATAAGTGAAAAATGGAAAAGGTTTACAAGATCCTTGTGAATACTCAGATCCAAAAAAGCTGACCACATATTTCTCTTTCAAAACAGGTCTATTGTACCTTTCCAACCCATAATCGCTCAATCCCTTGGCACTTGAGGGACATCTCTGTGCTGCTGGTACAAACAAGGAATCATAGTACAACAGGGCTTTTTTTCTAGCATCACATTAGTTCATTCCTTTATGAATCAGAGGTGCCTTTCAGAATCCAAATAGTGAGAAGTTAAGTGAGGGTAACTAGTAAAACAGTTTCTTTATACTATCTTCACATTTCTCATGGCCATAACACTTCAAGGCCAGAGTATATGACCCACACAGCTGTCAGGAGTGTCACCAATCCATATGTAAGTAGTGATATAAGTAGTTACTGTCTCAGCATGAAGTAGGAGAACTCCTATATGTCTGGATATTTAACTTACTGTCCTCTCCTTCCTCTCTTACCTGGCAGAAAAATAAATAAATAAATGACAAACAAATAAATAAACAATTCAGCTGGTCTTTCAGCCTTATTCATTTGCTGCAACAACTAAGTAGAAAGCAGCTCAGGGTTACAGAGGAGAGCTACTCTTCCTGCTTTGCCTGTTTCAGTTATGCATGGTTGGCAAGGAGTCTTGCTAAATGAAACATTCATGTAGGCTGTTTGGCACCTTCCTTCCCTTTCTTCCTCCATATTCTCTAAGGGCGAAATGACATCTGGGGTGTGGGTTCCGTGTCACTACTGCCAGTATGCTCCAACCTGCAAGCAACATTTACCCTTTATCAGGTGCTGTGCTCAAGGTTAATAACAATGAAAACTAGTCCCAGTAGGAGCACTTGGAAAGCATGCATATAATAGACCTCAAAACACCCACAGTGGACAAAGCTCAGGAAATTCCTGGCCTTAAAAATGGCCTTCTCAGTTTTGTGTAAAGAAAGAAAGAAAAAAAATAATTAATTCTATCCCAGGCATTAAAATCAAGATTATTAAATTTAAGAGCAAATTGAGTTCTTTCCTTGCATTCAATTGCCTTTGTTGAGTAGTGATATATTCTGGTTCCTAGCAGCACACCACTGTTTATGCTGGTTACTAAAGGAATAAATTGTTCTAAGGATACAGATGTCCAAGTAGTTAACATTACAGCTACAGTAATTGCCAAGGAAATAGGAAAACCTGAGTTACTCTCCTGCAAAACTACTTTGTTAAACTATATTTCTTACTTATGTCATCCTTAGCTTTCTCCCTTTATGCAACATTCCTATGTGATGTTGGTGGGTCCTGAAACCTGTGTCTAAAGGTCAGCTCATGACAGCTTTTGTGTACTATAGAGCCACGAGGATGATTAGGGGACTTGAGCATCTCCCCTATGAAGAGAGATTGAGATCCCCGGGGCTATTTAGTCTTGAGAAGACTGAGAGGGGATCTGATCAATGTCTATAAATATCTGAGGGGTAGGTGTCAAGTGGAGGGGCCCAGGCTCTTTTTGGTGGTACACAATGATAGGACGAGGAACAATGGGTTCAAACTAGAACATAGAAGATTTCACCTCAACATGAGGAGAAACTTCTTTACTGTAAGGATAACAGAGCCCTGGAACAGGCTGCCCAGGGCAGGTGTGGAATCTCCTTCTCTAGTGACTTTCAAAACCCACCTGGATGTGTTCCTGTGTGGACTATCCTAAGTGATGCTGCTCTGGCAGGGGGGTTGGACCTGATGATGTCTTGAGGTCCCTCCCAACCTCTGATATACTGTGATACTGTCATACTTTTCGCTGGAAGCTTCAGAAGACCGTGCCTCTAGCAGTCTCCATTCTTATTTTCTCAGATTCAACTCCTTAAAAACTGCTAGATTTTTAAGTCTAGGTACAGTTTCTGGAGGTGAAACATGTTCAGCTGAATGTTCAAATTGGTACTTCTGTTCAAAATCACTGATGGCCATAAAAAATTATTTGTAATATTATACCACATGAATACAGCCTATTACAATGCTTTATTAAAAGGGTTCTAGAGACTATAATTATATATATTTTAAAGAAATTAATCTGTGATATTTCTGTGCCTTTTAAAGTTTTTGAGTGTAAGATTTTAATTTTTTTTAATTTATTTTTAAAATTATATAAGGAAACAGGCACACTGTGAAGAAAACTTAGCAAATCTGGATTCCCATTGACTCCAGAGAATATTCTATTGACTTCTCAGGCAGTTTAGGGAGATAACAGTTGAATGGAGATATAAGACAGATACATGCATACCATAAGAAAATATTCAACTTTTGTGGTTTACAGTGTGCCAGCTTGTGTGAAGGCCTATAACATCCTCCTTTCAGTTTGTTTGCTGATTGTTTTTAATTAAAATATACAAGATATTGTCATTATCTAGATTTTTATAAAGTGTTTACACTGATTCTTCTATTCAGAATCACAGAATTAACCAGGTTGGAAAGACCTTCAAGATCATCAAGTCCAGCCTCTCACCCAACACCATCTAATCAACTAAACCATGGCACTAAGTGCCTCATCCAGTCTTATTTTAAACACTTCCAGGGACAGTGACTCCACCAGCTCCCTGGGCAGCCCATTCCAACGGCCAGTCACTCTTTCTGTGAAGAATTTCTTCCTAACATCCAGCCTAAACCTCCCCTGGCGCAGCTTGAGACTGTGTCCTCTCGTTCTGTGTCCTCTCGTTCTGTCACTATTATTCTCTTGCAAGCAGTTTGCAGAGGTTTTTCAACTTTTATTTTGTATATGTAATACATAACAAGGAATTATAGCTTATGTTTTATATATTGAAATTTAATTTTCATAATGACTGAAGAGTGAGATTTTGCTATGCACTAGGCAAGTTCCTCTTCCTCACCCAGTGACTGTGAACAACACAGCATCAAAGGTAGAAAGACAGGCAGCAGGTAGATTAAATCGAGGAAGATTTTTGTCTATTACAAAACACTGGAAAGGCAGCAAATTTAAAGTTGAGTCTAAAGTTAAAATATAAACAATCAGAAAGCTAATATAGATTTGGATCTTTGTGAAGTTTATGCACCGTTAGAAATGAGGTATGAAAGGAAACACAATTCTTCCCATTTTTATACCATTAGAGACAGAAATGCTGTTGGTGTAACACTGACAACGTAACATGAAAAATGAATTAAAAGGATTAAAAACCCTAAAATCAAGACTCTTCATGGGTGACCAGGATAGGGACAGAAATTTGAGTGTGCTCTGTGCCTTCCATGGTGGTGAGCTCTGGGCTTGTGTTTCCTCCACATGGAAAACACACATGTCTCTATGATACTTTTTGAATTTCCCTCATCTCCAGGGCTCCTTAGAAGATCAAGCAGGACGAAGGCAAAGCTGTGGTGTGCCCATTTAAGCAGTCTACCACCATTCACCTGCCTTTGGTTTATTGCCATCTATGACTCATGATAACCTGAACTTTGACAGCAGCTCCTATTTAGGAGTCCAGAAATTCAGACCAAGAGCTGGACTTCTTCTCTGGACAAAATGACAGATGCTAATTTGTGGCACTCTCATGACATTTCAAATCAAGGCCATCCGTTTAATACAAGTAATTCTCTTACTGAGCTCAGATCTGGTCATTTGGCATCAGCGTCAACCTGCACCGAGGCATGGGCCCAGCAACGAGACACTTAAAAAGTTTATTTTACCTGAAAACTACTTCTGGGGTAAAATTCAAGGGACATATTAACTTAATTGACTTTAGAGACATTTTCAAAGATTTTTTTGGGGTTATTTTTTCCCGTCACTGATAACAACCTGTGAGAAGAGAAGTCTCAGACAGCTGAAGAGCTTTAAGATGTAGGCTTCTCTATCTGGCCTGATGAACACTTTATTCTTACATATTTTTTGTGGCCACTGGTGTCAATAGCTCATGACTTCCACAGAAATTTCTCTTCGAGTTCATTGATATTTTCGCTCCATTCCCATTTATAATGAGGGAAGATTGATCTGCTTTAATGTGAAAGAAAAAAAAAACAAAAAACAAAAACAAAACAAAGCCACAAACAAACCAAACAAAACCAAGCCAAATCAAATCACGCCAAAACAAAGCAAAGCAAAGCAAAGCAAAGCAAAACAAAACAAAACACAACTTTTGCTGCTACTCATAGAAGTGAAAAATTGCCTATAAAACTTGGGTGTACGGCCAGATGCTTGCTCAGGCAAACTGCACCCTTTCTGCAATAAGATGGGAGAGGTTCAGTCCTCCTGATTTATGTGTCCTTTCCAATTAGGGCAAGGACAGCTATAAGCAAATGGGTGCCTCTATTGCTTAGAAAGAGTATATTTTTACATATAACTGCTGAATTTTCTGCATTTGTACGTACTAGGTCAGATACTTTGTACAGAAGAGAAGCCAGTAACTGTTATTTCATTGAGATTTTGCCAATCTCGGAACATAGATCCTTGAAGGAAATGAAGGCTGACTGCTGGTTTTACTGATTGAAACATTTGTTCTTCCTTACATTCCTCCTTTAGACTGAGGGTCTTCTTAACACTGGGGCAACACCTACATAGAAGGTGCAATGAAGAGACTGTAAGGACTGAAGCATGATGCATATGTAGGAACATGAAGACTGTGCTTTCCAGAAAGTTTCCAGGTCAAGCCTCAATGGTGTGTTCTGGTAGATGTATAAAGAAAACCATCTCTAATAACCACAGTTACTATGCCTAAGGAGCTGTGGTTATAATGCCAGAAATCTAATATTCTATTATTCTTCATCACTGACCAGCTGAAAGCAGCCATTTTCATGGATTTTATGCTTTGGGGCTAGAATTACTTCATCCCAGACCACATGCTAAGAGCACTAACTTCCAAATGCCTCTTTTGCTGTGAGTAGTTGAAACATAAAGATCCAAGGTTTCAAGCCAGATTTTGATTTCTGTTATGCTGGCATGAATGGAATCACTCCAGTTTTAATGAGCATAACTGAGGAAGCACTTGGGCCTTCTCAGAGCAAATCTCTGAGACTCATACTGGAAAACAAAGGTCTGTCGTTTTGCTCCCTATTCTTTCCTGACTCTGAATGGCTCAGCCACAATTTTGGAAATGTATCATCAATGATTTTGAAATCCTGAACAAAAAGTTCATTTTGAGACTTTGTAGATATACTGCCATGAGAAAAAAGAAAAGAGAGCTTATGATATAGCAGCTTCACTTGGGATATTAATAATAATAATGGATGTAATGAAACAAATTAAAGAAATAATATTACCTCATATAATTAAAACTAGTAATCCTGCTGGGTGCCTTAATTGAAGACATGAGATGAGGGATGCTGGCTAACTTTTACAACTAATGTTTGACATACCTTCTTGTGATGGTTTGAAACTGTCTTTTTAATTTTTCCTTGCAAAGTTCAGAACAGAGAAAGTGAAAGAATGTAAATAAGTCACTATTGGGTGTAAGAAAGCAAAATAACGATTGTTCTAAACACTTCCATTGGATAGATAGAAATGTTTAAGAACTATTACCCAAAACAAAGTAGGCATTCTGCACATTCTGCGTTCGGCAGTGGGGGCAGTTGCTGGGCTGTCTGGCTGCTGTTTCTTCTTCTCCTCTGGCTGAAGATAACATGTACTGACCTTGGCAGCTAAGTTAACAACTTTCTGCTTAACAAACTCTGCTTCTCTGTCCAGGGGGGTGTGGGGGGAAGCTCCTGGGAGAGAGAGAGGTCCCTTTGGGAGGGTCCCCTTGGGGGGAAGCAAAGGGAGATCGGTTGTGCTTTTCTGTTGATTGTATATATTTGTAAGTGTTGTGAATTTTGTATATTTGTACATATTCATTGCATTTCATCGTAGATTTTAGACTCTGCTTTGTAAATACAGCCTTCATTTGCTTCCAGACTGAGCTAGCCTGGTTATTGTTGGTGGTGGGGGGGGGAATTTCAGCTCACCCCCACACACTTCTGCTGTAGACTATTCGTTTTGAGTTCGTCATCTTTAAGTAGAAGAGTGGATTTGGGGAGGTCACATAAGGGATATCAGCCCACAGCTTCATTGGCACAATGAATATGCTGTTGAGAAAGATGACAGAATGGAGCTTGGATTATTCACAGGCCATTTTCCCTTAGGGAGAGGTTTTGGAGCTCTGGCTGTTATTTCAGACTCCTTCTTCCTGGTCATGTGGTTTTGCTCAACACATAGCTCATTTGAGTAGCACATTGGTTGGCATACTATATCTCTGAGTAAATGTTATTTCCAAAGTGGAGGTCATGGTCTTGGAAGTGCAAGTGGAAACGGGGTCATGGGAAAAGCTGAGAATTGCTGGAAAGTGGTGAAAGCAAAATGACCTACACATGTTTATGTTGACACAACCACAAAATTGCCCCCTTAGGAACTCAGATGAAGTTATCACAGAGAGTAGCAAGGTAGAACTGACATAAATAGCTCAAGGTTTGGGCTTGCTATGTTTGAAAAATCTTTAAGTAGCTCAGCTCTCTTAAATCTAAACCATATGCTGTGATACCCTTTTAATCACAGAAATCAGGGTTTGTGGGGAAGTTTCCTTCAAGTGTACATGGAATATTACCGCTTTTTCACAAACAAGAAACTTCATCTCCTGATAGTGAGAAAAGTGTCACATATCCTGTGTCACAGACATCAAAGAAGATTTCATTCTTTGTTTTTAGTAAATATTTCCATAAACATATATTTGTTCAATTTTCAGCAGAAGGCTCTTCCAGCCCTCTAAGTTTATAGTTGAGGAGACTAAAACTAGAGGAGAAGGAGGAATCTAGGGTTTACCTGCTATGTACAAATCCTTAGAGCAGCAGGAATTTTCTCACAGACGTAGTTTTGCACGCTAGGAACTTACAACAGTATAAAGCTAATTGTCTGTGTTGCTGCAGAACTGGAGTTAAGCTGTGTGATCGCATCAAAAAATCTGGCTGCTACAGGCAACTTGGCAACTGGTTTGAACACCTGGGTGCCAGATACACTTGAAGGCAGCTGTTGTGTTGATCCTTTTGCATTGTATGACGCATGGCAATTATTCTCAAGAAAGACTATTAGAGATCTTAAGGCAAATCCACAGCATCATTAGAGCAGTTCTATTTAGCCCTGTTTAATGTTCCTTTTGCCACATATGGCAGTGGTTGTGCTGACTGACTGCAGATGACTCATTGGTTCAACTCAGCAGAAACTTTCTGTCCTTTAATGAAGGTCCTAAACATTTGATCAGTATTTTGTTCAGCTGGGATGTCTGCCTGAATTAAATTAAATTTTCCCACTTTGATGTCTCTTTCCTCAGCCTACTTACATGAGCTATATGAAACTCCTCAAACAAATCTTTGTTCAGTCTTCTGAGTAATAGTCTCTCTGTTCAGTAGGTTTCCAATGGATATTATGATTGGACATTAACAAGCAGTAAACAATACCTAAAATTAGAATTTTAGGTGCAGACACCAATCCTGAAAACAAGCCTGGGCTGCTTGAGTGTGCAAATCCTTTTGCATTGCCTTTTGCAGAGTGAAATAATTGTATGATTCTGTTAAAGACACTGGTATATGTCATTAAAATGATATAATCTGAGGGTAGCATATGAGCTACATAAGAGGTAGCTCTATACAGGAAACACTTTCTTTACATTATAAGATTTTCTTCACAGGTAGCTTCCAGCCTTATCTTTTAAGTGAAATGCACATTATGCAGAAGTCAGTAATAATTACTAAATGCTTATAAGCCTGGAAACTTGCTGAATTTCTGTATATGCAGATTTTAATGTGTCAAGGTAAGAACCACCACCACTATATCCTCCTACCTCTGTGTTTTATAATACCAAGGATGTAAGAAATGAGGGTCAGAACTGGGAAACCCTGAGTAGCAAATGTAGTGGGCTCCTTCCAAGTTTCAGGGAAAACCTAGAAGAAATGCCACACAACACTAAGGAAAAACATCAAACATTTGCAGCTATGTTGATTTCCCTTTGTCCTTGAAATGGTTTGTTTCAGAACAAAGAAGGAACTGACCTCCATCAGGGCCCCGCAGTAATCCTGCCGCAGACCACTTACCCTACTCTAGTCCAGATACTCTTGATGGGATTCTTCTTGATGCACTGAGCGTCATTGTCTTGTCTAGTGGAGGGCTGGGAGATGATTGAGGGTGTGAGGAGGGGCAAATAGGGTGGCAGCTGAGCAACAGTTAGGGGTTTTGAGAGAAGCATTTCATGAGCAGAGCAATGTTCCTGTTGAAGTGATCAGGTGAGGTTAATTGCTTAGATATTAAGACAGCATTCTGAATCCATCAAATTACTGCCAGAGGGATTGAGCATATCTTGTTTTCCCTCTGATCACTTTGTGCAACCTATATTACAGTCCTGTGAAGTAGGAAAGCTCTTTCCAAATGAAAGCTTATTTGACAGGGCAACCATTATTCAGCAAGAGGGGAGATTACATGACAGTCCAAATATATAGATAATTCTTTAAATTAGACTAGTCTTAAAAGCCTCCAGCTAAGAGAAAACAAATGTCTAACAAAAAAGTGCAGTCAGTCTTCCTGAACATTCAACACTTAATTTTGCTCTTTTAAAATGCCCCTATTTTACTTTTGATATTGATATTAAGCATCTAACACAAAAAACTTTTATCTTGTATTTTCATTTAGATGTAATGATGTCCACAACAGACGAAACCGCCCCACATTTCCTATTGAATTTTTTTTTTCAATTTTCATGTGTCAGACTGAAAAATCATCAGGAAGTCAAAAGTGCCTGCCTTAACCAAGTTACCTTGTGCTTCATAGGCCTGGCAAATATACATGGGGCACTGTTTAAACTGTAACCTTTTCTGCAGATTCAGCCTTGCAACCCCATGAGGGAATTACGAAACTGAAACACAAATCTGACGCCCACAAGCCCCGGGAAATCACATAAGTGGGGTAAGTGTTTGAGTGACTTTCATGCATAACATTGCCCTTGCCAGGGCAGGGGTTGTATTTCAATGTTAAGTTGGCTAGCATGTACAGTGGTCTGGAAAAGAGTATGAGCAATAATATATGCAAAATGTAAATGCTGAATTCCAGTAATAACCCTGTGAGGAACCTCAGCCAGTGCTGGCAAGAACTGTCAGTGATGGGTTCCCATAACTAGGCTTCCTGGCCTGTGTCTATGTTAGCAATCTCCCTATTTCATGTTGTGCAGGGACCGAACTTCATCAGTTTTTTCACTGAAGTTAAAGTACAGGCAGTCTTTTCCACCAGTTCATACCTGTATTAGAGACAGAAAATACTTGTCTTCTCTCTTCCCTTTCCCACAGACTCAGAAGTACAAGGGAAGGAGAGGCTACCATTTCTCATGAAGATGAAACATTGCTCCTTACTATTTCAAAAAATGTTGTATGTTAAAATAGAGTGAGAAATTTCTCACCCTCCCAAAGTCTTGATACTCATTCTTCTTGAATTAACATTGTCCTTGGCTGTCCGTTCCTGCTCTGGCTTATATCCTGACTGTACTGAAACAAGCAAGGTCACAATCAGAAAAACCATAATGTGAAGGCCAACAGTGAAATTTTTATCTCAGAAACTGACTCAACAGCAATGTAACTGTTCCTAGCTTTTGTACCTAGATCAATACATATGGCCAGTCAGGTGACATGTTCACACCTTTTTAAGCTACAGAGACCTATTCAGTGGTATACAGAATCACAGAATGTTAGGGGTTGGAAGGGACCTCAAAATGTCATCTAGTCCAACCATGTGCCAGAGCAGGATCACCTAGAGTAGGTCACACATGAATGCACCTGAGAAAGAAGAAATTAACCTTGGATGGATTACTGTGTATCCATAAAGACTTGGAAAGTCCTGGAGCAGAAGACATACAGATAGTTTGCAAGGATGAAGAGCGCCTGGGAAACGATGAAAGTTTGAATTTGATCTTTGTGTAGCTTGACACAAATAGCAATAACCACGGCAATATGGCAATGACCAATAAGAATATCAGAAACAACTTATTAACCAATTAGAAGTAGCCACAATAGCATAGAAAGCATATAAATATGTGTTGTTAAAAGCAATAAAGGCTCTGCTCTGTTTGCAGCTTCAAGTGTGTATGTGTCACTCTGTCCGCCATAACAGTGACAAATGCATCCAAGTAGGCTTTGAGTGTCTCCAGAGAATGAGACTCCACAACATCTCTGGGCAGCATGTTTCACTGTTTTATCACTCTCACAGTGAAAAAGTTCTTCCTTATGTTTACAAGAAACCTCCTGTGCTCCAGCTTGCACCCTTTGCCCCTTGTCCTATCATGAGACATCAGTGAGAAGTGCCTGGCTCTGTCCTCTTGACACGTGTCCTTCACATATTTATAAACATTAATGAGGTCACCCTTCAGTCTCCTCCGAGCTAAACAGATCCAGCTCCCTCACTCTTTCCTCATAAGGAAGAAATCATGTTTGTGGCTCTGTGCTGGAATCTCTCAAGCAGTTCTCTGTCCTTCTTGAACTGAGGGGACCAGAACTGTATACATTGTTCCAGATGTGGCCTTACCAGGGCAGAGTAGAGGGGAAGGAGAACCTCTCTCAATGTAGTAACAATACCTTTTCTAATAAACCCCGGGATGCCACTGGCCTTCTTGGCCACAATGGCAATTGCTGGCTCATGGACATCCTTCTGTCCACCAGGATCCCCAGGTCCCTCTCCTCTGTGCTGCTCTCCAAGCAGACTGCTCTGCACTGCCTGAACTGAGATGGTGAACAAGTTCACAGAGACTGCTGTCTGCACCAAAGCCATGAGGCAGCACACACACAGTCCCAGATCAAGTAATGAACTTAAATCCACCTGTAACTCAATTATCAAAGCCATCTCTAAACATCAAGGACTTCACTGTGCAGACAGGAAAGCACTGAAGGCAGGCTAGAGGAGAGCTCTGCACTTGCACTTTGGATCCAGGCCTACATAACCAGGACAGGTATTCTTGGAAAACTTTCACTTTTAAAGGGCAAAAAATATCTGAACGCTTTTTTGTTCCTGAAATCTGTGTTCTTTTTTGTTTTTAATTATTTTGTTATTATTATTATTAGAAAGTATTTTAAGGCTTATCTCTGTGCTTGACTGACTTTGACCTTTCAGTTACTAATCACATAATTAGGCTTTGAACTTGTATATCATTTCACAGTTTCTCAATTTCCCACAAAGTCACTGGCATTTCCACCTCTTCCTACTTTTGTATGCACATTTGTGCCTCTTAAATGCAGAAAAAAAATTCAGCCAACACAAGCATACTTTATACCAGTTGATTAGGCTTCAGATTGAGGCTGAGGAAGTGCTTTGATGCAAAGTTCTGATTTTAGTAATTTTTAAAATATTTGGTGGGTAATACAATTCTTTGTGGGTTTTCCAGGTACACTTTGTAAAACAAAGAAGAAATGTTTAAACTACTAAGGTATTCCATTTAAGGAATGTTTCTTCTTGTTGAATAGAGTACAAAATAATTCACTTTTAAGGTTAATTGACTTTAGATCAGATATCATGACTCAGAACAAACCTCTGGATACTTTCATCCAACCTTATTTTGAAAAGTCAGCAGAGACTGTTGTGAATCTTTGTGAAGGTCTATTATCAGAAGCAAATAATTCCTTGTGATTTTTAATAAAAATACAAGTAAAGAAAAACAATATTGTGAGAGATTCTCAGAATCCTGACCATACAGAAAACCACCCCTATCTACAAAATAGATGATGATAGACAAGAAGTGTGCAAGAAAATAACCTGTCCTTTCCTCTGTAACTTGTATTTATCTTTTAGATTAGAACATGGGCCCAGAAGAGGTGTGCAAGAAAATAACCTGTCCTCTCTTCTGTAACCCATATTCATCTCTTAGGTTAGAACATGGCCCTACAATCCTTTCTCACAAAGGTTTGAGATGTTATCTGGCAACAGACAAAGAATAAGAAAATTGGTTGAACAATCCATTGTTCACAGAGGCCCCATGCCAGAAGAGCTTAAAAGCATTGGTATTCAGGAAAATTTCAAACATATGTACATAGTAGTTGAAGGGAGCCACATGATAAAGGGAAGTTAATTAGTTTTCTAAAATGTTTTCAGATCTTGCCTAAGCATAGACTCTAAGGGACAGAGGTTGCTGTTTAGCTACTTTACAGTTCTCCTATCTGCATGCCTTGACAGAACAACATCTTTTAGAGATCACACTGAAGAGTTGGTTTGGGTTTTTAAGGCAAGAGAAGATTTTTTTTGACTCTCAGACTTTAACCCCCTTCACATCTGTGTGGGAGTTGATTTTGTTTTAGTAGAGAATGGACAACCTAGATATTGCCAACATATCAAAGAGATGGATGGCATGGAGATGACAGTTATCACATTTTGCACCAGAAACTGTCTTCTAAGACTGTCTCACACAATGTTATCTTTGAAAATACCTGTGTTGGCCCAACAGGAATGATCTGAGCTGTGCTCTTTGGCTGGGTAAAAAGGAAGATAAATAATTTTTATTCCTCAAGTTTTGGGAGAGGAGTGGCCCTCCAGAAAGGGATCTGAGGGTGCCGGTTGACAGGAGGCTCAACAGGAGTCAGCAGTATGCCCTGGCAGCCATGAGAGCAAACCACACCCTGGGGTGCATTGAATACAGCATAATCAGCCAATCAAAAAAGATGATTTTCCCACTGTAATCAATGTTGGCATGGCCTCACCTTGAGTCTTGTGTGAAATGCTGGGTCCTGGAATTTAAGAAGGTCCTGGAATCTGTCCAGAGAATGAGAACAAAGATGGTGAAAGGGCTGTAAGGAATGCCCTATGAAGAGTGGCTAAGAACTTTGGGCTTGTTTAATCTCTATAAAACAAGGCTGAAGGGTGACCTCATTGTTCTCTGGAGCTTCCTGAGTGAAGGAAATAGGGGGGGATGGGTTGATCTCTTCTCCTGGCCATCCCTATGGACATTGAAGAATCCTCCCAACTGAAATATTCTATTCTATTCTATTCTATTCTATTCTATTCTATTCTATTCTATTCTATTCTATTCTATTCTATTCTATTCTATTCTATTCTATTCTATTCTATTCTATTCTATTCTATTCTATTCTATTCTATTCTATTCTATTCTATTCTATTCTATTCTATTCTATTCTATTCTATTCTATTCTACTTTATTCTATTCTATTTCCCTGTTTTCAGGATAGTTTCTGTGACATTAAAAGTATCATGTATACTATGCTTTTCTCGTGAAAGTATAGTGTCAGTTTTATTGATGTGCAAAAAAAGATAACTAAATTAATATTTATTATTTGAAAAGAATAAGTTACTTGCAAGAAAAACTAGGCTGGTATTTTTTTTCCAGAATTATTCATACTAAAAGGATCAAGAATTGAAGATCATTAACAAAAATGTATATGCACAATGAATAAGATAAAGATTTAAATCTTTTGTTCTTTTTCCTTCTTATCAGGCAGCATTTGTGATCATAGAAACAGATCACTAGAAGCAGAATTCCTGATTTTGAAAATAAATCACACAATTGCTTATAATTACATTGTTGGTTGGTTCAGTTCCTCCTTTCTTTTCTTTTTCTAAGAAGGATATGTCCATTTTAATGAGTACAAGCACAAATAGTAATCTGCATTTTCTAACCCATGTAAATGAAAATTCTTTAACATTGATAGCTAAAGCCACACTACAGGTATATATAGCTTGCCTTTGGGCAGCAGAGAACAGTTTCTGCTTTGTGTTTTTTGGGGGGCTTTTTTATTTTATTGTGATTAGTTCCACATAAAAATGTTTATTGAAACAAACAAAAACATTTCTACCCAAACTGACAGATTCTGCATTTCATAACTATAAAAGCCCACAGTTTCAAACTTGGGGCCTCAAATAGCTTTTCAGGTATGCAACAATTTTTGATGTGCTGATCCAAATGACATTTTCATTTAAGTGGCTCTTTCCATCTTTAAATAACTTTGAAAATAAAGCCAGTTAATGAAATCTTAAAATGTGGAATAAGGAATCCAGTTTTAAGTACAAAGCCATTTATCTTTCAAAGGATTTGGCTCAGGAGCTGGTTTAGCTTCAGCCACAATCTAAATTTGTGGACTTAACCCCAAAAGCATGGTGTGGTTCAAATATCAGTAATAAGAATTTCAAATAACTTTTCATTGCAGTATCATTAGTTAGCATCAGTATTAGATTTTTTTTTGTAGCTTAGCATTTGAGGCAGAACATCCTGTTTTTCCCTGTTACTTCAGTGATTTTGTTACTTTATAAATAAGTTATGTATGCGTTTCTGTACCAGAATTCAGGAATAAGTTATCTTTGTGTGAAATAAGAGAAGTCAAAAGTACCTGTGGAATGACTGCTGTGACTGTGTGCTTATTTGTAGTGTTAGGCTTAATCACCTCATGTTTCATGCCCTGTGGGATCTCAAGCTATGCTGAAGCTTGTTTGCCACTACAGCTGTTTTGTTTTGTTTTTTTTTTTTAATTTCTAAAGCCAACTATTTCCTGTTTATTATTCTTTATAGATGACATTTGATATATGAATACTTCCTGTTCTGTTAACAATTCACACTGATTTGGCATTCTTTTATGAGCATACATGTTAAAACCTGGGCTGCAATTCAGCAAGATATCTCAGTACATATGTCAGTTTAAGAATGCAAGTAGCCTCAGTGCTGAACTGCCTTAGTGAAGGCAGGTATAAAGTATAAGGAGAGTTAGAAATATGAGAACATCCTTTAAGAAAAGAAATATTAGGTTTTCATTGGAAGCTACTGTACCTCAGAACAATTTCTGCAGACTGTTGGCAGTTGTTTGAATTATTTGAAACTCAGCGAATTTTTAGTAATGGAATTTTACTTTGGAACATTTTATTTTAAATTAGCCATATCCCTATCATAACACTAAGCAATCTACAGTCATGCTTCCAAACAGCCTGGAAACAGATAGCAGCTGGACTGTACAAAAAGGGATGCATGTTAAATATGTCAGGGCTTGTTAATATAGTGCCAATAGCAGCACAGGAGAAGGGTAATCTGCCATCACTCTTCAAATCAAGCACAAAAGATGGAAGCTATTTTGCATGGTTTTCCAGCAAAGACCCAGTGTAGATCAGTGTACAAACAATCCCTTCCTTGTTTTCCTTTGAAATTAAATATTACACTGTATAATGCTGCAGTGGAAGACACTACATAATATTCTGGTATTTGACACTTAAGAACACAGTGATGATTAATGACATATTTTATTGGGAGAGTGTACTGCCAATTCTTACAATCACTTACAATAACTTCCCTTAAATGTTGAGCATGATTTTCATAAATGGAGAAAACTCCCTCAGTCACTGAATAGGTTTGTATTTGCACTGTGATACTTAGAGATGTTAAATGAGCTTCCTACAACTATTTTGTTTAACAGGACAAATCTCTTCTCTTAATTGTTCTGTTTTGTTGAGAGCAGACAAAATTGTTCTAATTTTCTGACTCAAATATTTTTTTTTTGTTCCTAGATAGTGTAAGGTTACTACTAATAACCACAAAGCAGTACCTCAAATCCTGCAAAATATTCTTTCACTTTTAACAAGATACTGGGAGTTACACAGTAGAAAGAGAAAGGCAGTCAAGCTTTCCCATCCTTTAGGAGTGAGGTTTCTAAATTCCACACTTGTAATTTGGTGCCAGTGTCCAGCAAGCACTGCAGTATTGTGCTAAATCAACTCCGGACTTTTTAAATATTGGTAAATTTTTGTGTAAACTATGCAAGCTACCTCTTCAAGTAAAAATAAAGTTTACCAAATGAATGGGTTTGTCTTTTTTACAACAAAATTCCTCCCTTCACTTAACCCTAACCTGTTTATCTTCTGACTGGCTAATGCATCATTTCTGCTGGTGTTTTTGCTTCTCTTTTGCTCTTTACTGAGGAGTCCTTAGAATCCTACTCAGCAAAAAGATTTTTAACCCGAACTAACAAAAAGTTTAAACTGCTATTAATTTCATTCCTTGTCAGAAAGAGAGAGGAGAGAGAATGTAAGAAGGAGTAAGACAGAAAAGATCAAGTGACAATGAGACAGAGAACCCCTCTCTATCACATTTCCTTAACTTTGTTGCTCCCTGTGTTTTAAATGGAAATCTATGTTGTGTTCAGTCATTTCTGTTAACCTGAAATTTTTTTTAAGTAACTTTGTGCCACAGGATGAATTGCAGTGGTCTTAAGGCCACTCTACATTACACTGAGGAAGATTAACAAGTGTTTTAAAAGTAGTTTAAAGACACCCTTGCATACATCATAGTTTCTGTGAAAGTGAAACTAGAACTCTATTAAAAAAAATTGTGGCTTTCCCAAATGGTTCGTACAACCTGAGGTTACTCACTCTTTCACCTTAAGTGGCCTGTTAATATGAGCTGTATTAACTACAGGCAGACAGAATCTTTGCTTCCTTTCTTTCTCTCTCTGCTTTCCTCCTTTTACTGAAACTGGGGTTTATTTTTAACTGCCTGAAAAATAAACTAATCTTTCATATTAACAAATTAATCCTTCTCACCTACAAGAAGAGTGTGTTGGTAACCATTCCCAGAAAGCATGAGGCTGGTGGGAAGCCATATGGATAAAGTCTCATTTATGTTTCTGCCTTCCTCACAGAAATCAGGAAGCCAGCCCTCCCCTCTGCATCAAAAAGGTCACTGCCAAAAAGAATAGCAAGGAAACTCTTCCAGACTTACTGAAAAATATCCAGAAATACAGGAAGGTCGGAGAAGTGACAGTGATGAAATTAGCAGCCTAGTAACTGGGAATATTTTTCTCAATATTGCATTTTTAGGTGTTAATGAAATGCCTTTGCTGTCTCCTCCCTCTCACTCATTCTTTCCTTGTTTAATTTGTTGGCTTCTCCCACAGGGGAAGCAATGCTGCATTCCAGGGCCAGAGATGACTTCTGTGGTATTTCAGCCTTGCTTTATACATCAGTCCAGAAAAATCCTCTGATAGTTGTCTGTATGTGTACTAAGCTTGCTAAATTTGTGCAGATACTTAATGACCATGACGTTTGCTTCTTTGTGTTTATTAATGAGTCTTCTTGTGCCAGGAGGCTAGCCAGCTTCCCTAAATGACGTATATTTGCATAGGGGGATTACCTTCCTTGCTGGGCTGCCAGTCCTGCATGACTGCCTCCTGATCCCTCTCCCATGACACAAGGGACACACAACATATACCTACACAGTATCAGCTAGAGATGCTTGGTATATTTGCTTTGGTATATTTGCTTTCAGCACACCAGGTAGGGAAACAATAGCGTTTAGGGTCCTATGTAAATCTGGGGCCTCAGCAAAATAGTTCAAGACTTCTGTTGAGGGAAATAACTCACGCTAAATGACATTCTCAAAATATTCCAAACTGCTTTATGGATTCATACCTAGGATGAATAACTTAGGTGGCAGAAGGAGAGAGGAGAGATTTCTTTGTATTTTATTCCTTTTGATAAAATCATGAAATGGGACATTTCTTCCTGCAGAAAATGTAACTGAGTGACAGTTTTGAAATCTGCCATGGACTGCAGATATGTACTTATATTTTGAATTCAGCACTTGAAAGACTACTTTTACAGTAATGGTAAGTGTCATCATATGCTTTGAATGGACAATTCCCCTTAATGCTGGAGGAGGAAGACAAGTTTGGGAAATGCTTTTAAATGTTTTGGAAGAATTTGACATTTACTTCCTATGCTACTACACATCGGTAAATATTTTCAAGTCAACCTCAAAGAGCTAAGTGGAGTGAACTTAAAATGATGACAAAGATTTGAAGTCACTCAAAATAAGCACTTTAGTAACTAAGGAAGAACAAAAGGTTTCTTCTTAAAATATTGAGTGGTTAGTAAGTTTAGATCCTGTGAATCATAAATCTTTCAATGAAGTCAGTAAATGTTTATAGTGATGGTTCAAAGTGTGTGTCTAGCTCCATGTGTTTTAACATATGCAGCAAAAATAATTTTAATCAATTTTCAAGTCCCACATAAATCCAATAGTTTTACATCATGAGGAGTTAATAGAAATTTAATTTTGCAGTACTAATGATAAATAAGACTTTAGGATAGGCTTGTGATTTTCAGGTTTGTTACTATAGCTTTGTTTATAATTAACTCTGCAACCTAGAAATGAAACAAAAGAAAAAAGTCCACCAAAACCCACAAGCAAAAAATGTTTTGTAGCAGTTGAATAATTAATGAATATTGTCTTTTATAAATTCACTTTCCATTCTTTCACTAGCAAAATCAATTTTGTTAATAAGACTAAAGGTGATTGAACTGTTGCTGGCAAGGCCTGTGTTAGTGGAATTGAAGGATTTTAGTAGAGCATGCTGCACTGGGAAATCTTTGAGGTTCATTTCTCTGCTCTGCTTTGTGTTAGTGTAATCTTAACTTCCAGCAGAGCAACTAGACAGATGCTATAACTAGAAGAGGTAACAATGATCTGTCTTCTTTTCCACACTGTGGCAGAACCATCATTTCAGAGTTTTAGAGCAAATGGGTGAGTTAATTCTTTCTCTGCATAAGCAAGTTCACATAGGTGTTAAGGGTAGTTCATAGAGAAAGTATTCTCCAATGTACGCAAAAAGAACACTTGCAGAGGGAATGGTTCTTGAACACAAAAGTATTTTTGACCTTAGTTCAGGACAGATTTGTTTCTCCTTTTCTTCTGCTGAAGCATTTGAGTATTTTCTTAATGAAATTTCAATTAAACACCTTTACTACTCTGCATTCTGTACATTTTTCATATGATTTTCTGTATTTTTTTCTTAGAATATAAGATCTAAGCAAATGTACAGTTTGAGCTGATTCTCTTTCTATGCTTATCTGCAATGTTACACCATTTCAGTGCTGGTGATGGTCCATATTGAAGGTAGCTCACTAGGCTCCCTTTATAGCTATCAGGAGATGAACAGGCAACTCAAGGTCACTATTCATCTCAACCTAATGCAGACATCTGAAATTGTGCATATTTTTCTCCACCAAGTATAAAGAGTCTAAACAGGTATCTGAGACATAAATATTACATTTTATACATCTGAGGTTAGGGAAAATGAAATGAGACCATAAATCCAAATGTCTTGTACTATGAATCTCGTGAACAGTCTTTACAAAATGCTGAAGAAAAACCCATGGTGAAGACTTTGTGCATACCAGCAGCCTTTGTCATATGCATAATATCTGATAGTCTGTCTGAGGTAGTGTGTATGGGATGTCAACTTTCAGTCCTGTGGTCGGGGGGAATAATTGCTCTGTAATCTAGGCCACTATAACTTTGAGGAAAAAAATACCCTGGAAGGGAAATGGAGGATTCAGATATTTGCCACCTCAACACCTGTTTCTCATCTTCTCCGTATCTCTCCATCATTTTGTATGTGAGACCATTCAAAGAGCTGTCTGAATGTTTGGTTGTTTGGAAAGTCCTTAAATAGGGGAAAGGCCAATGAAGAATTAATGAAGAAGTTTAATTTTATTGCATAGCTCTATTTGACAGAGCCATAATGTCTGCCTAGACCAGCAGACATGACCACTTTGAGCATGTGTCACCAGTTCTCATTTGCCAGTGTTTCTGCAAAGGCTGCAAGGAGACATGAACATCTTTGGAAAGCATTTGAGCTGCCACCACAGGGAGAAGAAAACTAGAGGACTGCAGAGTGCTGGGCACAACCCCCACCTGCCTGCTGATACGGTGGGATAGTTTCCAGGCTGGGGCTGGGGGTGCTCAGCAGTGGTACATGCTTCCAGGGAGGAAACTTCAACACTTTCCCAGGGTTTGGAAGCTGCAGTCTGCTTTACCTATGCATCTGCATCTGCTCTTTAGCCTGCCTTCACTTTACTCTAGGTTTGTCCTAGCTGCCATCCCTGGATCAAAGACTGTGTATATCTACACATACTCACTATTTGCATATATGCACTGTGTATAGTGTTTATAGAGAATATATATACATAGTGTGTATATATATGCTATGCTGTGTATATATGTATATATACTATCCAGTATATATACACTATGCAGAGGTTATGTATATACACTATGTATAGTATACATAGTGTAAAATACGCATACTATATATCCACTATATACAGTATACATAGTACATTTTGTGTACAGAATCTATACTGTATACACTATAACAATGTATACTATTACTGTATATACACTCAGTATATATATATAGCATATATATCAGTGTATATATATAGCATATATATGTATACTATTAGAGCAAAAACACTATTAGCATGCATATATATAATATATTCAGCCCTCAGACTACTATCCACTGCTGATCTGTCATGCAGACAGTGATGAAGTAGGGACAAGAAGTCCAAGGGCAATTAAGAGAGACTTCAGGTCCTTAGGATGACTTTTTGAGGGATTGGAAGTGCAAGTAGTGTTCGCCTCTACCCCCCAAATCATGGGGGTGAGATAAGGGAATAAAGAGGAAGAGTCAGGCTCCAAGCCTGGTGTCTCCAGCAGGACTTTGAATTCTTTAACCGTGGGTTGATGTATGTCTGGCAAGACCTTTAGACCAAATGAAGTGCATCTGCGATAATGCATAGAGCACGGGAAGCAAACAGGAGGAGCTGGGAGCCACTGTCTATCAGAAAAATAGTGATGTAGTAGCTGTCACAGAAGTGTGGTGGGATGGTTCATACCACTTGAGTGCCAAAATTGATGGCTATAAACTCTTCAGAAGGGATAGGCAAAGAAGGAGAGCAGTGGTGTGGTCCTGTATGTCAGGGAGTGTTTTGATTGTATTGAGGTTGTTGATATTGATGGCAGAGTTAAATGTTTATGGGTAAGAATCAGGGGGAAGGCCAACAAAGCAGATATCCTGGTGGGAGTCTGTTATAAACCATCCAACCAGGATGAAGAGACAGATAAAATATTCTTTAGGCATCTGACAGAATGTGATCACTGGCCCTTGTTCTTATGGGAAACTTCAACTTCCCTGATACCTGCTGGAACTACAACGCAGCAGAGGGAGAACAGTCCCAGAGGTTATATACAGTGTGTAGAGGATATCTTCCTGACACAGCTAGTGATGGAGCCAACTTGGAAAGGCACCTTGCTGGGACTGATGCCTGTGAATAGAGAAGGACTTGTGGGCAATGTAATGGCTGAGGGTAGTCTTGGGCACAACAGTCACAAAATGAGTTGCTGGAGAAGTAAAGAGTGGGGTCAGCAGATCTGCCACTTGGGACTTTTGGCCAACAGACTTTGGCCTGTTTCAGAAACTGGTGGTCAGACTCCCTCAGCAAGCAGTTGTGAATGCCCAAGGAGTCCGGGAAGGCTGGACATTGTTCAAGGGGGAACTCTTAAAGGCAGAGGAACAGGCTGTCCCCATGCGCAGGGAAGAAGGCTGGCCTGGCTGAATAGAGAGGTTTGGCTGCTGCTTAGGGAGAAAAGTAGTCTAAGGCCATTGGAAGATGGGGCTTGCTACTCGAGAGGACTACTAGATTGTCATGAGACTATGGAGGGAGAAAGTTAGAGGGGCCAAAGCCTAAATGGAAATTAATTTGGCTTCAGCTGTTAAAGAGAACAGGAAGTGCTTCTATAAATATATTAGCAACAAGAGGAGGACTAAGGAGAGTCTCTGTCATGTGCTGGATTCAGAGAGGGAATGTAGTGATGAAGGATGAAGAAAAGGCTGAGGTACTCAATACCTTCTTTGCCTCAATCTGTAGTAGTAAGACTACTTTTTTATTAGATACCCAGCACCCTGAGCTGGAAGAGAGGGATGGAGAGCAGAATGAAGCCCTTATATTCCAAGAGGAGATGGTTCGTGACCTGCTGTACAACTTACACATACACAAGGCTACAGGGCCGGACAACATACACCCAAGGCCATGGAGGGAGCTGGTGGAAGTGCTCACCAAGGTACTTTCCATCATTTACCAGCATGGGTAGATGGGGAGGTCCCAGCTGACTGGAGAGTGGCAAATGAGAGACCCATCTACAAGAAGGACCAGTGAGAGGACCTGAGGAACTACAGATTTGTCAGTCTTGAGTGACA
This sequence comes from Indicator indicator, assembly GCF_027791375.1. Lineage (NCBI taxonomy): Eukaryota > Metazoa > Chordata > Aves > Piciformes > Indicatoridae > Indicator > Indicator indicator. The sequence continues at coordinate 110,999,954 of NC_072010.1, read as the reverse complement.
TTATACAGCATGTGCAGGACGAGCAGATGATCAGGCCCAGTCAGTACAGGTTTGTGAAGAGCAGATCTTGCTTAACAAACCTGATCTATAACAACATGATCTGCTTAGTGTACAAAGGAAAGGCTGTGGATGTTGCTTATCTGGACTTTATTAAAGCCTTTGCACTGTCTCCCACAACATTCTTCTGAACAAACTAGATGCTTATGGCTTGGATGGGTGGACAATTCTCTGGGTTAAGAACTGGCTGGATGGCTGGGCTCAAAGAGTGGTGGTGAATGGGTTAAATTCAGTCAGCAGCTGGTCACAAATAGTGTTCTCCAAGATCAGTACAGCGGCCAGTTCTCTTCCACACCTTTGTCAGTGACCCAGGTAAGGGAATTGAATGTTTCCTCAGTAAGTTTGCACATGGCACTGAATTGGGTGGAAGTGTTGATCTGCTTGAGGGTAGGAAGGCTCTGCAAAGAGACCTGCACAGGCTGGGTTGATGGGATGAGGTCAGTTGTATAAGGTTTAACAAAGCTAGGTGCTGGGTCCTGCACGTGGGTCACACCAACCCCATGTGATGCTACAGGCTTGAGGCAGAGCGGCAGTAAAGTTGTCTGGTGGAAAAGGACCAGGAGGTATTGTTTGACAGCTGAATGAACATGCACTGGCAATGTGCTCAGGTGGCCAAGAAGGCCAACAAATTCCTTGCCTGAATCAGGAATATTGTGACCAGCAGGAGTAGGGAAGTGACTGTGTACTCAACACTGCTGAGGTCCCTCATAACAAGAAGGACACTGAGTTGCTTGAGCATGTCCAGAGAAGGGCATCAAAGCTGGTGAAGGGTCTAGAGAACAAGTCTTATGAGAGGGAATTGAGATTGTTTAGCCTGGTCAAGAGGAGGCTGAGGGGAGATTTCATTGCTTTCTCCAACTATCTGAAAGGAGGTCATAGTGATGTGGGGGTTGGTCTCTTCTCTCCAGTGTCAGGTGACAGGATGAGAGGAAATGGCCTGAAATTGTGCCAGGGGAGGTTTAGATTGGGTATTGAGAAAAATTTCTTTACAGAAAGAGTGATTAGGCATTGGAATAGGCTGCCCAGTGAGGTGGTGGAATCACTGTCCCTGAAGGTGTTCAAGAAACATGTGGACATGGCACTTCAGGACATGGTTTAACAGCAATGGTGGTGTTAGGTTGGACTCAATGATCTTAGAGGTCTTTCCCCACCAAAATAACAGTGCAACACAGACTGCTCAGAATTTCATCTGGAAAGAGACTCTGAAAATATTCAGCATTTATTTGCAGAGTAACACAGAATGCTAGAAAGCAAAATTGCAGCCAGCACTGGGGCACTTTCAGTAGTCTAACAGTGACCTTATTATGGGATTCCTGTACCAGATCTGACCTTGGTAGTACTGTTAAGGGGAACAAAGGATAAAGGTCCTGCAGATGGCCATTGGCAGGGAATCTTAATCTTCCCTACTAAAATGCTGTTCTGAATGGGAATTTGGGGTGTTTGGTGGTTTGTCTTGCCTGAATTTTGCTGTGGGCTGGCTGCTCTCTGAAATTCCTCTTTGACTCCAGGATGCCTTTGGAACAAGCACAATAGCCATAAGGATGTCTTACAGATATACTCTTCTGTCCTCTGGTTGTATTTCTCCTGGTGCTTCCAGGGGAAACAAGCAGCTTTCTGGCATCCAGACTTCTGAGTGCTGGTGACAACCTGTAGTCCATAGAGCTCATGTAAAACTGATTTGTTCCTGTGCCAAGGGGAAGTGTTTCAGTGAAAGCAAATTTTCATCATATTTTGTGGATACTAGATGGCAGTATTGCATTTCTTAAACAATTGAAGTTTAGTTAGTAGAAAACAGGAAGAATAGCAACACTGTGACAGTCTGAAGAACAGAATGCTGTCAGTAATGAAAGCTCACATAGACAAAATAGTCATATAATTTAAATATTATGTTTACTGAGTCTGGAACAGAAGATAGATTATACTTTCTTCTTAGCCACGTACATCTTCACTGCTCACATGAGTTAATAGTTGGTAATAGCACTGATCGTATTTTATGGGTCTTCAAGATTAGACTCATGATAGAAATCACATTTTTTAATTTTCAGCACTTGTGAGGAACAGTATGTTTGTGAAGGGCGTGGGTGAACCTCATTACACTGACTTCTGGATTTAAATCTTGTGAGGTTTTATTGCAACTGAGAGAGGTAGAGTTTGTTGTCTTGGTTCATGTATTAGTGGATAAGCATTCACATCACTGAGTTCTTGATCCAGAAAAGTACTTGAGCAAGTATTTAGCTCTATGCATGAGTAGTTCATGGTTTTAATAAGATTACTCATATGGTTATAGTTTGACAGACAATTAAAGGCCTTTCTGGATCAGGCCCTAAAGCAATCATTGAAACTTGGCAGTCTTTGTAGACAGACCAAAGGCTGATTAACTTTTCTAAGTTGCCCTCTACTCTTTGGTGTCCATGGTGGCTTCAGATTGTGACTGATACTCCATAATAGTTTAGCCATGCAACTAGACTCTCAGCTGTGTCCTCTGCACTGAGGAACAACCTTTAAAGCTGTGAATACAGTGATTCCATGGTGTAATTGAGAAAGTGACTAGTTAAAATAACACTCTCACCCAGTGCTGTTTCAGTTCATATGCTTTGGTAATCGAGAAAATACTTTTTATTTCATATACACTTGCATTTTTTGTGTCTAAAGAGCAAGTCTGTACAGTGCACAACTCCAATTTCTTTAGCTTGTATATAAGCTCACAGAATATGAAGGTGTGCTGAAGGAAATATTACCTGAATTTGCTATCATCAAAATGCAAAGGACAGTTTTTATTTTACCAACTGAAAGAGCTGGACCAAAAGTATTTATGCAGTCCATCTGAGTCATGTCTGGAGCTGTGGTTGCAAGTCAAAGTACTGAATAAGCTGGCGGGAGGTCAGGAGCACTTGCCTATGTTTTTTTCTAGTGATTGGTTTGCAATAGTTTATGCCAGCTAATCATGGATAAAAGGAAGCAAACCACAGAATATTTATCAGGGCAGTGAACAATCATGAGTAGGATTGTAGCACTTGCAGGTAAAATACTATAGTTGGTGGTTTTTTTTTTTTTATGGTGGTACAGGTTAAGAATATGCATGAGAGAGGATCATGAGACATGCAAGATGAAACAAAAAGTTTGAAGTCCTGGAAAAATTTAACATCTTCATCTCCTCCTCTTTGGATAGTCATGCATGCCAAGAAGAGAGAATGGCTGTAATTTTAAATTTCCCAGAGTGGCTAATGTCTGAGCTGTTAGCATGTGTGCAAGAAGTTGGAAAGCAGATATCATCTAAAAGAACTCAAGGGTACTTGAGCCACATGGCAAAACTTTAAAATGGAACACTTAAAAATTGTTTCTCTTGCAAAAGCTTTAATATAACTGTAAAATGTACATTGCATTTGGAGGTACAATGCCAAGTGGTGAGAGACATTTAATAGTAAAACTGTAAGTGGGATTTTAATTCTGTTTTTTAGTGCAAATCTCAGCGCAACCTTTACTAAGTATTTTCATAGCATATCAAAACAGTTATATTGAGGTATAAATAATGCAGTCATCCAAAGTCAGTGAGGTGGAGGAAGGTGTAGGGATATTGCTGTTTTTTTTTTTTAAACAAAGTATTATATTTCCTGGAAAACACAGCTTTTGAAGGGAAAGTTTATCTCATTCTTTGTCAAAATGTGATTTACCTCTCTATTCTGAGCATAAGAGCTCCAGTTTATTCAAAGCAAGTTTATGGATTTCTGAAGGAAATATTGGAATACTTGCTTCTAAAGTCAGCTAAATGGCCAATTAATGTATTTATCACAACATGCCTTTTTTTTGTTGTGTTTTTTTTTTTAATTTGTGAGTTATATGAGAGTCTTTATTACTAAGTGAGCACAGCATGTTTTGTTTTAAGGTGCTGACGCACAGCTGTGAATCCGGTGTAGTGCTGGGAGGGAAGAGAAGGCAAGGGAGACTTGATGAAAGAGGTAATGGTAAGCCTTTTTATTTCATTAGACTTTTTGAGTGTTCTGATTGTAAAACCTAGCTAGAAAAGTAATGCAATGAACTTTAATGATATGAAGTACAGGGCCACTGGCTGTTTGCTAACAGGAGTCAAAGCCAATTTTTCCACTTGGACAAATTGATGATGATCTATCCTGGGCCCTCTATAGGAGAACTGCTATCAGTGGGTTTTCCAACAATAAGAAAGTTTCTCCAAGATTTTGAAAGCTTACCAAAATCCTATGACTCTCCTGTTTCCCTATAAACACTACTTTCCAACTATGATTTTATTTTTGGTGGTGCCAGCAGTGTGAAGGGAGAAAAGTTGTCTAAATGTTTTCTCTGACTTCCCACTTGGTTCTTTTTCTTTCAAGAAATGATTAGGATGACTAATTTCCTGGTCTGTGTCTTGTTCTCTTAGGCTATGTCAAAGCTTCAGAAATCTGGCCATTGTGTCCTACATCTTCCTTCCAGCTTGCATGCTGAGGTTTCCCATTTGTAGATGGTGGAGATGGTGAGCAATTATTTCTCACTGTGATAGGGAATGGGGATGAGGTTAGATCATGAGCATGAACATGGGAAACACTCTGGGATCACAGCTAGGTAGAAAAGTGGCTTCCAAACCCTTTACTCTCTGTATTTTTTTAATTTATTTTGTTTTATTTTTAACTGATAACATCATTGCCATCAGATAAAGCTGTAACACACTGCAGAATTAAACTAGGGTATTAGCATTGTCGATGTGACAACTGTCAGCATCTTATCATGTTGTTTACTTTGGTCTCTAAATTGAAAAGACATGGATTTGATGGGTGGACCACTCAGTTGATAAGGAATTGTCTTGATGATCACATTCAAGAATAACAGATAATGGCTTGATGTCTAAGTGGAGACTAGTGATGAGTGGTGTTCTTCAGGGGTCAGTACTGGGACTGGTGCTGTTTGACATTTTTATTGGCAACATAGACAGTGGGATTGCTGACAACATGAAGATGTGTCCTGTGTTTGACATGCTGGAGGGAAGACATGCAATCCAGAGGGACCTTGACAGGGTTGAGATGTGGGCCAATGTCAATCTTTTGAAGTTCAACAAGGCTGGATGGAGAACGAATTGAGAGCAGGCCTGAGGAAAAAAGACTTGGGAGTGGATTGATGAGAAGCTCAATGTGAGCCAGCAGTGTGTGCTTACAGCCCAGAAAACCAACCATATTCTGGGCTGTGTCAATGGAAACATGGCCAGCAGATCAAGGGAAGTGATTCTGCCCCTCTGCTCTGCTCTTGTGACACTGCACCTGCAATAATGTGTTCAGCTCTGGAGCCCCCAACAAAAAAAGGACATGAAACTTAGAGCGGGTCCAGAATCATAGAATCATAGAATCGATCAGTCAGGGTTGGAAGGGACCACAAAGATCATCTAGTTCCAAACCCCCTGCCGTGGACACCTCACACTAGATCAGGCTGGCCAGAGCCTCATCCAGCCTGGCCTCAAACACCTCCAGGGGTGGGGCCTCAACCACCTCCCTGGGCAACCTATTCCAGGCTCTCACCACCCTCATGGTGAAGAACTTCTTCCTTACATCCAGCCTGAATCTCCCCACTTACAGCTTTGTTTCATTCCCCCTAGTCCTGTCACTACCTGAGAGCCTAAAAAGTCCCTCCCCAGCTTTCTTGTAGGCCCCCTTCAGATACTGGAAGGCCACAATAAGGTCACCTCGGAGCCTTCTCTTCTCCAGACTGAACAGCCCCAACTCTCTCAGTCTCTCCTCATAACAGACATGCTCCAGCCCTCTGATCATCCTCATGGCCCTTCTCTGGACACGTTCCAGAAGACTGTACAAAGGTGGTCAGAGGGCTGGTGCACCTCTACTATAAAGACAAGTGGAGAAATTTGGGATTGTTTAGCCTAGAGAAGAGACTGGTTTGGTGGAATTCTATGAGGACCTAACAGCATCAGTGGACAAGGGAAGAGCAACTGATGTCATCTAAATGGACTTTTGCAAAGCGCTGACACTGTTCTCCTGACACCCTAGTCTCTGAATTGAAAAGATATCTGATGGAGACATCTGACGGGTGGAACGCTTGGTGGATGAGGAATTGCCTTGACACAAGGAAAACAGCTTGTCCTGCAAAGGATGAGGATAAACCAGGGCCATCACAAGAGCAGGAGGAAAAACCACAGGTAATCCTGTGGTTTCCTGAAATGGAAAGTCCATTTCACTCCTAGCTGTGTGAGATGGTGAATTGCAAGGAAACCCTTCCCGAAAGAACGCTGCTCAGTTTCCAGTGGAAAATCTTCCCAAAAGAGCAGATGGATTGATATTGCTTCCCTCTTGAAGGCACCTCCACAGCATTCTTAAAATATGCAAATGATTCCAATCAGGATTAAAGGGGCCCTGCCATCTAACCAGGTGGAGGAGAGCTGAGTCCACAAAGAGCTGAGTGGGACTCATTGTTGAAACAGCCTTGAGCCAAGGAGCATGGCATTGAGCAGGTGCATCACATTCCCTATCACCAGTTACTGAAAAGGTCAAAGGTTACAATGGCCCACAAAAAACATTCTGAGAGCAATGGGAGGAAGAACCTTTGAAAACTGGAGTGCCTATCTAGCACAAGTTATTTGGGTGATGAACACCAGAGAATCTACTAACTGAACTGGCCCTGCTTGATCCGAACTGCCACACCCTATAGAAAGAGACAGAGTTCCTGTGGCAGACATGAAGAATATCCCAGGGTAAAAGGCCTGGGTTAGTCCTGCTTCAGGTAAAGGCAAAGCCACCCAAGGGATTGCTTTTGCCCAGGGATGTGGGTTCACCTGTGGGGGTCATATGGGAGGATGGAGAAAGTCTGTTGTGTACTGCAAGGTGATCTCACTTTGGGTCAGAATAGACAGCAAATAATTTATGTTGTATGATGATAATTGCTGCTGAGCATGATGTACAAGGTATAGAATAAGGGGTGGAGAATATATTGGTTTAAACTGACCAGCTGCACTAGAAGGGACGAGGGATGGGGAATGGGGCTACTGGAGTGGCGCAGTGCAAGCTGGATTGTTATTCTGCACCACACTAACATCATACTCACTGCATGACAGGAAGGGGCTGGCTAGGGCTCAGGGAACTTGAAGTATATTCTATAAATTGTAAAGTTTCCTGTTCCAGGTTTTTTGTAGGTTTTGTTTTTGTTTTGTTTTGTTTGCTTGTTTGTTTGTTTTACCCAGCTTCTGGGCAGGGATGCCTCCTTTTTCTCCAGTCCTTTGATTATATGGGTGCAGGCGGTTTGTGTTTTGTCTGTTCCTCTGCTGTTGCATATGCTGGGTTTTTTTTGTTTGTTTGTTTGTTTTATTTTGTGTAATCTGATATCCCTGCAAGAGAGTGGTAAATTGTCCTTATCTCTGCCTCCTGGGGCCTTTTCCTTCTTGCCTACCCGAAGGAGAGGGAGGAAGGTGGGAGGGCGGACAGGAGAAACCCCTCTGTCATGTGCAGACTGCTGGGGCTCAGATGCCAGGTGAGTTAGAACGAGAACATCTGGCAATAAGAACATGTGCAACTTCAGTGTGACACTTGTATAGAAATGGTGCAATGATGCTGTATGGTACTGATCCCTGACTATTTTATTTGCACTGCTAAATGCCTTGCAATGATTTTAAAAAAATCTATTGAGATGACAACTTCAGTAAAGGCAACCACATAATTGTATTTCTACAAGATCTTGTCCAATACTCTGATTCTGGAATTATAAATGTTTAACTGAATATCACTCATTAATTTCATCCTGCTTCTTAGCAGATGGTTTTGCTTTGTTGTTTGAGAAGGGTAAGGTACTTCACTCCAGAGCTTTGAAACATGACTCTGTCCCTTTCCTGAGGCTCTGGTATGACATAAGCCCTGTAGACAGTGCAAGGGGAGAGCACCTAAAGATGGTCTGCAGACTCAAATGGAAGTGTGCGGGAGGGCTGGCTGTTTTCTGCAGAGTCATTTCTACTTTCAGGATGTTTCTCAGCATAGGCAATGAAAGGAACTTTGTGTGTGTCTGTAATGCCTGGCCTTGACATACCAGAAGGGGGCAGTTAGAATAAACTCATTGCTAAACCACATGGAATATGTTCTGGAAAAACACAGTGCATTAATCTGAAGAAAATGCAGCTGTGCAGCACTTTGGCATGTGAAGCACAAGTCCTACCTGACGTCAGTTCAGCTTTGTGTACATGCTGTACGAACTGAGTGAGAGCACATAACACAGCGTACGGTGTGATGGATTATCACCTCCTTCAAATCTCTAGGCTGAGATCTCTTGGTACATTTAGCTACATGTACCCTGTCAATTCTGTACCAGGTCATGACCAGTAACAGGATGATACCTTGCTGGAGCCAACTGTGCTGAAGGGAAAGAGAATTTAGTATGAGTGGAATCAAGGAGACAAGAGAAACAGTTTAGCCAATTATGATTTTTAAATATAATCATTCAGTGAACATTTTAAGCCTGACTTATGTTAAGGGTTGCTGCAACCTGCTTATGTCTCAAATGAATATTGTCAAAGAGCAATGTAGCAGTGTCAGTGAAAAGGACATGGAGTCCTTCAAAATAAATTGTGACTGCTAACCTAACACAGTGTACTGATGTTTTAGAGGAGAGCAAGCAAAATAGAGCCAGATATCCATACAGACCTGGGAGATGAAAAGATTGAGAGTTACCCTGTGGAGAAGCACATGAGGATATTAGTGAATGAAAAATTGGATGTAAACTGACAAATGTGTGCTTGCAGCCCAGAAAAAGCAGTTGTATTCTGGGCTGCAGAGAGAGAAGTGTGGCTACAGAAGTGATTCTTCCCTTCTACTCTGTCTAGTGAGACACCACCTAGAGTACTGTGTTCAGCTCTGCTGTGCCCAGCACAGTAAAGATACAGACATCTTAGAGTGTGCCCAGATGACTGGAATATTTATCCTAGGAAGCAAATTTGAGAGTTGGGATTGTTCAACCTGGAGAACAGAAGGCTCCATGGGCACATTGTTGCAGCCTTTCAAAGTTAAAAGAGAGATTATAAAGAAGATGGAAAGAGACTTTTTAACAGGGACTGTAGTGACAGGACAAGGGGCAACAATTCTAAACTGAAAAAGGGTAGATTTAGATTGGCCATAAGGAAGAAATTATTTTTTGATGAGGATGATAGCAGCTGGCACAGGTTCCCAGCTAAGTTGTGGATGCCGTATCTTTGCAAGTGTTTGAAATGAGGTTGGGTGGGATTTTGAGCAACCTGATCTAGTGGAATATGCCCTTTCCTGTGGTAGAGGAGTTGGAGCAATGATCTTTAAAGTTCTCTGAACCAAACAGTTTTATGATGAGAAGTGCAGGTAGCATACTGCTAACTGCTGTAAGCACGAGAGCCCTACATGCCTTTTCTGTTAGAGAGGCAGAAGGGTAATTTCTGCCCTCTGCAACACAAAACATGCCAAGGATTTACACAACTAGGACAATTTAATGTGAAGGACTGTTTTGTTAGTGTCTTATACCTACTAAAATTGCTACTGTCACAGTTATGAAGCAAAGGTCCTTGCAAGTAGTAAGTACTAGCTTTGCTCGGAGAACACATTTCTAAGTCTGCAACAACTTCAGCTTCTATCTGTGATGAGGAAAAGGTCTAACGGACTCTCCAAAACTTATGATTCAAGCAGAGAACCCATCCTTTGATCATAAAATCATAGAATGATTTGGGTTGGAAGGAACCTTAAAGATCATCTAGTTCCAACCCCACACCATGGGCAGGGACTGTCCACTAGATCAGAGTGCTCAAAGAGAAAATACTTTTTAGGTTTTCCATGTGAAGCTTTTAAGACCCAGAGTAGATTCAGAATCAAAATATTTTTGTTAGATATCCATGTATTTAAAAGTTTCTTTGCTGAAAACAAAATTTAGATGAACAGTATTTTTGCATGATAAGTATAGGAAATTGGAAACCAGTTTTCTTACCAGACTTGATTAATCAAAAAAAGTTGATGAGGCACAATAAAAAAGGATCAGATAAAAAGTAGATCTAGTGTTTAGAGGAGGACAAGGGGGTATATTAGCAAAGAATATGACTGACTTCTGTTTCTGACTGGATCAGTGATAATTTGAAATTGCCATACTGCCAGTCTGATTAATTTACAGCCATGTTCTTCTCCATGTTGCAAAAATCCATTTTGTCTAAACTTAGGTTGCACAACTCAAATGACAAAATAAATTCAACTCGAAGATCATCTTGACTTAAACAGTAGTTATTTACTGTTTTGAAGGTTGCCTGTGCTTGTGTGTAGTGCTTTTAAGACTTTGACTGCTACAGATTAAGGCCTAATAATTGAAATGTCAAGTGGAAAAGGATGTATGAAGTCAAATATGTATTATAAGAAATGTTTCCTAGGAGAATGAAGATGAATTTTAAAAGTGTGGATTTTAGTTAAATTGCTTGTTAAATGACAGTGTATGTTTTACACACAGTACAAATACAGAAAGGATGTTTTTCTGTCCAAAAGTAGATTAGCAATGACTTTTAAAAATTTTCATAATTGAAGAAATATTTTACTAAGCAAATTCTTTACTTATGTTTTTGCCTTTTGCCTTACCCTGTAATTGAGTTGGTATACTGGAGAAACAACATATGTTTCAGAAGCAGGTGTCAGAACTCAGGATGGTGAAAAAATGTCATGCACTAGCCTATTTTAGAGCTAAAAGTTAAGAAGACTTAAAAGAAATCCAACCTTTCTTGTGTGTAGAGCAATTGATTTCTGAACTAAAGACTTTCAGTGGAGAGTTTGGATTTATTGTGTAGCATATGGCAACAGGGAGAATGAGAAAATAAGGTAAAAAATATCAGAACAGATAAATTATCTGAGGAGTGCCTTTAAGATGTGACATATTTCTAGTCTGAAATGATACATATTTTTTCCATACAACTAAAAAGGAAGAGACACTGAGGAATTTATTTACTTAGTTTTGCTGTTGCTTTGTTCTGTTGTTAGATTGTTGTTGGGTTTGTTCTTGTTTGTTTTGGTTTTTGTCTGTTTGGGTTATTTTGGTAGGTGATATAGCACTTTTCTAATGTGCATGGTGTTCAGGTTACTCTGGTAGTCACAGGAATAACTTTACCTTGTGGTAGGTAGAGAGAAAGCATCTCTTTTCTTACCTTATATATTTTGTTTTAAGGCTGTACTTATCTCCAAATAGCCATATACCTGTAGACCTTTCACAGCTGAAGGAGGATGCATACTCTTTTCTCAAATGAATTTAATTTTTTTCCTGCAAGATGATTTTTGCCAGCCTTCAGCTCCGCAAAGAAATTTAGGTTGCTGTTCATATGTAACCAGTGGCAGCCCATAAATTCCACATCAATTATCTGATTTCCTGCAACTCTTGCTTGCTAGAGACGTGAGAAGCAGCACAGCTTTGCTTGGGAAGCTTGTTTTTCTAATGTTTTGCAAAGTCCACTGTCATAAGAATTTACTTATAAAAACTTTATTATGGTTTTGCTCCAATTTCAGTACTGTTCTTGGATTTGAAGTGTACACCAATTCATCAGCCAGAATGCCTTTCTCTGGAACATGTTTTTCCAATTTCAGAGTAGAAACTGCAATCACCTAATATTTTTTCCCCCTTGCAAGTCTGTCTTCATCTTTTGTTATCAGATTTTATTGCACAGCTACATTCTAGACTGCATATTCAGGCCTGTCAAAAAGATCTTTCCTTAATGACATGTCATTACGAGCAAAAAATAGTTAAGTATATTTGAGTGCAAATAGTTCTCAGTTCATGGATCCTCAATCCATCAATACTTTAAACAACTCATTTGGAAGTGAGCCCAGCGTGCTGACTTTATCAGAAGTATTACGTGCATACTTATACTGAGGCACATACAGTCCTTATCCACAGCAAATATGATCTTGCACAGCCAAGACTGTCTTCTGCATTGCAGGAGCACTGCATAGAGCAGCTGGGTTTCTGTATTGGCAATCTCAATGTGTGTTGCTTATGCATAGACATTTCCTGAAGGAAAATACTGAGTTTGCTGTGCACACTTTGGACTCTAAAAGCTTCAGAGTTGCAGTACATGAACAGATTTCAGAAAGCATGGGTCTAGAGTGGTCTTACCTGCACATACGACGTGCATCTGCATTGCAAGTGCAGATTGTGTGTCCGGTGTGCTGTGCTTGCTAGAATCCTCATGCACATCACACAAACCACTTACCTAGGACTACCAAGGAAGCCTGTTCTGCTAGATAATTGGATACATGGGACAATATACTGCATCAGGTGTCGCTAGCACTCGTTAAATCTACAGCTTTTACCTATGTGGATCAGTTATGCACAGACATGTTATAAAGTGATTGAATATCTATGTGTTTGGTGGGTAGTGAATCACCTTGAAGTATGCTGTGTATTGAAGATGTGGGAGAGTGTCAGCATTGGGCTTTTGGTTAGTATCAGCTCTTGCTGGCCTCTGTTGAACACCTAAGTTTACCATATTATGTGCTAGCAGGAGTCATCTTTACACCCATGGTAGTAAGAGCAGCCTGAGGTTGCTATAACTTAGTCCTCAAGAAGTTTGGGTTTTGTGTGACTAAACTATCTTCAAGTTCTCTACTTGAGTGTAGGCTCTTGCAAATTTAAGGCAATATAACTGTCTCTTAAGAAGGAAGTTAGAACTTGATGAAACCTTATGACACGGACTATGTGTGTGGCACATTAATTGATTTTTGTGGTGAAATTGCTAAAAATCTCATTATAAAATAAAGCTGAGGAAAGCTTTTGAATGTTTGACATAATTGTTGAACTTTGAGCATGCCTTTCATGTGAGCATGTAGTTATACAGCAATAAAGCTATTTCCGTGTGATAGCAGAATCTATATTAGGATACCTATCTGAAACTTTGTGTTTATTCTCAAAAGGTTTTTCTTTCCCATCATAGCCCTGATGGCTAAAGTATTTTTGTGGTGATTTAAAGAAAAAAAAAATCCCCAAATATGATCTATTAGTGACATGATTTTGTTCAAATGTTGCATTTTTTAACCTATTTTTTTGGTCTTCCCATTTCTCCAAGTTTCTGTAAAAGAATCTGCAAAATCAGATAGTGCTTTGAGAAAGTAAATTTTGACCTGAGAGAGAGGAGGATAATTCACAGTGTTGTACTTTGGTAAGGCCCTTTGCACAGCAAATATGTTTTAGATTAAATTATTATTGGACTTTGTGCACCTGAGGGAACTAATAGTGTTTGTGTTATAATGCTTCCATCTTCTGAGACTGAAAAAAAACAAGGCATTGCCAGTTTGTTTGGGTGGGTTTTTTGGTTGAATTATTATTCGTTTCTGGGATATTTGTGCTAACTCTTTGCAACCAACTTGACTTCAGTACATCATGAGGGAATAATCAGGTAAAAAATGTGCACTTTGAAAAGGAAGACAATGATTCCTCACAAGAAAATACCGCTTTTGGTGACACTGACCCTATTGATTGCCAAGCAGTCTTTGCTTGGCCCATGGTAAAAGGAAGTTTCTTGGTTTTGCAACCCCAGAATGAAAGTGGAGAGGAAAACCTCCTCTCCTTTTTATAGTTTAAAGAGTCTTTGTTTAAAAAGAAATAGTACAATATACAGTCATATTTTTCATTCATTTAAGATAGATTTATGATATGCTGAAGGACCCTCTGGAAATCTTGTCCTGATTAGAGAGGAAACCTTTGTCTCACTGGGAGTCTGTGGACAGTGGTGATAGAGTAACACTATGTACTGATGGATTATCTCATTATAGGCGGTTTACTGGGTTTAATATGGCAAAACCTTGGAATTTCCTGTAATTGCAGATTAACATACTGTGGTTGTGACTGTGTGCTGCCTTCAGATGAGTAGTAGAGCCAATTCTTGTGTATGAATGAGCTTGAGAGATGCATGAGACAGACCCTTGACCTGATATTATGATAATGGACAGGCTGGTGGAGGATGAAACTCTGATGTCTGTTGACACTGGAGTCTGACAGACAATGAGAAAAATATATTTTAAAGCTGACAAGGAAATAAGGATTCTGTTTTGGAAAACTTAAGGCTTTGAAATTTTTACTTTTAATCCCACATCAACACAAATAACAGAGAGGAGAGAGAATTTTGCAGAAATGAAACTTGAGCCGGAGCCTTTAGTCTTCATGTTGCATTACCAAGTTACTGTGTATTGAGCTTCTCAACAGAAACCAGAAAGAAAGACCATTCTGGATTTGAAAAATGTCATTTAACAGTCTCCAAAATATGGAAGCCTTGAAATCAAAGCTATTTTTTTGGCCATTCATAGTTACAGCTTTGTTTTCATTTCAGGTTTTTCACAAATATTGGTGAATAGTCTGATGAAATCTAGTGTCTAGTATGATGGAGAAGGTTGCACTCTGGAACAGGGAAGTTGCAGGCCATCAGTACAGCTATTTGTTTAGTAAGATTCCAGCAAAGTTTCCAGTGTAATATTTTGAAATAATAGGGGTTATTATCCAGAGCTGGCCAAGAATCAAAGAGAAGAGTCTTGCATAACCAAAAGAGTAATCCTTTTTTCCCCCTTTCCCTAATTTTGTCATGTATCAAAAAAATCCAACCAACCAGGAAAACCCAAACCACTGCCAACCAAAAATAGATCACTTCTTCTGAATCATGCTTCCATGGAAACATCAAGAATAGTGGCTTCTCTTTAATGATCTTGCTTGCATAAACCAATTTTGAAATCCATTGTAAAGACAGTAATAAACTTTGATAATGGAAAACAGGAAGTTCTTTACTATGAGGTTGGTGGAACACTGGAACAGGTTGCCTAGGGAGGTGGTGGATGCCTGGAGACGTTCAAGGTCAGGCTTGATGGGGCTCTGAGCAAGCTGACATAGTTGTGGATGTCCCTGCTTACTGCAGGAGGGTTGGACTAGATGACAGTTAAAGGTCCTTTCCAACCAAATACATTCTGTGATTCTGTTCTATGAATCTAGGATGTGTTTTCTCCTACGCAAACAATGTGAAGGGTATCTTTCAAGAATTTTCTGCATAGAAACTTAACCTCAGTTGTTCTATAAGGGATAAAGTCATTATATTTATCAAAAATTATACCAAAAAAAAAATCATCTCATCTACATTAGAGTTTATGTAGCCTTGGTATTTTGCGACTGGAGATGTTAATGTTTCTGATCTCTTTATACCAGAGCAGAATGACCTGCACTGTTCCTTGTCTGAGATTCATGTTTTCCACAGTATCCCATCAAGTAATTCTATGGACTTGGCTTTAAATATAAGTTAATACAACCTGTGATGACATGTACTATCTTGCCATGGAGTTTGCCACAAAACTCTTAAAAGTGGTGTTAGATGTGCTCCATTTAATTAACTTCTGTTTGAAGGTTTCTTTTTGGAAGAAAGGATGATGTGAAAATCTTTGCATCCATGAGTTTCAGAATCTACATTACATTTTGCAGTATTCATTAAAGTAGCATCAAGTTAAATTCCTTATCAATCAGACTGAAAACCTGGAAGAATTTTAATTTATGAAGAATGTCACTGAGCACAGTCCTATAATGTCACCTGGAATGCTCTTTCATTTATTTATGCCAAAAAGAGTTCCCAAATAATCTGATCTATCTATTTTCCTAAGGCTGACCTACTCACCGTGTTGTGACTAGATCATGACTTCTAGTATAAATCCATTAAAACCACAGGAGAGGAGGAGAAATCAAGACTGTTCTCTGGAACAACAGTAAAGAATGGGATTTGGACTTCAGCCTCATTTTGTGTTGGATACGTGCTTGTTTTTTCTCCTTACTTAGTGTTTGATCTGACACCTATTTCTCAAGACACTGAAGATGTAACATACTGAAATCAGAGTAGATATTATTTAACTTCACTGTAGTCTGAATGTAACTGAACTTTTGATATTTCTTATTTATATTGCACTTTCTTTTCTCCAGTTTTTTTTTTTTTTTTTTTAATCTTGTGGAATACAAATGAATTGTGCTTGCTGGAAGTATCTAATGGAACAATATCAGTTTTCACTTGAAGAGCATTGGTGGAACCAAACAACCAAAAGTTTGTTGCAACACAAATGTGCTGCTGAGTGTTTTATAACAGTCCATCAGATTTATTTTGATTCAGATGAATAGATGATGTAGGCAGGAGTCTGGCAATTAGAATTTTGTTAAATGTTTGCATTGATTCTAAGTCCATCTGGATTAAATAGATGCTGTTTTAAATATACTTTATGTAATGTTGAGTGAGTATTGTTCTGAGCAGCAGTGAGGTAGGCAGACTTGTTTGTTGTCCTTCCTCTTTTGTAACCCATGAGCTCTAAGAAAAGGAAGACAGAATAGAAACCCAGCTTTCTGGCACCCCTCAGTCTGAAGAGAGGGCTTGAAGAAATCTACTTGGTGGCCCTCTGAAAGATGAGAAAAACAGGCAGCTCCTGCAAGGCAAAGCACAGGACAGAAGAAACGGAAACAGAAAGGAGATCAACCCACTCATCTCCTGGAAAGAGCAGGGAGATAATTAGTGACTGCATGGGGGCGTATTTTTCTTTTGGAAAGAGAAATGATAAACTAAGGAAACATGAAAAGGTTTATTTATTGACAGTGCACAAATGACAACTCTCACTACAGATCCATTTGAAATCAGATAGGGATCTCTGTGGGTGGGCAACAATGAACAGTCATTCAGTTTTCGTGTCTTGCTGGGTTACCACTGAAGAGGCCAGCACTGTATTCATGTTAGTTAAGTAAAGGGTAAAAATCCTCCAGTACCTCACGAGCTGAGCTCTGAGGTTGGTTTATGAACATGATTGTGAGGGATGTGCTGTGTTATTAACAACACTCTGGTAGTAATTTTGACGTATTTGTTTTCATCCCAGGGCTGAAGTTTATTGGCTAGCTACAGTAGGCAGAGATAGACTGACCTTTTTCTCCTTGTGCATGGTGCACAGGTCATGCTTAACCACAGTGTAAAACATGAGGAGAGAGAGGCAATTAATTATTGTGGCTGTAGGGCTAGAAGCAGGCTAAATCAGTAAATATCACTTGAATACCAATTTTTTGAGTCCTATGTTGTTGTTAGTCTATATAAGAGGATTGGAAACAGAGTTTTCTTGAAAACAGATATACTCTCCCGTCCGTTCACATAATCAAAAGAGGTATCTTCTACAACAAATTTATTTTCCTAATGAAAGCATTTGAATATTGGAATGGATTTCCTTCACTCTAATGCTCTGTACCATGTAAATTCAGTAACAGATTTCTTGAAATATAGTTTGTACTGCAGGCTTAAGCCTGGCACCATGTGGCTATAAAGAATTACCATGACTTTCAAAAGAGCTTTTGAGTATTCAATATATTGATAAGTTGTTGGCTGGCTTTTACTCTTTGATAGTTGCATGGTGTTTCTGTGGCCAACAACTGTCATGCTTTGAAACCATTTCTCTGTTATGTAATCAGTCTTGGCAGCTGATGGCCAATAAAAATTCATGAAAGTAACTGAGTATTCCGGTGTCCCTATCTGACTGTATTTTGGGTAAAATGACTCACTGTTTATCATATACCCTCTCAAAACTTTTGAAAATACTTCCCTGAAAAGCATTAACTCCTTGTAAAGCTTTTTTTAAGTGGAGGGGGTGGATGGAGGAAAGGGACTGAAAATTTGGCAAGAACATTTGAGAATGTTCATAGATTTTTGTATAATGATCTTGTACATCATTATGATGATTCCCCATTCTTTTTCACACTTAAATTTTTTTACTGTGTCATATCTCCTAATTTCATTATCCCTTTCTTATTTTAATAGTTTTTGCAGTAGATACATCCACAATTTTAACTATATCTAGAGCTTTGTGTATAATAATATTTTTAATATCTCAACAAGGGCCAGAAACAAGACCATTCACTTAAAATCAATGTGACACTCCTTGATCTCCTTTGTGTTTTTCCTTACTTGTGATCTACACATGGGACATCTTGGCAATGTACCTTGTTGCAAGGACTGGAGACTTCTAAATTAAAAACTTTTTTATATTCTCTGTTCCCTTGTTAGAATTTTAACTCACTCCTTCAATGTTATGTGTTGCCTGCGTGCAGAAATGTAGTATGCCAGAAAGAAAAAGTTAGATGCAAAATAAGCGTGGTCTAGTACACTACACATAAAGGAATTGTATTGACTTTACTTAGAAGTTCATCTTTCAAGAAAGCAGAATTCCAGACAACCTGGAAAGCAGATGTTGCACTTTCAGATTGAGATCTTACAAGAGTTAGACATTTTATACACTGAAATAAAAGCCAGAGGAATGGGGAGCCCATTTGGTTTTGGTTTTCTGGAAAGCTCAATATTTCAAAATATGCAATGTTCCTCAGTATTTGGTATTGCAAAACTTCTCTAGAGCTGGTGCTTGGAAGGTATGATACAAGTCTTGGTTGTAACTTGCTTTCTTCCCCCTTCCAGCTTCATACTGTGACTGAGTAAATGGAGCTCTCCAGAGTTAATCTCAAATTTGGAAAGAGGAATTTTTTTTAATATTAGTGTGAAAACTTGAATGGTAGTAGGAAGCAACTATTGATTTGTATGGCACGGCAAATCAAATCTAATGCAAGAATGAGATGACATATTCAGCAACAGAAATCTTAAAGCATCCTGGAAAAGTGTATGTCTGTGTTATGGACTGTGAAAATTGATTTCAGAGAAGAAATTCTGATACCTTGTCAAAGTTCATCTATTGTATTGGCAATGAAATCAGTAGTGCTGACTCTGAGTTCCCATGCTTGTATGTTGGTGATTAGCTGACATTGTGTCTTATATGATGCCCCTTTCTCTTCCCTTTGCATTCCGTATCCCAATAGGCCTTCAAAAACCAGAGGATCAAGAGTCTTATTTAACCAACAATATGTTCTTCCACAACAATATCTTCTTCCACAGTTATAGTTAGTGAAACCTGAGTTGTAACAAAGACAATGGTAAAAAAAAAAAAATCTCACTGAGTTTGAGGTGTGAAGATTTCACAGAATTTTCAAGTTTGTCAAATTTACAGTTTGTTTAAAGCCAAACTGTTGCACCAGGTGTACTGAGGCAAAGACAAGATTAATTCTGTTCATGGAAGAAAAAAACACCACTCAAACACAGAACTATGGAATCATAGACTACACTGGGTTGGAAGGCTTCTCTAGAGGTCATCTAGTCTAACCAACCTGCAGTAAGCAGGGACATCACCAAATAGATCAGGTAGCTCAGAGCCCCATCAAGCCTAGTCTTGAACGACTCCACAGATGGGGCCTCCACCACCCCTCTGGGCAACCTGTTCCAGTATTCTACCACCCTCATAGTAAAGAACTCCTTCCTAATGCCAAATCTAAATCTACCTTTCTCTAGTTTAAAACCTTTAACCCTTGTCCTAGTGGCATTGAGCATTAGTTAATAAACTATCACAAGGATTGTTTTCAAACTTAGGCTTGATACTGGGCCAAAATGACCATATGGCTGCTTGTGAGTTGGACTGTGGGCAAAGTAACCTCTTCCATGTAAATACATTCTCCCTTTAACAGAATTCATCATGTGGAAGGACTTGGGTTGGGTTGTGCATGAAGATAGGTATGCATGACTGCATGTTTTTAACGTGTTTACAAAATGTGCTGGTGGGGAGCTTGATCAAAATGATGAGTTAAGAGGACTACTTGATCTGGATTTTGCTACTGCAAAACCATAGCATCAAGAGTTACTGTTCTTTTGTAGCTTTGCGCTGTTGCTTTCAGACCCTGAAAAATAGCAGGAAGTTGCCATTCCAGTTTTGGTGTTTGCTTGTCGTAAATATAGGTGGATACAGGTTTCAACACTTTGCAAAGACACAAGAACATATGAATACAAAACTGTGTTTCTAAAAGTTTTATGTAAAATTATGGATGAATGAATTTTCAGAACTGTGAATGGAAAGATTGTCTTGCCCTGAGAGTGAATCCATTTTAATTCTTGTGCTGGGGCCAAGAAAACTGATGGACATGTAGACTAAAGCCAAACCCAAGTCTTCACTGAAAGTCTACTGACAGCTATGAACGTTGACAATTTCAGGCACTGAATTTTCCAGGTTGTTTTGGAGTGGTTTCTATAAGTTGCATCAAATGCAAAAGGAAAAATATCATAGCAGATTAAGATGTGGAGATTCATGGGCTCACATTGAGTGTCTTTCCTGACACTGTCATTTCCAAAGTGACAAAACCACCACCACCACCAAAACCAACAGAAAATCCCATTCTTCATCCATCATAAATAATAGAAAACATTTCCATAACATTTTTATTATTCTGATAACAACAGTTTAACATTCTTGCATTGGCTCAGTTAAGTTTTTCCTATCTATTCCTTGCCAGGAAAAAAAAAAAATCCTTAATTTTCAGCCATCTACTGGAAAGCATTATTTTCTGATTATTAATGATTGTGCACATAGGATTATTTCATGTTAATTCTGAATTTTGCTAGCCAAAGCAGGACAATGGTAGAGACCATGCACAGAAAGGTAGGTTATGACAGTAATAATACTACTAATAAAAGCTTATTCTTCCTTTCCTTAAGATGAAGTTATTGACTGTGAAAGATACCCGAATGACATCCAGGCTTCGTGACACTTCTACTGGATTCAGCATTGGCTACCATATATACAAATGCTCACAAAATAAAGCCTGCTCTATCCTGTTGAAGAGACCAAATCTCTTCAGTTTATCTCTGTGTGACTCCCTAATAGTGCTATGTTCCTTGCATCTTGGAGATATCCAATCATGGTATTCTAAATCATGGGCTAATTATGATTATTTACATGTAATCCCCTGACAAATTTATTTTAGTGACTTGAATATACTTTTATTATGAGTGAAAAATGGCCTTCAGCTTGATGTGTTTGACCATGCAGGTTTATCTTTAATCTCACATGGCTGCTATTTTCACATACTTCAAATACTTCTGTGAGGAAACAAAAAATTGCATGTATTTCATAGTGAATACTGTCTATTTAAATCATGTTCTCTTCAAATCTGGTTAACTCTAGGTTTACTTCTTTTGTATGTTCAGCCTAGAGGTAGGGCATTCTTCTGGCCAATAACACTATAACACTAAAAACAATAACACTTAACCCCCCCCCCCTCCAATAACAATAACAAAACAACAACAACAATAACAACAATAACAATACAGTAACAATAACAATAATTTAATTTTAATCCAAACCATTTTCATTTTATGATGGCATGAATGTTTGTATCAGTACAAGTGAAGGATGGGACTACTTTTTCCACTCCTGATGTTGGCTTAAATTGATCAAATGACTGCCCTAGGCACTGGCAAGTCCACACAAAAGAAAAACATTAAAATGTTGAGCTGTGGGGAAAAGAGCTTGGGTGAAGCAGGGGTGGGTCAGAAATTTCCATACTTTGAAGCCTATCCAACATAAAACATAAACCAGAAATAATCTTCATTAGACCTGGTGCTTCATAACAACTTGTCAGAGATAAGGAGTCTTTTAGGTTGACATTTAGACTCCACAGTAGTTCTTGCATCACCTAACTGGTTTGTTTACTTTAAATATCAATGTTGTCTCTTTTTCATTATAACTTATACCTCAGATACATCACGGTGGTGCTACCTTTATCCCAACAGTGACTTCAGTATGTTTTCCAAAATAAATCAAGTAAACCATATTATGTTTCTGGGGTTTTTTATTTGTTTTTCAGGGTTGTAAAATGTAATCAATGGAAAAGGCCATTTTTGATGACCTGGGTTTGAAAATCATTTAGTTCAAAACTGAACAACCTGGGAGTTCACATAGCAGGCTGGGATTATCGTGTCTCAAATAAATGGACAAAGGAAGGTGGCCATGGTTTTGAGATTGTTTCCAGAGGAGTGGTAGGCCTACAAGGCACAGACTGGAGCCAGAGGTGATTTGGGTCAAAGTTAATTCTTGCAAACCATGAGAGTTTTGAGAAGGGAGCCTGGAAAATTAATAACCAAAATATGGCTCTTATCTCAAATCTATGAGACTTGCAAGATCTGCTTCAGTAAATGGGAAAGAACAATATTATGCTAAGCTTTAGAGTCCAGACAAAAGCCATACATCATATGTAAGACATTACTTGTGCATGCCTGTGTAGTCACACACAAAGTATTCTGTGCACTGGTTGTGTAAGGTACAGTACTACATTGTCACTTCAGCCTGTTCAGCCACCAGATCAGTGACTTTTGAGTGAATTCAGGTAAATCTCTCCCCTTCCCAATTTTCACTCTCGCAACAGATATGAAGAAAACCCAGGCTTTTCTCATTCTGGTGAAGATTAGACATTATGTGTAATTTGGCAGAGTGACAATGGCTGCATTACTGGAGATGTGCTCTTCTGCCATCTCTTTTACAGGGACAGGAAACTTTGGTAGAAGGAATAGGTATCTTTGACTGACTCATCTGTTGGTAAACATGAATTCCAGCCTCAAGAGAATATATCTGTGAGTTAGTTCAACATGCTGTCGCTTTCAAAGTGTTCTATGTGCTTAAAAAAGTGTCTCTTCTAGAGACACTTCTAGGAGAATTATAAACTGGCCAAATTTTCTTACCTTAGGTGTTAATTTAATGACTTAATTTGTGACTATTCAAGGCCCCTTTGGTTACAAAGGAAATGCACATACATCTGTTTTGCACAGCTGAAGTGGTTTAGGAAGATGTTCTCTGCCAACCCAATTGATTTCACACTGTGAAAGACTAACTGGCATTTCAGTCGGATATGATGAGCGGACCTAATACATCACTGCCCCTGAAAAAAAGTCACCTGTCTCTCATCCCGTTTCCAGTCATGTAGCCCAGCCTTTTCCTAACTAGTGTGAGCCAGTTCAGTTCAACTGAAACACTTGAAAAGCATACAAGAATAGAGTATGCAGAAATACAGGTCAATTTAGTATTTGGACTCAAATATGAAACACAAGACAGCGATGTGACATAAACATTTATGTCTCTCCTTCTCTTTTTCATACAGGCTTTATTTTACCTTTTCCAGGAAGGGAACTATATGCTAAAAGGGACATAGGAGGTTTAGTTCCTGAGTTGTTTGAATAAAAATTATAGTCCATTTGCAGAAGGTTGATTATCTTGGCTGGCCTTTACAACGATTTTTGATACAATGCTGGGTATTTTGTGAGTCTGTTGAATCTGAAGAAGAACTTCCCCCCCCTTCCCCCCCCCCCCAATTAAAAATATGGGTTTTAGCACGATCGGCACTGTTTCTGTCATCTTGGTTTGCCAAATGATTTGTTGTCAACTGTGGTGTAGCATGTCTTGTCAGGTGACATGCTTTTCCCTGTTTCAGAGACTGTGATGTCTACCTGTGCTAGGGTGGACCATCTTCTGCAAAAGGACAAGCAAAAGCAGAACAGAAGTAAACACTTTTTGTCTTTTATGTGTGGATTCTATTATCTTAAAGGTCTTTTTCAACCTAAGTGATCCTATGATTCCATAATTCTGTTCTTGAATAAAACAGCAAGGTTTCCTTCAGTTACCACCTTTCCCCCTTTCCTCACATCTCCCACTCTTGCCTTTGTGTATTCTACTTCCATAAGGATGCAGAGAACTGAGTACAGATTCTGTGCTGTTAACCTCAATCCTGTAAACCTCTGACAGCTATTCCCTCCTTTACTTTCCTCTTTTTATATGTTGGTGCCTTTAATTTTTCTTTTTACTGAAGACATGCTTTCAAGTCTTTTCTGCAGTTCTGAGATTTAAGAATCTTTTTAAAAATAAAAGGTATTATTCTCACGTGAGCATATGCCCTCAGAAAGGGAACAACAGGATTCTCTCCACTCCTCCAACTCCTCACATCCCTTTAATGCTGTTAAGCTCATGTTA
Source organism: Indicator indicator (assembly GCF_027791375.1). Taxonomy (NCBI): domain Eukaryota; kingdom Metazoa; phylum Chordata; class Aves; order Piciformes; family Indicatoridae; genus Indicator; species Indicator indicator. The sequence continues at coordinate 110,976,051 of NC_072010.1, read as the reverse complement.
AGCAGTGACATTAAATAAAGCTTTAAATCACACCATAATTTGTTGCCATAGACTTGAAATTACGATTTGGGAGACCTTCTCTTTCTCTGCTCTTTTAACCTTTCTGACTATAAGTTGTATTTCAACATTTTGCTGTGATTAGATGTTGATCTCTTCTCTTTGGGCCTGTTCAAGTGCGTTCATAAAGTGATTTCACAAAAAGCAATAAAAGCTTGATGGGTATAGCCTAAGAGTGAATTTAAAGAAATATATCCACATAAAAGCCTTGCTAACCTTATGCACTATCTTGTCAGTATTTCCACTGCAATTTATGTGCTACTAGAGGCTCAGGCCTAAGGAAGCAATAGTCTTACCTCCTGTGGCTGTCAGTTGGTAAATGAATACAGAATTTTGATATATGGCAACCTTTTTTTTAGAACTGAAGTTAGAAAAACATATTATTTTATTTTATTTTTTCAGTTCCCTGGAACTGGCAAGGAGACAAGTTTTTCTCAATTCCTGCACTAAAGCAAGGGACTTTTTAAAAAACAGGTCTGCTGTAGAAATATATAATTATGTGTGGGTAGACTTGGCATGGATCTCTTCCCCTTTAGGGATTTGAAAAAAAACAAGCCTTTTCAAATACCCATAATAACATACAGGTAAATAATGAGTTCAGCCTAAATAACTGCTAAATATGAGAAAAACAGCATATTTCTACTCCTACTGCTAGTGAGAAAAAGATCAGTGATTGCCCATATCCTGTCAGTGATATTTTACACAGACCTTTCTACTGTTTTCAAGTGGGAGATCAGTGCCTAGGCTGATGATGGCAGGATGTAGACCTTGTAAAGTATTTCCTGCTGAAAAGAGTACTTTGAATTGTTGAACAGGCTAAAATATCATTTAATGAGCTGGATTATGAAAGATGGACTCCTACACATTCAGGAGTAAGTGTAAACCTACTTAAGAGATTCTGATCTTGCAAAAAACCCACTTACTGGGTGTATTCCCTGGTCAGTAAGATCTCTCTCTAAATTCCAACAAGACCTTTATACAGACAATGTTTGTGGCAACACAGGCTTGGCTGGAAAGGACCATACCTCAACTCACAATCTTGTGAATGTGGTTTAATTGTTTACATAGTGGTGACTCTTAATGTGGGACCTAGCAGTATGTATCAGAGCAATCAGTGTTCCTACATAGGGAACACAGATTGCTCCTCTCTTGAAATTAGCACCTGGGACACCAGACCTCTAGAAGGGATGGCAGCCACTGACCACATTTGTTTACTTTTCTGTGGGGATCCTGTCTGGGTTTCAAAGTGTTCTTGTGTATGTGATGCACAAGGATGCTAATAGCTGTGAGTGGAAAGGGAGGACTGCAGTTTGCATTGAGCAAAAGAAAGGCAGTGCATGAGCATCTAGAGAAAACAGAGATGAGAACTTTGGACACATATATTACTACATGGTTATTCTGGAGCAAAGAAACAAGCTGGTGCAAAGCATCATTTGCATCTTAACATCAGTTTCTTAAATTAATGGTAACAAACTTGTACAATCTTGAATAATTTAATTGGAAAAATATGCTGAAATTATGCTTGTGGTGCCCAGCTAGCCCAGTTGTCCTGCAAGACAAAACAAAGGGGTTTGATCCCCTATACCTTAGGGATAGAACCTAAAAAAGGAGAGGTTTCTGTGACTACCACTCCGTTCCTCAGTTCTCGTGGCAAAGTCTGAATCTATCCAACCAAGTAATGTTGTTTTTAGTTCAAAACTTCAGCTAACAGCTGCTAGATGCATGTCTTTAGCCGATAGGCCTCACAGTCTTTGGTATGTGTCCTCTAACCTGTAAACTTCTCTCTAAAGTTTCTCAAATTAAGCTGTATTCAGTTTAAGTTATTATTTTTCTCAGTCTCTCAGATACCTCATCCCATAGTCTCTGCTTGACTGTACTGAGTGAGTGACTGGAGCAGTCATGTGAGCCATGAGAGCTGGTCTTCCTGCCAATAGATATATACTGAGATATATATATATATATATATATATATATATATATATACACACACACTGAATAGTACAATAAAATGCAATACTAGAATGGGTAAAATGTCCCCTCATCAATGTCATTGATAAAGATGTTGAACAGGACCAGACCCAGCACTAATCCCTGGGGGACTCCACTAGTTACAGCTCTCCAGCTGCACTTGGCACCATTGATCACCACTCTTTGGATTCTATTTTGTAACCAGTTCCTAATCCATGTCACTGTCTGTTCTTCTGTCCCACACTTCCTGAGTTTACTTCCAAGGATGTTACAGGAGACAGCATCAAAAGCCTTACTAAGGTCAAAGTAGACTACATCCACTGGTCTCCCTGTACCCCCCCATTCAGTTATTACATCCTAGAATGCTATCAGATTAGTCAAGCATGATTTCCTCTTGGTAAATCCATGCTGACTACTCCTGATAACCTTCTCTTCCAGGTGCTTAGAGATGACCTCCAGAATTGGCCACTCCATCATTTTTCAGGGATGGAGGTGAGGCTCACTGGTCTGTAGTTTCCTGGAGCTTCTTTCTTGTCCTTTTTGAAGACTGGAGTGACACTGGCTCCCTCCAGTCCTCAGGCAACTCTCCTGTCTGCCAGGATTTTGCAAAAATGATGGAAAGTGGTAGAGCAATGACATCAGCCAGTTCTCTCAACTCTCTTGGGTGCATCTCATGAGGGCCCATGGACTTGTGGAAGGTCCTCCCTCTTCCAGTCTTCTCCTTCATCCAGGGTCTGGAGTTCATAGGGGAGTTCAATCTTCTGCATCCTCAGTTATCAGAGCTGCCTCCCCATTCTTCCTTTTTCTCCTGATATATTTGAAGAGGCCCTTCTTGTTCTCTTTTACTTCCTTTGCCAGTTTTAGTTCCAAGAAAGCTTTGGCCTACCATGTTGCCTTCCTACATGCCCTGCCAACTAATCTGTAGCTCTCCCAAGCGACAAGACCCTTCTTCCATGAACTATAAGTATCTTTCTTCCATGAGATTTCCTTCAGAAGTTCCTTGCTCATCCATACAGGTCTTCTGGCACATCTACCCGATTTTTTTACTTGAGGGAATATTAACAGGATTCAAGTAACTTCAGTTGTCTATTCTATTTTGTTTATTTATTTGCATATACCATCTATATCACAAAACTCTTTTTGTTTCATCCCTGTAATAACAAGTCTAAGTAGTTTGCTTGACCTTTAATGAAGGTTTGTGGGAGGGAAAGATGCCAGACCTTCTGCCTCTCTGTTCATAGCTGCAGCTTTATCTCATCTTGTGGCTCAGAAGGTTGCTCAGCTTTCATCAGTCAGAAGTGAGGCCCTGCAGGGGCATGCTACCTCTGGGCTAGTGAAGGGATGAAAAAGAGTCAAAACTTATCTTAATGATGGGCTATTCTTTAGCTTCTTAGCTACCAGGATATTCTGCTTGGATTGGGAAAACATTTCCTGAACTTTTAACTAAAAAGAAACCTTTCTTTTGTCTGTCTCTCTTTTTTTTCCCCCCTTTTCCTCTAAGACATGAAAAATAGAAGTTAGAATAGCCTGGCATAGGATGCACTATACTAAGAAATGATCTGGTTTTCAGTTATAGGTGCTATTCAGCAATTAAAGTATAAAAGTGCCAGTGTCATTTAAGGAGCCAGCTATGTGTTGCTTTGACTGATAAAGTATATTAGGCGTGCCTAATATACTTTAGGTGCATTTATTTTGATTGGGATATTGTATGCTTGCTTGTTCCTTTTTTCCTGTGGCTAAAGCACAGACAGTGCAACAGGAACAACATACCTCTTTTGTTAAGCCAAAACCCACTGATGGGCATGACTATGATCTAATACAGAACTAGTATATTTAATTCTGTGGAATTTCAGAAGGAAGTCCAGAATGTGCAGCTGGCTTTGAAGAGTCAGTAAGTGTTACAGTTTTCCCTGTGTCATGATCATATATTACCTGTTTTAGAACACCAGAAAGTAAGTTGTGATGTGCCTTCCTTTGCCAGTTGTCTGTGGGTCAGCTTTGCCTGTCCACATGCAAGCTGAGCAGTACCTCACTCCAGGTCTAGGGTGTCATTTCAATAACATCAGAGTAGGTTGGCCTTTAACTCTCTGTTCATAGACTTCTGTCTGGATTTTTGCATTTACAGGTCCACACAATTTGTTTCAACTTCTAATTAGTAGATCCTATCTTGCTGCTAATCTTTGGAGAGTTTCCATTGCTTTCTGCTGTGATACTAGTTCTTCCATATTCTGGTGCCCATCCAGAGGAATAAAGCACCCAGCAGCAATTACAGTTAAGATACTTTACCATGTAGACAGATTGGTCCTGCTGTTTTCTTATGTGGCCTAATACCACATGCTGAAAATGAGATTCCAAAACTCAGCCAGACTTGCTATCAAACATTGTGGTGACTCCTGCGTCTAACTGCAGTCCGCCTGTTAGCGTGTTTAGCCAACACAGCTGATTGCAAATTTTGCATGTTTGGGGCCCATGTGAGGGGATTCGCTTCATATAACACAAACAAGACTGCTATTAGATTAACTCTGTTCAGCATGGATAAAATGGGAGAGATCTTGAGTACTTAATGAGAAACTCCTGTTTGTGTGACCCCTATTTCCTTTCCTTTCAAAGGTCTGTGGGAGTATTTGTGCCAAAGAGAAATTCCAGGCTTAGCCTAAATTCATTAGGAACATTATCCCCCTGATTCATTATCAAATTAAGCTCTGTAGAGCAGCTCTCAGAATTACTTGGTCTTCTTTGGAGACAAAATGTCCTCTGATCCAGCAATTCATGTTTCGTCACTGCAAAGTGGTTAAGTATCAGTAACCTTTTCCTGTCTCGTGTGAATACAAAGACCTCTGCCTGAGATGAATTTTGTATTGGGCCATAAAGCCTCCACAGTATTTGTGTATAGAAGACATTTATTTATGTCTTAAGAATTTTAGTGAGAATCCCACAGCAAGAACAGATGGAATGAGCAGGAAATGTGTCATTAAAGTTACAGAATAGGCTGTTTTCTTACTGCCCATGACAGGGGCAGAAGGTCATGTCTGGGACTAAACTGAGGGGCAAAATCACAGTACCCTCTGAATAAGGACAACCAAATCTGAGTAGGGGAGTTGCTGTTGGTCAGTTTGTGCATTTCAAATAAACCCTGGATTTGCAGGGAAATTATCAAAGATGTAAGGTTTGCAGATTCAGAGAAAATAAAATATTTGCTCCTTCCTTATCCCAACAGCATCCAGCAGTTGTTCCCTGTACACTTAGCTTCTGTTCTTATGCCTACTTGACACAGAAAAACTAAGTTACTAGTTTTGGCAGAAGAGCAGAACAGCCTTTATGTGGAGGATGGAGGAAAGAACTATCAGAGACAGTTGTGCAACCAGTGACTAGGCCGTGCATGGTGATGTTTCTAGATCTGCCTGATTCCGTGGGAGTTGCTTGGCTACCAACTGCTCACTCTGCGATTACCAGAGAGTCTTATGAAAAATAAATGCTGATCATTTGGCTTTTTGCTACAAATGAAGAGGTACCACACTTCCTCCCTTTCATAAAGTTGCAGGTGCTCTAGGGTAGTGATATAGTGTTGCCTGGCTATGTGGAGAATGTACTCCTTCTTGTATACCCATACTTGTGAAACAGGCAATAATTTCAGTGGCGTGGATTCACCTCAGTGCTAAAACATTGGTAATAAATTTGGGTTATATAGGGAAATAGCTGCAACTCCTGGACTTGGGAACTGCTAAGGGCCCTCTCTCCTGCAGGAATACTATTACTGGGGTGCAGCATTCTTGCTCCCACATAGTTGTCATCAGTCTTTTTCCTTTGATGTGGGAGCTACTCTCTGTATCTCAAGATTTCATCTATCACTTTGTTAGTCCAACATCTGTCCTGGAACTCCAAGAGTGATGCTGGCAAAATAGTGTTTACCATCTAGTTATCCTCATCCCTCCTCCAGCTTCCTACCTCTTCCTTCTTCTGCAGTCCCTTGGCAGGAGATGCTGGCTCATATGGGAAAATCCAAGCATTTTGTGTTTGTCACTGTCTTTTCTTTCCATGTTTAGACAGGCCCTGGCATAAAAGGAGGCAGGCACTGCCACAACACAGCACCGAATCCATCAGCCACAATATGCAGGAATAACAATCCCTCAATCCCTCACCTCTAAAATGCTGCCCTGTGGAGTATTTTCCCACCCTGCTCCCTGCAGATACTTCAGTTTGTTCACTTAAAAAAGAGGAAAACATGGTTAGGTGGTACATTCCCAGCATGAATAATCTCACTGATTAGGACTTCTGCTTACCTACCTTATTTCCCATTAGGAAACACAGAAATACTTTAATAACATAAAAAGATAGTGGCTGATTTCTGTGTACCAGGGCATACAGCACAACAAACAAAAAAAAAAACATCTGTTTTGATCTCTAACCATGAGGTGATTTTTGCTGGTAAACTACATTGCTTTATACTAACAAAATATAAGGGTTATCGGTATTCAAATCTCAGCAGCACATGTGGAAGGAACTGTTTTTGAGGCTTGACAATATAATCACTGAAGACTGAACCCAAAATCTGCAGAATTCATTCCCACCTTACTACTTATCTATAGAATGTCCTCTAATGAATCAATGATACACTGCAGACACTACAGTGCTATTAAATTTTTTATAAAGCACTGTGCTAGCAAACCATTTCCTTAATATATGTGTCCATGATCTCTATATGCATTTCTTTGTGCTTGCCTGTATTCAACAAAACTTTCCTTGCATTTAATGTAGATTTTTCCTGTGTCATTGTTTTAAGGGTATTTGAGTAGGCACAAAAACCTGACCAAGAATAATTTGCTTAAGTTGCACATTTATCTGGAGATAAACTGACTCAATTCCAAGCTTTATCTACACAGGAAAAAATATGGGCTAAATGCTCTAGGCTCCAGTCCTGCAAGCATTTTTACATAAGTATAATTGCTTGCAAAGTGAAGGTTGGTTAGGCCTAAAGGTCATGCAGCCATTTACTTCATTAACTCTGTAAACAACACTAGCCAAAGAGAAATTAAAAATCATCTATAAAATGATGATACTTATCTAAAGATCAAGAGCTGAATAAACAACTTTTTGGGTGAAATCTTTCAGATTAATGATTGGTAGTGAAAAGAAAAAAATATTTTAGAAGCTGGCAGTCCATGGATTCTTTTAGACATGCTAAGTGGAGGCAGATTCACTGGTCTAATATCTGCTAGTGACATTGATATTAACTGTCTATGTAATTTAAAGCAAAATGGCTGTTCTGTTGGACAAGCATATCTTGAGAAGATATCAAATCCAGATGGTCTCTGGTGGAAATCTCAAATAATGTTCAGAGTTTGCTTTCTCTCAGCACATCAGTTATAGCTAGATGTTTCTGATTTGCAGGAAAATGTTATTACATGGTGGACTCCTGGGCTTGAAATGTCTACTTCCATCAAATACTTGACATAACCTATGTTTTTACAGTGAGTGGCACGTGCTCTAGCATGGGCAGTGTGGATTGTGAAAGACAAAGGATGTCTTCCCTACTACTACATTAAGTTTCTGCCTTGCCATCTAATTTTATTGCCAGAAGAAATACTTCCAGGCTAATTTAATTCAAACGTTTTTTATTTCTGTGAAGTAAAATGGAAGGATTATTGTCACTTGTTAGGAATATTCATTGTCCTTTCTCATTTTTGCTTTAGGATCACAATATTTCCAAGACTTTATTTTACAAAAATATAAAATCAAGCCCTACTAAAAGATATCAGTTCTGACGTTAGCTCTAAACATTTTGCGTCTATTAACTCTAGCACAAGTTTCTCCAGCCTATATGAAAATGTTTCTAGCTAAAGGGAAGGTCACACTCAAAAGCAGTGCTTTGAGCAATACTACATTTTCATATTTCCAGGGAAAAGTAGATAAGAACTCCTGGAAATATTAGTGGTTTTTATACTGTGGTGGGTTGATATTCCCCCCCCCAAACATAAAATTGCCAGACTAGCTCAGATGGAAGCAAATGAAGCTATATTTACAAGCAATACTACAATCTAACATATGAAATGCAATGAATATGTACAAAATATGCAATATTTACATATATTTACAATTTATAAACAACACAAGACTCCCCCTGGACAAAACCAGAGGGTTACCAACAGCTTCCCTCTCCCTGCTGCTTTTCCCCACCCTACACAAGGGGAAAAGAAAGAGGAGTAAAGCAGAGAATAGTTTGCTAGTGCTTAGCCACGACAAGAATGCATTCAAGGTCAGAAACAGGTAAGCAAAAGCAGTAGCTAGTATCTGCTAGAACAAAGAAATAGAAAAGAAAAGGGTTAGTTTACACAACTAACTTTATGTTAGTAACTCAGACCAATGAGATTATTTAGATCTTATAATTATTTTCCCTTTTACATACAATAGTGATTTATTTACATTCTACCACATTTTGCTCAAGATCTGTGGAAAATTTTCTAGGTGTAAGTCTAAAACTGCCACATATACACATATCAACAATACTGCAACTTATTTTATCATGTAGCATTTTATATCACTGGGAGCATATCCCTAATGACTGCAAATTGGCATCATTCCAGTGAATAAGGAGAGGTTTTGGCAGCATTTTCCAATTGTACATTGTATTACAAACGGCAAATTATTCCAGTGCTGAAGTTTTATCATATCTGAGGAATCCCTTTGTACCTGAAGCAGATGGAACATTCTTCCTGCTGTGGAAATAAACAAGAACCATGAAATGCTTACCACAATCATTGTAAACAGTTACCTCAGGTTTATTTTCTTCCCAAGTCTGCTGGTTGCTAGAAGAAACAACACATTATATGAGGAGAAGAACAGACAGTGTGTCGCCATTCTACTGAGTACGTGATTAATAAAGATGCCTATTTTTAACCACAAAACAATGTGCTATATTTAGAACTAAGCAAGCAAAGGTATACCTATTTTGCTCATATTAAAATGCTGCAGATGATCTTAAGAGGACTGCAAACCTCAGGTTTTTGGTTTTTCAGCATAATTGTTTTTGAATTTTAAGTTCAAGAGAAAGTCACCAAAAGACCTAATTCCCTTTATTCCTTATATTGCTAGCTAATTATAAACATTTAAGTGTGAGCATAAAAGAAAATCAAATGCCACTAATAGAATTAATTTGAATGTGACTTTTAGATGTCCTGCTTGTCAGTTCTCCAGGTTTTAATAATGTTGATTTTATGGTTTAGATATTCTTTTATAATTAATGTATACTAAAAGTGTGTGGGTTTTTTGTTTGTTTTGTTTTAGTTTGTTTGGGGGTTTTGTTTGTTTGTTTGTTTGTTTTGTTTTGTTTTTTCTCTCCCCAGCCCAGCAATTTTTGTTTATGATCACAGCTTGGTCCAAAAACAAACAAACAAACAAACAAAAAAAAAAACAATGAAGAATGATGATTTCTTTTGGGATATATTCTACCAAAAATTACTACCTCCTCGTGTGAACAAAAAAAAACTATTAAAAAATGGCAACCAATCAAGTGGATAATAAGGTGACTGTTCTCTATTTCATGTGTCTCTTGCATGCTTTTGGTGTTACCTTCATGAGTGGTGAAAGCATTGCATGAGCAACCTTTCTTCATGCTCATCTGCTGGAACTCTGGGATGGTAATTGCAGCTAGATCAAAGTGCAGACATTTTGGTATTATCTGTTTTCCATTGAAAACATAGAATAGTTTGGGTTATAAGGGACATTAAGATCAGCACAGGAAGTTCCGTCTTGACAAGAGGAGACACCTCTATGGTGAAGGTGATGGAGCACTGGAACAGAGATTGTAGAGTCTCCTCTGAACTTTCAAAACTTGCTTGGATGCATTCCTGTGTGGCCTGCCCTGGGTGATCCTGCTTTGGCAAGGGGGTTAGACTTGATGATCATTCAAGGTCTCTTCTTCCAACCCCTAACATTCTGTGATTCTGTGATTCTAGTTCCAACTCTGCTACCATGGGCAGGGACATTTCCTACTAGACTAGGTTGTTCAAGGCCCAATTCAGCCTGGTTTTGAACACTTCCAGGGTTGGAGCCTCCACAAATTCTCTGGGCAACATCTCCGGGCAACTTCTCCTGGCAACTTCTCCTAGAACCTCACCACCCTCACAGGGAAGAATTTTTTCTTGAAGTCTAATATAAATATATCTTCCAGTCTGAAGCAATTACCCCTCCTCCTGTCACTGCATGCCTTTGTAAAAAAGTTCCTTTCCTCTCCATCTATCCTGTAGGCCACTTTCCAATACTGGAAGGCTGCTCCTCCAGAGCTTTCTCTTCTCTAGGCTGAACAATCCCAAATATTTCAGCTTGTCTTCTGAGAAGAGGTGGTATGTCCCTCTGATCGTCTTTGTGGCCTTCCTCTGGACTCACTCTAACAGATCCGTACCATTCTTGTGCTGGGGACTCCCAAGTTGAACACGGTATTCTAGGTGCTGTCTCACGTGGAGTGGAGTACAGGGGAAGAATCACCCCCCTTGATCCGCTGGCCATGCTTCCTTTGATGCAGTTCAGAATACAGATGACTTTCTGGGCTGTAAGCACACACTGCTGGCTCATGTTGAGCTTCTCATCAACCAGCACTTCCAAGTCCTTCTCCTCAGAACTGCACTTGACATTGTTGAACTTCATGAGATCGGCATTAGCCCACCTCTCAAGCCTGTCAATGTCCATCTGGACATTCCTTCCCTCCAGCATGCTGACCACACCACACAGCTTGGTGTTGTCAGCAAACTTGCTAAGGGTGCACCAATCCCACTGTCCCACAAAGATGTTAAACAGCACTGGTTCCAGTACTGACCCTTGAGGAACACAACTCATCACTAGTTTCCACTTAGATATTGAGCTATTGACCATCAGTCTTTGAGTGCAATTGTCAAGCCAATTCCTTATCCAGCGAGTGTTCCCCTTATCAGATGTCTTTCATCAGATGTCTTTTCAATTTAGAGACCAGGATGCCAGGGGAACAGTGTCATTGTTTTGCAGAAGTCTGTTTAGATAACATCAGTTGCTCTTCCCTTGTCCACTAATGCTGTTACACTCTCATAGAATTCCACCAAATTAGTCAGGCATGATTTGCCTAGGGTGAAGCCATGTTGGCTGCCATCAACCACCTCCTGTTTTTTCACGTGCCTTAGCATAGTTTCCAGCAGGATCTGCTCCATGATTTTGCTGGGCAGAGGTGAGAGGTAACTTCATCTGCCGGTTCCCTCAGGACCTGCAGATGGATCTTGTCAATTCCCGTGGACTTTAGGTGGTCTAATAAACTTTAGATTCTTTAGGTGGTCTTGAACCTGATCTTCACTTACAGTGGGCTGTTTTTTATTTTCCCAGCTTCTGCTTTTACCTTCTGTAGCTTGGGTGGTGTGATTAGAACTTGTGAACACTGAGGCAAAAAGGTCTTCTCCATATCCCATGTGATCATGTGGCTGTTTCCTTCTGGAGCAGGTCCACATCTTCCCTAGTCTTTGCTTTATCACTGACAAGCTTTTTTTGTTGCTCTTGATGTCCTTGGACTGATTTAATTCCATCTGGGCTTTAGCTTTCCTGACCCGATATCTGGCTAATAGGATAACTTCTCTGTATTCCTTCCAGAATACCTGTCTCTGCTTCCATCCTTTGTTGGCCTCATTTTTGTGACATTTATTTACTAATTATTCCATTCCAACAATTTTTCCCCCCTACCCTCACATCCCTCCCTGATAATTAGTTGCATTCAATTTTTTTTTTTAAATATACTTTTTGGCAATCTAATCCATAAAGCGACAGGACCCATCCACTAAAATCAAAGTTATTTTGGAATATTTTTCATTGCCAAACAGGAAATGCTATGAAGACATGGCCATTGAAATGACTTGTTAGGGTTTTTTCTGCCTACAATGCATCAGCAGAGTAGTCCCTGTAGATGGAACTTCTGAAAACCAGAAATAATAAAAAGAAATATTCCCATGATTAAGTCATTTTAGATGTTAGCAGTATTTACATGACCTTAGTGAACATGCCATCTTTTCTGTTGTGCAGGAATGATGTTTCCAGGACATGGTCTACATTTTTGAATGTGACATTGGTGATTGGCCCAGAGCCCACATGGAAAAAATTTGTTTATTTTATTTTTCAATTTGAGTAGGTAAGATAAACTGGAAACGAACTTCAAACTTAACCCAGGAATAGAAATATTAGTTCTGGTTATTTAAAATCAGAAATGAGGAAGAAGTTAACTAGTAATGTCAATACAGTTTTTAGATTTCCCAAGCAGAGTTAGCTGATAGCAAGGTCCTCCATCAGTGGAAGAAATACTAATTTTAAATCCAAGCTGTAAGTGGTTGTTTGATCCATCCTTTCTTTAACACATTTGCTGTGTATACTTGAATATGACAATGATCTTATTGCTGTTTACAAAGTATATGGAGGATTTATTTTTAATGACCTTCCTGCTTAAACCAGAGTCATGTTGCTATTCATATGAAGTCATATAATGGAAATAGACTAAATGGTCTTGGTCTTCAGGCCTGCAGAACTCTTAACCTTGAACATCATCTAACAACAGGATGTGTAGAGAGTGATTATTTCTGGCCTTCAGGTCTCTTCTCCCAGAGGACCGATCTTTGTTCTTTTTTGGGAAGGAACTCAGTCATCTAAAAAATAATCCAATAATGACAAGTTATTTAGAGTGCTTAGTTCTCTTGTTAACAGATCAAAGAAATCTTATGTGATTTTTATGTGACATTCATGAATTGCCAATTTTGTTGCTAGGAAACAGAAGTTCTTAAGAATACAAAAGCACAAGAAAATCTATAACTTAGCAACAAGACTCTTGTGAATAATTTGGAGATTCAGTCTGATTTGAATGAGATCCTGAGCCTCCAACCCTTACTTACACTATCTTTATTCTTGCCACTCCTGGGGACACCTGTAGCTCCTATTAACTTGAGGGGGATTTGGATGTGCTTAGCACTTCTCAAAACTCAGACCCTGATGCTTACACAAGTCTCATATGCTGAATTTGCAGAGTCACAAATCTGGAAAGAAAAGAAAACCCTATTTTGGTCCTTTTGGGTTATGGTCAGGCCAGAAATACTGAAAGAGTGGCTTTCCCCATAGTATTCATTACTATGACTTCCCTTTCAGCAGCGGGAAACTTGACGGCATACAGAAATGAAAAACAGGCTTTGAGAACTTTTTCTATCATTCAACCCTAGTTCAGGTCTGTAGTTCTGTGTTTCTTTGGCAGTGAACCCGCAGGTCTTGCTTTCGTAGGATCACAGGATCACAGGTTGTCAGGGGTTGGAAGGGACCTTTGAAGATCATCAAGACCAACCCCCCTGCCAGAGCAGGGCCGTGGAATCTCGCACAGGTTGCACATGGGTCTTGAAAGTCTCCAGAGAAGGAGACTCCGCAACACATTGCAGTGCTCTGTGACCTCCCAGGCTGGTGATAAGCATACTGCCAATGTTCATCCAAGAAATTATATTTATGACCAATTTGTGGAAAACTAAACATAGCACAAAAGTAAAGATTTGACTTGAAGATTTTTCAAATTCAACTTGTTAATTCCTCCTCCAATGAAACTCCTGGTATTTTATTCTCTTTTCTTTGCCACACAGGCGTTGATTCCTTTTCTAACTAGTTTCAAATACTAAATTATTTCAAGACCTAACAGCATGGCTGATCTTGACTTATTAAGAGATTGTAAGTGCTTGTTTAGTGTTTTGATTAAAATTTGCACTTTTTTTAACATTAACATTGCGGTTATCACAATTGTGGGTATCTGTCAAAAAGGAAAAAATAATAGTTTTTACTTTGTTTGCTTTTTACATGGCTGGTATTTAGCAACTGTTTCCAAGGTCAAAAAGAAAAACACATTATAAATGCTAACCATTTCTATCTGTCTCAACAGCGCTGTCTACCAAGAAACCTTGATATTCTCAGGCTGTGTTCTTTGGAAGCACATAGACAGTCAAAATGGAGCAGGTGGGAGAAGGAAGCATTATTCCTGCTTTACTGATGGGAATGAAAACCCAGTGTGTCAATGGTTTCTTCACAGCCACACAAGAAGTTTGTGGAACAATTTCAAGATCTCAAATGAACACTGTAACCATAGGGCCATTCTTGTCTTAGATGAGCGTGTGGGGGCCATGCAATGACTTCAGCATATTTGAAGCACCATTATTCAACTACTTCTGTTTCTCTAATAAAAATCTACACACACATGCTATTTCAGAAGAACTGCAGAGACGTGCCCAATAAAAATGCCCACTGGCATGCTAATGAGCATCGAGCTCAGCTATCAAAAATTAAAAGCCTACCCTTCATAGGGAGCTTGAAGTACACAACGTAGCTTCCATTACATGTCTTGTAATGCCAAATTTCTTCAGAGGAGCCATGGTTTTAATTTACTCTTATTTAAAAGCTAACTGCAAGAAAACCACAGAATTCCATAAACCTCAGTGATGTGCCCCAGGGGGCATTTGGCACATTACCACTTGAAACCTATTTCATTCCCAGTCCAACTGAAATTGCGTCAACTCCTGTTCCACTATGAAATATTAGCACTCACAGCCTGTATATCCTGCTGAAACGCTACGAATACCTTACGGATGTGCTGGAAAACTTGTCCCCTTTCTCTGAGAATTGCTGGAGTCCCCATAGTCTCATGGTTGCTACCTCTCATGCAGAAAAGGTTAAATCTGTTGGTTTCAATTCTAGAGGCCTGGAAAACATTACATTCTCAGTAGCCACATGTCAAATATGTGGAACTTCTATATAACCCTGTAGGAGATTATTTAGTTTGCTGCTAGACTCTAACTAGGCAAAATTAAGCTGAATGTCATTAAACCTTTCATGTGTATTGGTCTTGAGTTTAGGACAAAACTCTTGATAAGCAGTGTGGTTAGTATCTTCCTTGTGTTAAATCCTTTTCTGGATAGAAATTAAATGAAAAGTCAACCTGGTTTTGAGTAAGTTTTCTGTTTGTGTTGAACTGAGCTAACCATAGAAATTAACTATTTTAGTTTAGGCAGTGATGTGTTGGATAACCACTAAGTTTAAGAGGGGAAAAAAGGCACTGAATAAACTACTAACCATGTAGTAGTTTCAGTGATCTTTGACTGTCTGTTTGTTTGGTTGTTGTTTTTTTTTTCTTTTTGTTGTTGCAAGTGTTTTGGTCCAAGCTTTTAAATTTAGAACCTGGACATCTAATGATCTGAAATCTTCAGGATTTTAGATATTCTTTTAATGCTATATATTATTTTTGCTCTGTAGTAGGGAAATACTTAAGTAAGAGAATCCACTGCACCATTTAAGCTGAGCACATCAAAATCTGAGATAAACATAGAAACTAAGCATAGAAAGCAGTCTTTTAACACACCAGGCTCTTTCTCATTTGCTCTTTTATATAGATGTGCAGCATTTCTGTAAACTATGGAAATTGTCAGAATCATAATGTGTCCATGACATTGTTTGGAAAGAATTATCAAAATTTCAGAATATAGATTTTTTTTGCAGTTGAAATGAGCAGGACAAGCTGTAGGTAGAAATGAGTTTGCATTGTTCGAAACACTTAATGTTGTTTAAATTGTGTTAAACACTGGGGCAAATCTGATTGAACTCAAGAGAAGTTTTTTTGGCATAGATGTAACAGAGCTGATAAAAAAATGTAGGAGGAAGTGGTTAAGATCAAGCATTCTATTAATTACTTTAGTATTTATGCAGAGAATGGGTGGGATCTGAGGAGTCTGTGAGAATGGTGTGACAACTCAAGACAGGTTTTAAATTACAGTCATCTGTTCAAACATATGTATGCAAAATTTGCATCTGTAGCTTCAAAAAGGCAATGGAGGCATGAAAGATGTTGAAGTTTTTGCATTAGAACCAGGAAATTAAATGTAAATAAATCACAGAGATTAAGATTATTTGAAATATAAATGATGAGATAGAATTTGGAGAGAAGTACTCCAGGTGGGAGATTAGTTTCCAGATTACCTCTTCTCTCACTTGATGGTAACTATATACTCAGCAGTGAAAGGGAGATGGAGTGAAGGTATGAATTCTTATCCTTTAGATTTCATAGGAAAAAATGATTAGAGAATTCTGGAGCAGCTTGGTCCAGAATTGCCTGGGAAGGTTTGGGAGGAAGCTGTGGGGAATGTCAATAGCTTCTTTTCCAATCATCTAATTTAAAACCTTATCTGAAGTGATTTTATTTTAGGATTTTGAGGGTGTTCTTTATCTAAATCTTTATTAATCTGTGTCTCTCAAGTTCAGAAAGGACACAGCATGAACCTTATAGATCTTACTATTTTTTTATTGTTTTGGTTTTGGTTTTTTTTTAGATAAAAGTCAGGTTTCAGTGTGAATCTTATTCAAAAGTGTGATAAAATCAGAGATATCCACTGAAAATGGAGTTTCACATCCTAATTCTATGAATAAATTTCTCTGTCTTGTAATTTTAGATTCTTCTGCTCCTTGACAGTTCCTTGAATCAAAATAAGATTAATCTTTCTTTCACGGAGCAATTTTTTCCTCAATACAGGCCTCAAAAATAGCCATTTTTGATTGCATATTATGCTGAAGCTTGTGTTTGTTTTCTAAATCCTTCAGTCTAAGTAGTATGTTTTCCAGAGCATTGATTACTTTCTAGTGATAGAGACATACAAAGTGCTTTCTGAGAATCATGTAATTACTCAGTAAAGATGTTTATGTATGTTTATGAGAGAAGAAATATTCTTTTATGCTGATTATCTAGAAATCACTTCAGTATATTGTAGCAAATCGTTAATAACTTAAGAATGTGGAGAAAGAAATGCCTATCAATATAGCATCTCATAAATGGATTAAACTCTTCTCCCAAATTCAATCACTTCATGCATCAAAAGTAAAGTTCATAATGGGAGGGTTACATTTATTTCTGGCATTTAGTTATGGATTCCAAAAAATATTTAATCAGGTTGTTATCAGCAGATACAGTATTTTACCTCTAGCATTACAAAAATCTTTATTTTTGGTCTTAATGTGCCTGTTAGTCTGTTCAGTGTTCTGTAAACAAAGTGGAACTAGAAGGTACTTTTCATGCCCTGAATTCTTGAAAGCTGATCCTTTCTATTATATTGGGTAAGACCCTTCTCCAGGTTCTACTGAAGTACAGGAATGTATTTATGCCCATAGCAAAGAACTTTCACTCAAACTATGGGCTGAAATATGTTCACAGCAGGTGGCTACTAAGCCACGCTTTAAAGAAAGTTATTCTGGATAATATGTGATGACAATTTAAAGGGCATGCTTCTTTCATTACTAATGTTTGTTATGAATATTAATGCAGGTCTTCTTTGCTCAACCAACAGTAGCTGGATCTGCAGGAATAAGTAGCAGCAGGTGGGAAGGGTGCTTTTTTTCCTTCAGTCATCTCAGCATTCATCTTAAGAGGCTTTAAATGTGAAGAAATTCCTCATTTTTGCCTTAAAATTCTTTTTTCAAAGAGAAAGTTTGTCTCCTTCCACTTGGGGCAAGTTGGCTCATATTCTGGAACATGTGGATTTTATGGTTTACATAATCCACACGTGTCTTCCTGTGAGCACAGGATGGAATGATATCTTTTAATTTGTTTGTTTGAAAACCAACCAATATTGAAAGAGTTAGAGTCCTCATCTTTGTTTCTCTCTTGTGTAATCACTTCTTTATTAACTTTATTGAGCAGTCAGTGCTGGCTTTATGCCAGGGGAGCTTTTCAAGGCCATCCTAGCCAGGAGAAATATTTTTTTTTAACAAGAGAAAATAATCTTTGCAAAAAACCAAACAAACAAAAAAAAAACCAAAAAAAGCCAAAACTAATCACTCTTTGGAAGTAATTTATTTATTCCATTTGTATAGAAGAAAGCACACCAGGTACATTCTTGTCTGGATAGATGAAGTTGGATATGAAATGTTGTTCTCGGTTATTTTCCACAACTGCAAATCTTCTAATTTCTCTCTTGACAATGTATATTTTAGGCCCTCTGGGCAGAAGCTGTATTTTCCTATATCTGAGTAAAATCCTTCTTTCCATAAGTTTATGTGTGTAGCCTCTTAATATTAGTGTTGATTATCACATAAACTCACTAGCATAGATTATAAATCAACTACTTTGTTCCAAGACTCTCCTAGCTTTTGAGAGCAATTTAAAGTAACCCTTCCTATAGCATTGAGCAGTAAAGAAGGATTTTCTGTCACTAACTTGAAATCCTTGGAAATTTGTTAGTTCTTGCTTTTTGTTACTTGACATTGATTAGATAAGGCCCCAGACTAAATCTTTATTATGAATTGCCATCTCTACTTTGCTTTGGTTGGTCTCTCTTTACCGAATCTAAAAACCTGTATCAGCATCAAAAAGTCTCTGAATGTAGATACACTGGCTCCCAGAATAAAAATAAGAGCTCTTTTGGAGTTAGGAGGGAAAGCACATGGAGCCTCTTGTTTGCATCACCTTTGTAAACATATCTCATTGGTAGGCAAAATGTTAGCAAAGGCTGAAGGCAAAGCAAGAGATTCTGATGACACAGTGCATGGAAAGGCTACATTTATCAGGTAACATTTGGGTTAGATTACTAAGCATTTAAGAGAATGTCATACTGGAACACTTCTGAGGAAATAAAAAAATGTCATATCATGTTAATGTGTTTGTACTGTTTCAGATGATACGGCTGCTTAGTTCAATGGCTGTGAATACTCACTGGAGCAGCCCTTAGGTGAATCATAGGATCACAGAATGGCTTCAGATGGAAGGGACTTTAAAGATCATCCAGTTCCACCTCCCCTTTCATGGCCAGGGACAGCCTCGACTAGATCAGGTTGTTCAAAACTTCATCCAGCCTGGTCTTAAACACTTTCAGGGACGAGGCATCCACATTGAATGAGGTTTTCTGGACAATCCATTCCAGTTTCTCACACTTTCATAGTAAAGAACTTCTTCCTAATGTCTAATCTAAACTAGGGCCTATAATCTTACCACTGGTACCTTTTTTGGTCAACCAGCCAGTGAAGAAGCTTACTCCAATGCAGAAAGCTGTAGTTCTCCAGGGCACAATGGCCCTGCACTGGTGTGATCTTTGCTTGCTTCAGCTAAATCTCAGAACTGGTCACTAGATACCAGTAATCTGTTAAATTTCTAGCCTTATTTAGCTGTGTTTTCATGGAAATGTACATACCCCTACCATCTGGGTTCCAAATCTGGTGGTCTAAAGGTACATAACACTGAATTTTCATCCCTTAGACACAACATTATTTCTGGAGTGACACACAGTAGATTATCATCTCCTATTATGTTTTGAAATTTATGACTCTTGATGGAAACAGAGATATTTATCATTAAAAATATACCAAAATTTTCAGCTATAGCTTTTAGAATTGTATGCATGTCTTTTTAAAACAAATATCTGAATTCTATTAAATTATGACAGGCAAGGAGATAATACTATTAGAATTTTTGTTTGTTGTGCTATTTTCATGGTCTACAATCAATTCATCAGAAATAAATAGGAGTACAGTAATAAATGGTATATTCAGATGCTTCAGTGATGACAACATGCTACAGAAGTACTTGGGTCTCTTTGGATACATAAGAAATATATTTTTGTAGTCACATTAAAAGTCTAAAGTTTTTGTTGGAGACAAGTAGGATTGAGGTGTTTAAAAACATGCCAGAAGGAATGGCATGTATATACTTCTGAAGAAATGAAATGGGTGGACAAACCATTGTTCTCTTCCTCTTCTTAAATCCACATCACTTATCATGACTTCCTGTCAACTCCAACAGGAGTAAATTACCTTGGATTTTTCTTTTCATGTATAATTTGCATATCATAACTAAAGAGAGGGAGGGAGAATGAGAGGAGCAACAAAGGGAATAATAAAGATTTTGTCTGAGACCAGGTCAACACTTGCCCTAGATAATGGTTGATGACTGGATTGCTTATAATGGGTTGCCTACCAGCATCAGCTGGTTTTCATCATGATGGTAAAGGAAAACATTTCACACAATAATCATTGATCACTTTGTTATAACTTGAAAGCAGCACAACTGCTTTTTATTCCAGGAGAATTTGGGTGAAAAATCATCTTAAGAATATGGCAACCCTTTGGTAATATATATATTACTTTCAGTAAAATATATAAAACATAAATCCAAGGCAGGAAGGCATTTTGTACCCCTTTTAACAGGAAACCTAAACCTGTGAATAAAACTTGTTTAGTGTAACTACATAGAATTTCCTTGACTGGGTTTATTTTGGCTTCTCCGCTGTCACAGATGTTTGCTGTTACTGAAAGAAAACACCGTAAATTCAGTAGAGAGTTTAAATGAGGAAGGGGAGAAATCAGAATAAAATTCAAAAGTTTTTTGTTGTATGTGACCTGATTATCAGCTCTAGAAAGCATGTTAGCAACCTGCTATGATCTGGTTTCCTCTGGGGAAAGCAGTGACGTAAATCCACTTAACCTTAGTAGGAACTGTTGAGATTATGGAGTGATTTGGCCGATGGTCAAATGAAAGAGAACACAACAAGGTGAAAAAACTTTCAAAGAGTGTTTTCAGGTTTGAAGGAGATAAGATGAGTTTTGTGGCTCTTTTATCACTTTCTCATGCCAGGGTACCTTAGAAGTGTCCAGAGGAATTTGGCCCTTGCAATTGTAGTCGCTGAATTCACACGGGAATTTTAGCTGACCTTGTCAACTCTGAGACCAGTGCCTTAGACAGTACAAAGACCCTCACTAGGTTTTAAGAGCTCTATTAATAGATCTGTGGCATCTAAGCCAAACTTTAGTACTAGAGGTGTGAGCTTTTTCACTATTCTAAGGTTTTGCTTGCATATGTTATGACTGTACAATGAAGCCTTCAGCCTCACAAAGATAACAGAGACATAATCCCATTGCTCTAGCATCACATAGCTTTGCTTCTACTTCAACAAGTTTTTCATGGATTCCACAGCAGTTTTATTATCAGAGCTTTTTTTCAAACTCTTCTAACAGTGCTGGAATGTAAAAAACAAATTATAAATCAGTGGTAGGTATTCAGGTAACTTTGTATGGAGGGACTTGCAAGAGTATATCTTGCTACTGCTGATCTGCTTTCAATCTTTCCTACAATCTCGTGAAATTTTCTTCCTTATTGGCATTTGTCACCTTAACTGACTTAATACTTTTCAGAAACAGGAGTGAATAGATTTTTTTATTTTATTCAGTCTAGTAGCTGCATTGTTGAGTGGTGTCTCTGTAATATAGCTATTAGTTTAGAAAAGAAAGAAGAAACCCCCTCTTCCAGATAGGTATAAATGAATGTGACAGATATAGAGGGCCACTAACATTGTAGTAAAAACTCTTGTTATCTGTTCCAGTTCAATTCTAATCTGATTTATCCATAGCTCATCAGTTTACCAACACAGAAGGAGAAAATACTTCAGATGCAAAATGTATCATAATAATTTTATGTCTTTAAGAGTTTTGAGAAAAGGAAAGAAAACTGTAAGGAAGGAAAGACAACTATTTCACAGGAAAACATGGCCAAACATTTTCTAGTAGCAATCATTCTACTTTTGAAAATGTGTTTTTGTTTTACTGGAAGGGAAACAGAAGGAAGTGTGAAATCATATCAAAGGTTGCAAAAAGGAATTCAAACATAAAATAACATGAAGGTAACAGTAAATAATTTTTAGGGAAAAATAAAAGGAGTTTTAAAATAATAGGCAAGTAAAATATCATGGTATTAAGGGAAAATATTCTCTAACTTCATTAATTTGTCTTTTTAATTAATTTCAGTAAGATTTACCTATTTATTGTTACGTTCCACAAATATATTTGTTAAGATTTCATTTAATTACTTTAATCAGTTAAGAGTCATGAAGATTTTTGTTGTTGTATGGTGTTAGAAGTAAAAATTCTTTGAACTTGCAAAATTCCTGTCTATTTAACTGTAGAAACTCTTCAGACATGCCAGAGTAGAGAAAGACAAGCCAAAACATGTGAGGGCATAGATTATAAAGCAACCAGTAAGATGTAGGAATGAAAGGGGAAAATTCTGCTTCCTGAGAGAAGAGGCTTGTCAGAACCATATGAAAAAATCCAGAACATAGAGCTTTAACAACAGTGCTAAAAGTACAAACTCACACTATACTGACACTTGCACTCTGACACATAACTGAAAACTCAATGTTATGGTCCACCTTCTGTACCCCTTTTTTACACAGCTATTTACCTGGCAACACTCCAGCAGAACGAGAGTGTAATTTACCCTAGACTTAACCTACCCTAGTGCTCAGGGAAATGATAGTTTCTTAGCATGTGGGGATGGAAAAACATGGGTGGAACTGAAATTCCTTGTTTGATTTGCAATATTTAAAAAGTTTGAAAAATAATAACATTTAAATGTATATATATATGTGATTCTATTAATGCTTTCTTTTTTCTTTTGGTATAATTTATATCACAGAAGATTTTTTGCTTCTGATGACCACAGTGGCTTCACTACAATGTTTGTAATGTAAACAATAGTAATGTAATAGTCTTTATGGGAACCAAGAGAAATGTAAGATAGGGACAGGAAGAGTTTCAGAAATAGCTTTCCTATGCAGTTTCTAGACAGCTTACTTGGATTTTTAAGCTTTATTGCTTTGTTAAAAAGAAAGATAAGCAGGTGGAGTAAATTTAAGCTACTAAATCAAAGCAAATGCAAATGTGCCAGCAGGTGGTCAACATTTGAAAGTATGAGAGCTGGAAAAGAAAAAAGGGTATATTTTCTTTTAACAATCTTACCTTTGGTTAGACATCTAGAAGATAAATGTGAAAAGCCAAGGTGATTTTCTTTAATGAAATTTAGATCTCATATGTAAATGGGTCTTACCCCAATGGAAATGGGTCTTATTCATGGAGTCAGTCAGTGTGTAACCTTTCCCAGCACACATGACTGCACTTGACTTTTTGTAAAGATGCAAAAAATATCCCAAACAGATTTCTGTATATCCCAAACAGATTTCTGTTGTATATCAACATAACAAAGAAAGTAAATAATGCAGGTGTTTCATACATAAATAATTATAAGTTGTTTGCTCAAACCATATGCTATCCTAATTCATGTATATTTACAGTCTTTGTCTTAAACCACTCACAAAGTACTGCATTCTGATATGACTCTGCCAAATGACTTACTGCTTTCATATATTTTTTTCTCCCCAAGTAAAAGATCATATAAATAAGAGCCTCTGCTTTTTTCCTTTACCTTATTTATTTTTTAAATTAAAAAATGTTTGTTCATCATCTAGTAGTGAGTGCTACAGATGTCTTGCCCTGTGAAATCAATAGACGTGCTTTGAAAATGGCCCTTTCCACTGGCAGGGCCATTTCAGTCTTCCCAAACATCAGATTAAAGTTGTAGAGAATATTCTGGAAATATTTGATTAAAAGCACATACTTTTTTGACTAAATGAAAGTGTTTTGAAATAATATTTGCTTTCCTCAGTTTTTCTTCCATGTACTTCTCCCTATCCCAAACTGGAGCTTTGAAACATTTTCACACTCTGTAAACTTATGGGTAGTGTTTACCTGAAAGAAAATTATGTTTCTAGCCATTTTAAATTTAGCATATAATTTTTATGGCAGCATAGGCAAATATTTTTAACCAGCTTAAGTACAGGGAAATGAAGGATATAGTGAACGGTTTTCATCATTGTTGCATGGTAGCTTTGGGTTTTTGAAGTGTTTTGAAAATGTTCTTTCATGACCGAGTAATTTCTGTGAGGAGAGTGTAGTGTTTAAGTGGGCAAGTCACTGACTGAGTATTGAGTGTTTCCCTGATTTTAAGATGTTATTTTTCTAACCTTGATGTTAGACCATAATTTAACTGTGCTCTCGGATTCTTCAGTCACAGCAAGCATGTACACGTGTTCGTGCAAACAATGTTACAATCTTTTCTCCTAGGAGGCCATCCCAACTGGAGGAAGATGACCCAATGGTGTAATGTCTACTTCATCAGTGCATCGGCATGCGTGCATACAGTGCTGTCCTGAGGAGAGAAGAGGACAATAAATTACACATGACAGTTATGAATGCACTATTGTAAGGGTGATAAAGTCATACAGAGTAGCTATCTCACTGAATTTCCATGAAGCCTTGCTACAACTGGGGTCAGGTACAAACAAGCGTAAAGACTCCATGCACTGTCTGAGATGTGACAGAAAATCTGCAAGGATGGTAGAAAATCTGCCAATCTTTAAATCCAAACACAGTCCCACTGAGAGTAAGAATGCTGTGTGGTTATGTGCCTGGAAGCTGGTATGAACTTATGTTTGTGCATGATTTGTAACACCTATTAAGTTGATGTGATTTCTTTCTTTTGCCGTCCAAGGAGATTCATCTACCTCCCTTTATGTTTTGACAGGGTGGTCTAGTAAGTTTGTTTTTTAGGATTAGACAAGCTTTGCTGTGTCTAAATCTTTAGGTCTGCACAGCCACAGCTATTCTGCTGTGCTGCTACTCACCAAGGCCTCCACTCTAGTCAAAAGCCAGACTGAGAGAGGAATATGTGCAAACGGCAGTTCATTCTAACAGGAGATAGGTATCTGCTGAGGAAGATGAGTCACCTTCTAGAGTTGCTGCTCTTTTTCTTCTGCTGAAAAGGAGACTGGAAAACTGCCTAACATCTGGACTGCTAAACTAGGTGTGACGGTCCTCTCCTGAGGGCACCCACAGAGAAAGTCAACCAACAGTCAGTTCAAATCAACAGGACAACAAAACATCCAGCACAAGAGGCAAATTCCAGCAAACTCCAGCTGCAATTTCACTTTATGTGCCACAATTCTCTGAGCAATCTCCAAAATAACAATAGTCACTGACCTGCAACACATGCAAGACCTACCTTGGCTTTCCTTATCAACTAAAGTACAAAATGCTTTGCTGACAAAAAGCTTTGACTGTTGAGCTGTCTCACTTGTATAATTTCTTTCCTTTCTTTCTACTGAGATATATTAATTATAAATATTTTTTTTAAAAACAGCTTTCCAAGTTAGCTTCTCTTAAAAATAAAAAAGATTATAAAAATTGAATGAGTGATTGTGTGAATTCTAGCCACAATTACATGGATGCAGTTCAAATGAAGTTAGAAAATAGCTATATTTATGCAGTTATGGCCTCTCCTGTTCAAGATTGAATATGCATCTTTCTATGGTTGGTTTTTGTACATGTTTTAGTTGTTTGTTTGTTTGTTTGTTTTTAATGCAGGTATTTATTTATCTCACTCAAAAATCCCGTGCTACCACTAACTGTATGAGAAAAAAAAAACCTGCATTTTCACTTTAAACATCTATTTTTCTTTGCTGGATCCTGCATTTAATATTAATGAAGTATGATTCTGAATGAAACAGTTATGCAACAGCATGTATTTCTTCCTTTCTATGTTATTTGAGGGAATCTATGTGTTGAAAAACATACAGAGAAACAAATACATGACACTCATCATTTGGATTAAATCTTGGAAGTGAAAAGATTCATTTTTCCATATGTCAAGCTATGGTCACTGGTGGTAATTGATTTATTCCTTCCCAGAAAGCAATTGGTTAGCACTGGAAGTACAGTCAGGACTCAAAATTATACAGAAGGCAAAACTATGAACTAACATGTCATACAATGTGCTTATGTTCCTGTCTGTTTAAATATATTTAAGTGGAGTGCCTCTGGTTTTGACTCCATTTATAAAGAATGCTGTATATTTATGTCGGTGGTAGAAATGAAATCTTTGACAGACTTGTGATGTTCTAGAATTCTACAGATATATCCTGGAAATTTGACCTGTCTTTGTACATGTTGATGAAGAAGATTTGAAAAGATTTTCACAGCTTAAGGAGGCATAAAATGTAGTTTAACATTCTGGGTGACCGGAACAAGCTGAAGTAGTCAATACTGTATCACAAAGCATGTTATCCCTGTTCATTCATGTTTAGCTTTCTTCAGCTGTTAAGAGCTCAGAGAAGCAATTCTCTTCAATATTTTTGTGTTCTCTTTAATATTTTTAATAGAGGTAATATACCCTCTGTAATAACTTTATCAATGATATTGAGGAGGGGATCAAATACACCTTCAGTAAGTTTGCAGAAGACACCAAGTTGGGTAGGAGTGATGATGTGCTTGAGGGTAGGAAGGCTCTAAAGAGGGATCTGAATGGGCTGGCTCTATAGGCAGAGGACAATTGTATGAGTTTCAGCAAGGTGAAGTGCTAGATCCTGAACTTGGGTCACAACAACCCCATGCAACACTACAGCCTTGGCTGCAAGGCTGCCCTGAAGCAAATGACCTGGGGGCATTGGTAGACAGCCAGCTGAATATGAGGCAGCAGTGTGCCCAACAGCCAAGAAGTATCCTTGCCTGTGTTAGAAATAATGTGGCCAGCACTACTAGAGAGGTGATTATTCCCCTGTATTTGGCACTGGTGAGGCTGCACCCTGAGTACTGTGTTCAGTTTTGGGGCCCTCACTACAAGAAAGACATTGAGATGCTGGAGCATGTCAAGAGAAGGGCAAGAAAGCTGGTGAAAGGTCTACAGAGCAAGTCCTATGAGGAGTGGCTGAGTGAACTGGAGTGGTTTTGTCTGGAGAAGGCTGAGACCTTATTGCTTTCTACAATTACCAGAAGGAAGGTTGCAGGGAGTTTAGTGTTGGTCTCTTCTTGCAAGCAGCAAGTGAATGAGAGGAAATGGCCTCAGGTTGCACCTGGGGAAGTTTAGGTTGGACATTTGGAAAAAATTCTTTACTGAATGTGTTGTCAAACACTGGAACAGGCTGCCCAGTGAAATCATTGAATCATCATCCTTAGCAGTATTTAAAAGACATTTGCATAGGGATGTGGTTTAGCAGCAGACTTGATAGCGTTGGAGTGGTTGTACTAGATATTCTTAAAGGACTTTTCCAGACTAAATGATTCTATGATTCTTTTATTCTAAGCATTCTCTGCTATTTTGTGTTTTCATTTAAAGTTAATCTAATACAAAAGCTGATCTTTTTAATGTTACTTACACTGACCTACACAGTATCTTAAGGGGGCCTACAAGAAAGCTGGTGAAGGAGTCAAGTAATGACGGGACTAGGGGGAGTGGAAAAAAATAGAAATGGGTAGATTCAGATTGGATGTTAGGAAGAAGTTTTTCACCATGAGGGTGGTGAGATACTGGAACAGTTTGCCCAGGGAGGTGGTGGAAGCCTCATCCCTGGAGGTTTTTAAGGCCAGGCTGGATGTGGCTCTGGGCAACCTGATCTAGTGTGAGGGGTTCCTGCCCAGGGCAGGGGGGTTGGAACTAGATGATCCTTGTGGTCCCTTCCAGCCCTAACAATTCTATGATTCTATAATTTTATGATATTGTACTAAGTGATGTCTCTAGACCTCTGGTAAGAAAAATCCACTTAGAGTATATAAATTTGTATAAAACCATAAAGAAAGTTGGATGGCAGTGGAATAGGCTGGTTCTTGTTGCTACTGCCAGTGCTGAAGTGGATGGGCTGTAGGGGTTGATAGCTCCTCAGTCAGATTTCTTATGGTTGTATGCTTCTTCACAATCTACATTAGTATCATCTGCAGTTTGTAGCCATATGCCAGAAGATCCTAACAAAACATATTTTTTCCTTTTTTACCATTTTCACAGTCTCTTTTGAGGGCTTTGATTGTTCCTCTTTCCCCTTTTACTCTTTCCTCCCTTTCTTCTGCCTCAGAGCTTCTCCTTCCCTTGTCCCAGGTCCCATTGTCTCCTCTTGCCAGATGTTCTCCATGTCACATATTCATTATGCATCTTCTTTTTTTCCTTGCTGCAATTGCCACCTCTCAGAGAGCCACTGCTATCACTGCTAGTGAGGACAAATCTGTTTGTGATATTATTTGTCTGGGTAGGAGGTAATTCATGTACCTTGCATGTCTTGAGCAACAGAGAAAAATGGCACGAATGATAAATTAATATGGGTGTGGGTATTGGGATGAACTGTCTGCCAGGAATGGGTAAGAAATGGAAAATCTTAGGTAGCCTTTAGGAAAGTAGGGATTGCTACTTTTAGTATCCTTAAACTATGGCTGGAGAAAGTATCATTCTCCACAGTCTTTCCTTCCACAGTGTTCATCAATGCCACCTGTCAAGGAGGACCAGAGAAGAAATATCACACTGATGTTGGGTTGCAGTCTTTTTACCCATTTGCAATCTTTCTGCCCAGATTTTGGCTTTTGGAATGCCCTTTGAGTTAAGCTGTGTGCTCCATCCACTTCAGCTGTGGAAGCAGTGAGCTAGTCTGGCTTTTCAAGGCATCATCACTTGTAAATCAGCCTTAAATCTTCCTGTTTTGCATAGTTTAGTAATAGATTGTTGAAAACATTTGTATGTCCTATTGTGAGTTACAGAGTGAGTCACGTTCTGCATTAAAATAATTTGTTTAATATTATATTTTTTGTGATATTTTCTATTTTATCAATATCATGTTTTACATCCAATAACCTCTCCCGTTTTGCATCATACTGTTGCACTTAGTTTCACAGATTGTCTATAGAAAAAAACCCTTCATTTTCAACATTTTCAATTTTTCATTTTTTCCTATTTCTAGAACTTTTTAAAATGCTGTTGTACTCTGAGGAGTATAGGAGCAAAAGATACTCTACTAGAAAACAGGAAGCAGGTCTACAGGAGAGAATTGTGGCACTGAGAAAGGAATATAAGCCATCAAAAGTTCCACAATGTAATATTTCCCTTAAAAATAAATAAATTAAACACTAGTCTGTCCAGGGCATATTTGCAACACGCTACATGAATGCAGTCAGAAAAGTTTAAAATGTGAAAATATGCAGTTTTGTGTTCATACAGGTTTTGATAATGTTGTAACAGCTTTAAACTCTATGCCCAGAGCTGTTCTGCATCTAGATAGGTAAGCAGCATACAATGCAATAGGTGTCTAATATGTGGCTCTTATTGTGCTCTCTGCAATAACCTCCTAATGTTTTCAAACCCACATTTCCTAAAGGAATTACACTTCACCCAAGTGTTTAAATGTTGCTAGAATTTGTATAGGCACAATTTCTTTAAACTAAGGGGCAGCCTGTGATGTCTGTGTGGCTTGTGAGCAGTTAAAGCAGGGATCTCATAGCAGATATGCACAACTAGTATATCCATGCAAAACTTTGCTGGTGTGTAAGGCATTAAGTGTGGAGCAATCTGGATTCCTGACTTCGAAAACAATGAATCAGCAAGCATGGCTGGCTGAAGGTGATAGTGACAAATGGCCCCAGGTCTCTGCTTTGTAGCCAAGTCTCATTGCTCAGCTCTAGTGATGAAACGAGTAGGGTTTCCTCCAGAGGACCACATTCACAGCAATTTTTCCTCTGTTATTTAAGCCTATGGAGCAAGTCTTCTGACTCACAGACACATGCTGATTAGGCCTCTAACCCAGGAAAAGGTAATTGTTCTTGCTTAAAGGAATATTCATTTATTGTAGATCCTTGTGCCACCTGGAGGACCCTTCTGGGACCTTGGGTTGTAGGTGCTTTGTTTGGGTCAGTAAACATTTCACCAGTAATTCAGAGAAGCAGGAGTTAGTGAAAATTGTGTGACAAGGCACAGGTCCGTGCCTTGACGTCAGTGCTCAGTAGTGTTAGGCAACACACAGCTGCTAGTTCAAGGAGGCAATGTTCAAATCATTATTTGGTGTATAATTTACAATACCAGAAGTGTTGTAATTCACTGGAAAAAAATTAAAGAATAGGAACTAATTTTGACATTATATTTGCCTCCACTATGGTTTGAATTAATAACACTGGCTTCTTTGCTTTTTTGGAAGCAGTTCCTGTTTGAAATAAATCTCTTTGGCCTGTCAGAGAGAAATACTCAAGAAAATATTGTGATAAGTGGAAATTTAATTGCTTTCATTTTGTACCTTTCTACAGATTTTTTTTTCCAGTGCTGGATATACTTGGCTGTGATAGAGACTGTTGAATGAAGGACAGCATTGTTTCCATAATGCTGGAAGGAGTAAGATGCTCAAAGTTCATTAAAATCTTTTCCTATCTTAGGAGCTCCACTGATATGCCATATGCAAGAAAGGTTTGCTTCTTAGGCTCTTGGGAATTCTTTTTCTTTCTGTTTTGCCATTCTTGTATTGCTGAATATGTTCTGTTATACTGCTGTCAGAGATCTTTGTTGTGAAAGCTCTCAAGACAGAATAGTCTGAATCAAGCTGCAAAGGATAAACTTCAAGCAACTGCCATCCGGTTTTTGTCATGTTCTAGTCTGTCATGGCTGAACTGCAGAGAGATTATGCTGTCTTTTTGCTATGGTTGCAAAGATTCCTTATTCTTGGCTGCTTTGCATTTAGATGAATTGCTAATGCTTAGCAGAAATTATTGTAGAGATGGGCTATCACCAAGTCATCTTGAAAGGCTTGAATACCTGAATTTGTGTCTCTGATGTCTCACTCTCTCCAAATTTATGGAGTGGCTGAAAGCATTAATCCCATGGTGCCAATTGTCTCTTCAGTATCTCTCTGACAGGCAGAATCCCTCTAATTTCCACAAGGCTTTCCAGCATAGACATTTCATCCCACCTGTCTGTGATTTCTTCAGTGTGCTAGATCATAGCAAAGCTTACTCAGGGCAGTTAAATTCATAATTTGTGGTTGCCATTATATCTCATTGTTAAGACAAAAGCCTCAAAGATTCTGAGCAATACTTAACTGACCTTGAAATACTTTATAACATTGCTCACATGCTAGAAGTTTGCACAGAGGTGACAGGAGTAATGCTTATTCATTGAGCCTAGAATTGCTTCAACTGGAAAAGACCTTTAAGATCATGGAGTACAGCTATTATCTAACTCTACCATGGGGCTGCAGTAGTTTGTTCCACTCATTATGCCCAGTTCTTTCCAGTCAATTGATTATTCATTAGCTTAGGAAGTACAGAAATCACCTGGAGATATTCCAGGTTTTTTAGGACATGTTTAGAAGATGCATCTCACTGTTGTTCTTTCTGTGACTCTCTTTCCTTACATTTGTCATCTTTCTCATTAAAATACAGATAATTTGTTAGCCACTTTGCCATGGCCAGGATTTATACCAGTTGAAGGGAGTGTTTTAGGCAGGGAGGAGTACGGTCCAATGTGTATGGACCTGTACGGTCCAGTGGTACCTCGTACATCACATTAGTTGCACTGCTTTCAGAGACCTCTTGTCCTGTTCTCAAGACTTTAACATCACACTTCGAAAGTGGGAGAATATGAGAAGAGGATAAGGAAAAATGAAAGTGCTCTGGATTAGCTTATTTTGTTTAAAGTACTTTGAATTTTTTTTTCTTGTCATTTTGTTAACTTTAATGGAAGAAAGAGAACTCTCCAGTTCTCTGAGTTTACACTCTGTGGCCTTCAGAAAGCGCCTATGTATGTTCCTAAGTATTCTTTCCTTTTTTTATAAATGAGACTTAAGTAGATGTTTAAGCAGATTTTTTTTCTGATGGGCTGACAAAATATGGTTAGTATTTTGGGTTAATATTAAGGATGTGCTGAAGGGTTGTTGTCATCTAAGGATAAAAAAAAAGTGGAAGATGTGAAGGAATCAGCATGCACAGAAATGCCTGCTTCTGTTGGAAGTAAATTTGTCTTTGCCAGGGAGGGGAGAGTGTGCAGGAAGAGGCTGGTACTTTTAGACAACTTCGGCATGTTGTGTTTATGATTTGGAGTTGCCATAAATTATTTGTGCTGTCTTTCTTTATTAAACATGGAGAATCTGCACTCCTCTATGTTCAGTTCTCTGGGCTCCCATATATTTTGTGAATAAAGATCCCTGAAGCTGGAACACAGAGTGTTGGCCATTTTTTTTGTCCAACAAAGGTTGGAGGAACAGAGAGTTCAAATGAATGCACAGTTTTGTTAAACTCCTGGCAACTTTACATGGATGGACTCGAACAAATGACAAATGATGCCTGTCAACATAACAAACTGTGTGTTTCTTGTAATGTACAGTACTTATGAAAGTGAGTAACAGTGTAATCACAGAGTACCTGCATATTGTTCCTGGGGAAATTGGGCTAAAAAAGTAGCAGTGTGAAATGAGATGGGGACTGCTGATAATGTTTAAGCTGTATCTGCTAATGTGCAAAACCAAATTTCCTGATCTGTGGCTTATTGTGGTCAGGCAGATAAGAGAGCATGACCACAGGGAGATCAGCTCAGTAAGGTGGTGACACAAGAGTGATGGCGATATCCCAGAACCTCTCCAGCTTTCTCTGCTTCATGCAGCAGGCAGCACAGCTCTGACTGCACCCAGTCACATTTGCTGTGAGCTGTCAGGGCACAGAGCTTCAAAACGCTGTCAAGGAAGAAAATGTAGAGGGCTGCAAGAAGTCTCTCCTGATGCAAAGGGGTGTGCCGAGCTCTTTGCAGCCTCCTGTTCTCCCAAGGGTAAATTGGCTTAACTGTTTCCACGTACCTTAAGATATACCAATACTTTTTACAGAGAGTTTTCAAGTACTTTTTATGCAACTTTACAAGACCTATTTTTCAGTTTTGTCAAGTCTCCATTTAATGTATCTTAGAAAGAGAAAATAGGCTGGCTCTGAGGTTATTTTTATTTCTCTTTGTTGGGTGGTGTTCAGCTTTCTCTGGTGTTTGTTTTAATTGACAGTGGGTACAAGTGTTCTAGTGTAGGAATACATTTTGAGAGTGAAATGATGATGACTAGTTATAGAATTACATTCAACATCTTATAAACAAGCATTTATTGATGTTTTTTCTTGTAATTTCCTAATGACAAAGTTGAGGGTTAAATGAAGTATTAAAATGGGAAGTGTGATCCTCATGTCAGTGTAACAGCAAAAGCCTAATCAGTGGTCCTAAGCTCCTTTAATTTAAAATATTATGATCTGATTATTTCTTGCAACACTCAACAGTTATATTTTATGCTTAAACACCATCTCTTCTTTCACTAGCACATAATCTACCAGTCATATGTTTTATGATGATGTGAGCATGTATCTTACCAGCAAATGTTCTAGCCAACAATAGCATCATTTTTTCATAAGTAGGAGGAAAAATATTTTTAAAATAGCTTTAGATAAACTCAAGCAGCAGTAAAAGTTTGATTGTTAATGCAGAAGAAATATGCAATACAGAAAAATGGCTTTTCTAAGCATGTCCTTTGTGAACACCAAGCCATAAGTTGCCACTAATTTATCTACAATATTGAATGGTGATTTAAAAAAATGCAGAAAAAAATAACTAAATTACCAAATTTTGTCAGGCAAGGTTGATGTTTCTGAATTTATGTGAGAAGAAAAGTAAGATATGTTAATGTGTTGCATGCTGCTCACTTTAAGAGACTGAAACTAAGTAGAAATTTTAGTACATCATCCTGTTATTGGTTGGAACAACATGAAATAGTTTTCTCTTACATTTTTTTTAAATTAATGTGAAGTGATTGATTTCTGGACTTTGCTTTCAGGTCTATAATTAATGATGAAAAATAAACTGTGCATAACCATTGACTACATACTCATGAGCTCAATTAGCTCTGTAGCTTCACTTTTAGGGAGCTGATAGATGGCTGAGGCCATCACCATCTGTTGAATCAGCTCACTTCAACAATAAAATCCATCATTGCTGTCATAATGGAATAAAAAAAATACTGTTTTGCTTTAACAGCTTTGGAAATTACCCATTTCAAATAGAAGTCCTAGGGGGATACCCTTACTCCTGCTAACAGATAATCTTCAGAAATGTTGGCAGTTTATGCAGTTGGGAATGCTGTATTTCAGTTTGTCAGATTCTTATCTCAAAGGAGAGCAAATTCAGAGAGCTGAATCGCATTAAAATTTTATTAGTCGTTCATTTACTTATTGGAAAAACTAATTTTAGTAACAGCTTCTATAAAGACATAGATTGATAAATGAACAACAAATATGACAAGCAAAATCAGAAGCTGGGAAGACTTTGCAAAAGTTATTCAACATCACAATTGTATAATTAAAGAGTAAAAGTTTTGCTTTTCTGTCTTAGGCATGTAATATGAAACAGAACAAATGTGAAAGGTAAAGGAAACAGAAAATGAGTGTTTAAATTGACATTTACTTACTAGGTATAACCTGAAGGACTTGGATTTCATGAGGTGCCACCTGTGTCATAGATGGTTTATTTTTCTTGGCTCCGCACTACAGTAATGCATTCTTACAAGTTTGGTCATTTCGGTCTACAGGCAGAGAAAATTCATATGCACTAGAAATGTGAATGTGATGAGATGGCATTTGTTTACCACTCAAATGTAAAAAGGAAGTTGTTTTTCAGCTTAGATCCCAGTTTTGTAGCACAATCCATCATAACCACAGGTGCATGTATTGATCTTCTTGTGGGCCAATTACCACTTACATAAAAGGTAAACTACTGTTTTTACCTGTCCTTTGTCACTACAGCTGAACTGAAGTATCTCTGTGCAACAGCTAGCAAAAGCATAAAGTCTGATTTGTGGCCTTTATATTTTCTAAAAGCAGAGATAATAATTAAAGTTGCTGTAAGAGCTTTGATGTTGACTACGACGCTTTTGCAGTTAATATTGTGTTAGTGATGTACTCCATTAGCAATTTTTATTACTCTTAGAGGTATTTGTCAGTGCTCTAAGTCAATGCTTTCCTTGCTTGACATGTGCAGAGTTTCAGATTTCAATCCCACAAAGAGTCCTCGGATGTTACAAAGTGGATGTTGAGCTTTATTCTCTAATTTGCTGAGAAAATGTAATCATCTGTTGTTTGTCAGTGTGCTGGTGGCATTCTAGAGCAAAAAGAAGTATCTGATAGCCCAACCTGTTAACCAAAGAACAAATTAACTACAAGGAGTTCACCTACTGCCTAAAGAAGCTGTAAATGTGTCTTTTACCTAGAGCTTCCATAGCACCCTCTGAAGGGTCAGACTGTGATTTGCCGTGAATAATGCCTTAATGGAACATAAACCCCTGAATGTGATGTTTTTCTTTTACTGTGGGCTTGTGGTGGTGGTCTACAAATTACTGAAAAGAAGGACATACATTCCTTCTGAAGTGCATGAGGCAAATGTGAAACTTAAGTGTGAAGTGTGGTAGGAATTTCACAACAGGGCTGTAAGAATGCTTAGATGGCAGATTGCTCTGTAAACATAATCCTCTGGTGAAAACACATATCAAATTCAGTACATCTTTGCTATATTGGAATCACAGTTGTTTACAGCTAGAGAATACATCTTGGTTTCTCTCACCACAAAGTAAAATCAAATTTTAAGAGAAATGTAATTCAGTAGGTTTTCCGTTAACTCTGAGTTTCATGTGCTTTTTCATTTCCTCATTTCTTTCCAGTCACTGTCACTAGATGTTCTTGTAAAGCATTATGTTTTCAACCATGAGTGATTAAAAATGGGTATTAAATCTCAACTAGAGAGCTGAACAGTCTAAGTGCTTTGTTATAGTCCACAAGTCAAATATTATTTGTTTATCTACCTGTCACTATTTATACATTGAAAGTAAGAAAATTCTTTTTTATTTAGTTCCAAAGTGGATCATGTGAAAGGTATACAGTGATTTCAGTGCCTTTCTGTCTCTAAGCCATTGAAAAACATCAACACAAGTGATAATCTTATAATCTTATCATGTGTGCCTACCGTCTTGTCTTTTTAAACAATGTCCAGCTTTTTTGAAGAGCTCCTATCAAATTAAGGAAAACTGAAACATCTTAGCATAGGGTGTTACGAATCCATTGACACCTCCATGTGTTACATGACACAGTTGCATGGGAAGTTACTCGTGTGCTTTGTTGCATGAATATCCTACACACACATGTTATTGTTACAAGTAAAACAATGATACCACTCAGTAAGTAATTTATCATCATAATTAAATACACTGGTTTATCTATCTACAGTATCTGAGTAAACACACTTAAAGTACTTTGAACTGTTGAAGAAAGACATCTGGAAACTCAGCTGGATGCATTATACATTGTTTCCATCTTATTTTTCCGGTGTTTCAGTCCTGGACAGATTAAATTGTGGAGAGTGAGTCTCCCTGGCTGGAAAAAAAAAAAATAAAGAGCGAGCTTGCACACTTACCAGCAATTATTTAGATTGAAATTATAGCCTATGCAATACTCCAGAAATCAGTAATATTAAGCAGTGGACAGACCCTTGCAGGTTGATGATGAGGTGCATGAGTTAATGAATCAGTACTTGTTCGATAGGCCATGCAAGTTAACAGCTGTCTGCTTGTTCTTGGCTTATCCTGTGTGGGATAAGATGTTGGATTTTATTTGCAAGTGAAAGAAGCAGGAGCTGTGCATCCGGTTATTTAGCATGTTTTATTCTTTTTCAACCACAATACTAGTCACACAGCAAGCAGGAATTTAAGAATGTCCTAGGAGGGCTTGATGTTCATACCACTGTAAGTCCTGCTGCCTGGGTTGTGCTAATATCAGCTACAAAATCATGCTATCCAAAGGAATGCTTAAGCCCTGTTTAAAATTTATCCTTGTGATCAGAAATGTCTATAGTGAAATCAAACATGGAAGATTACACATTTCCTACCCCAAAGAGCTCCCTAAAATCAGGAGAAACTGTAAAATAAAACCAGTGACGGTATCTGGCTTAAATTTTTAACCAGATCTTGGTCCATTATATAGTGTAAAATAATATGTGTTAGTCTAAACTAGTAGTGTGAACTAGGACTAGAAGAACTTGTGATTTTTCAGAAGTATATGTGTGTATGTACACACAGTACACTTTTTTGTGTGTGTTTGTGTCTGTGTGTAGGTGTGTCTACACTTATAGAGAGACATGTCAAATTAGGAGCACACACACTGCACCATGCACTTCAGGAACTCTCTTAAGAAAACAATAAATTAACAGTGCATCTGTTAATGCTTTGGCATCTTCTCACTTCACCCTTGAAATTAGAAGGCCATATACTTGCTGGAGTTTCCTGAGCCACTATTAGTAATCCAGCTATATTGACACCAGACAGCTAGGAGTTCCCTAAATCTTTTGAGTTCTTCAACTGAAATCGCATGAAAGGCTTTTGATCTGCTCTTTGAATTTCTGGGTCCTCAGAGAGTGGAGCCATTTTGCCCTTTCCCAGATTACCTAAGGTGCTTTTAGAAACAATCACCTAAGAAAAAAATGTTGTGTTATCTTAAAGATAGAAGTGTGTGAAACAGGAACACTCACTGCATTTACTGTTTAAACATGTCTAAGTGAATCTTGGAAAATACAGAATGAATTCCTCCATGCCTCCAAATCTCCATTACTAATCTAACTGTGCATCCAACAGTGGCATTGTAATACTGAGGAGTCACAAGTATATCATGCAGGTGTTTACACTGGATTTGGCTATTTTCTTTGAACCTGTAGTACTCTGGCATTAGGATGCTGATCATGCATAATTTTGAAATACTAAGTGGTAGAATAAGGAGAGTGACATCCTCGTTCCTCTTATCACCTCTCATGGTTGTACTCATAACCTTTCACTAGAACATGTCTTTGTCATAGAAACCTGCAGTCACTGCTGTTCACCAGCTTCTTCTGTTTCTGTACTTACCAACCCCACCACTTAAGAATTAGAACAACCACCTTAAGCCAGATGAAAGAAATACCCAACCTGGAGGAAGAGGATAAGGAAATCAGATGCACCGGAAGGTTGGCTGACACACCAGAAGGTTTTGTTGCCATTCAGTGAGACTTAGGCTGGAAAGTTGGGCAGGGAGACACTTAATGAAATTCAGCAAGGGCAAGTGTAGAGTCTTGCACGTGGGAAAGAACAACCCCATGTCTCAGTATCGGCTGGGGACTGACCTGCTGGAGAGCAGTGAAGGGGAAAAGGACCTGGGGGTCCTAGTGGATGGGAGGTTCACCATGAGCCAGCAATGTGCTCTTGTGGTGAAGAAGGCCAATGCCATTCTGGGGTGTATTAGAAGGGGTGTGGTTAGTAGGTCGAGAGAGATTCTCCTCTCCATCTACACTGCCCTGACGAGGCCACATCTGGAATGTTGTGTCCAGTTCTGGGCCACTCAATTCAAGAAGGACAGGGAACTGCTTGAGAGTCCAGCGCAGATCCACAAAAATGATCAAGGCATGGGAAGTTCCATGTAAACATGAGGAACAAGTTTTTCACTGTGAGGGGGGCGGAACACTGGAAAAGGCTGCCCAGAGGAGTTGAGGAGTCTCCCTCTCTGGAAATATTCAAAACCCACCTGGATGCATTCCTGTGTGATTGGATGTAGGTGATCCTGCTCCGACAGAGGGCTTGGACTAGATGATGTTTTCAGGTCCCTTCCAGCCCCTAACGTTCTGTGATTCTGTGAAATTGCAGCCACCTTTTACCTAAAATCAGACTTATTTTTACCCTTTTCTGATCTGAACGTGAAAAGGAAGAATGAGAAGGTATTCAGGAGAACTGAAAGAATAAAAAGAAAACTGTGTGTTCCTGAATTTTCTAGCCCAAAGTCAGGACATCTGGAACCACTGGACAAGATACTGATAAACATCTGAATTCCCAGGAATGTCTTGAAATAACAGTTCCAGTTGAGAGGAATTTATAAGTATTGCAATTTATTTCTGCTAGAAAATAGAAAGAAAATTGAGTCTTTCAACATTTCAATATTAAAAAGTGGGAGGGTGGCCACAGTGAGCAGACAATCTTCTTCAAAAGGAGAGGTAATACAGGAGTGTATCCTACATTGCTCTGAAAGATCTTGCTCTGTCCATTGGAAAAAAAGAAAGAGACATAATAAATTTTAAACTCTTTATTTTAAGCCTCTCTCTTCCTTAAATGGAATGCTTTTGTAACACAT
Source organism: Indicator indicator (assembly GCF_027791375.1). NCBI lineage: Eukaryota > Metazoa > Chordata > Aves > Piciformes > Indicatoridae > Indicator > Indicator indicator. The sequence continues at coordinate 110,937,198 of NC_072010.1, read as the reverse complement.
ATAGGGTATAATTTATATAAAAGTTACATTGAATTTAAAGGTATTGCCTTGGTGCATGGATGTAGGTAAAAAGGGAACATAACTATGAGCATGCTAAGCACTAAATGAGAGGAACAGATAATCTTCTCTATCAAAACTCTTATAAACCAATGCAGTTTAGAGACTTTCCCGTCCTGATGTAGTGTCCAGTTTGCTGAGAAAGTTTGAGTTTCAAAAAGCTCCAGATCCTTATTCCTGGAGTATATCTTCTGATCTTTTAGCCTGCTGACCTCCCTTCACATAATTGTTCATTTTGTTTTATGTAAGAGGTAGGGGGGACTGCTTTATAAATAAAAGACAAGTAAACGCAGCCTAATATATGCTGTTTATAGTAGCTTACACAGTTAATGGTTGAAAATGTAACCAGAATTCTTTCTTTGTATTGTTTTGATTTCATGGGGGACTATTTGATAAAATGCCAGTAAATACTGTTCTTTATGAGGAACTGAGAGATATTCTTTTTGGCCTACAGAATATGCAGAGCTTGAGGGGAAAAAAAAAAAAAACAACAGTATAAGTTTAAAGGCTTTCAGTCCATGCCTAGATAACCAAGAAAACTATTCCAAAAACTATTAAGCACACAAAAATAGAGACTCAGTAAGTTACTTACCTGGAAGCATGCATGCAAATTTTGGAATAAACTCAAGTTTCTCAGTGTTAAAATCTTGGCCTAGGAACATTTATGAAGAGTAGTGTAGGAAAAAAGGATGAACTATAGGAAATGTTTTAATGAACACTAAATCCAGATATTTTAAGACAGTCTTACGTAATTTCATTGCAGCTTCTTTCTGCATGCTTTCCACAGAGCAATATCTTATAAACCATAAAAGAAATTAATGAAGTTATAACAAAAAAACCCAAAACAAAACAAAACAACATTAGGCAAAATGTCTTTTGCAAGTGTTGAACTCATTTAACGAGATCTAAAACACATGTGGATGTTATTTCAAATATTTCATGTCAAGTTACTGCTACTTGCAAATTCCAATAAGTAAGTAAGTTATGAGCTGGAGAATCATTTAGTTTAAGAGCCTGTGCACTGATAAGCAAAGTGGGAAACAATTATAAACCAACAAGAAGCCTTTATGTTACTGATGGGAAAAGAACTTGTTTATATTTCTTGTCAGTGCATCCCCAACATGTCCTTAAATGCTTGCCTCTGTATTCTTTAGAAAGAGGAAAAATGCCCATGTGGTTAAAAACCCTTAACTAAATTGTTTGTTCCACAAGGACAAAATAATTAAAAACTAAAAAGAAAATAAGAATATCCTTTAAATTATTTCTCCCTTGAAAAATAAGAATATACATCACAAAGGAAAATAATGTGTTGGTATCCCATCCAGCTGTGGACAAAAATCAAATGAATGCAGTAAAAAGTTAGTCATTTACCCAGAAATGAAATTTGCAAACAGTTATTGATACTAACCAGATTGTATATTAGAAAAAAAAAAAACAACTAAAAGCAAATTCTGCCCTTGAGACATAACATAATCAGCTATGAAATGAACACATATTCATTCTAACAAGTAAATTAAGTTTATCTAGTGGACATAGATGGACTTACTCTAGAGTTTTATGAGCAAGGAACAAATTCCTGCAGATATGTAACATGCTCCCACTCTTGGGTGTTTTAAAACTATGACTTATGTGATGCATGCACAATGAGAGAGGAGTCCCTGTTTCTTAATCTAAACTGAGGTTTTGTTAAAAGAAGTCTTTATGGATTTGGTTAATGACAAGTAATTTTAAGGCATGTGTGAATAAATATGTTACTGGTGCCTTCTGCTCCCTAAAAGTGTACTTCTTGGACACGCTTGTCCCAGATCACTTTGATGTCTGCATTGAGTTGACACTTATTTTTTTTAATAATATAATAATAACAGGATGTGCAAAACTGAGTAGAGTGCATTGTAGAAATCTCTTACTGTCTTGCTCTAACTGTATGTAGCCTGCCTGCTGATGTGCTAGCACAAGCAAGGAAGCCTGGTACAGGTTGACATTGGTGTGGCAGCTCAACAAGCCATCTATTTGCCATTGATGGGGACCCTGTCTCCCCTAAAGCAACTTCACTCTTATCCTGACAAGAATCACATCATCTTCAAATAATTACCAGGAGATTTCAGAGAAAGCTTCCTCCCCTGAGTACTAGCAAGTGTTATATCTCTTTTAATTAACAGTGTTAGTCCCACTAGTATGATTCAGATCCAGGGTAATTTTGGTGTCCTGTGGTCCAAAGATAGCTGATTTACATTGCCTTCCTGTACTTCATTAGCTTGGTATTGCTATTTTGTAGGAGTTACTCAAACTCAACTATGGCTGGCAATGTCTCCTGATGTATTAGACCACATCAGGCACAGACAGGGCAGATCATGGTCCTGCCTCCACAACACCAATGGTCCTGCAGACCACAGGCAGATGCTCTCGCTGTTACCCGTTCTATTCCATCAGCCCTTCAAACCCAGGCACCTGTGTTCAGCCATTGTAACATCCCAGGGAACACCCTGGAAGTGTCAGTCTCTGGCATGCATATCTTCAGGTCCCTCTTTGGTATCATCCTCTTTGCTTTTCCCTCTTCCTGTGAGATGTGCCAGGTGCTGCACTCATTTCCTGAGTTGTGTGAAGTGCTCAGGGGATTCTACATGGTAGCAGCCCACATAGTGACCTGTTCCTGAGCTCCTGTGTGAAATTCCTTCACTCTGCTTGTCTCCCACAAATCTTTTATCTCTTCCTTTATGGGGATTTCCCTGACATATCTGCATGCTTGAGAGGGTGATTATGTTTGATCAGCAGCTCACATGTCACCCTGAATGTATGCACACTTAGCACAGGGACATGGCTCTCATGCATGTAATGATGTATTGGGTTTGGCTGAGCTGGAGTTAATTCTCCCCAGAACATCCTTCCAGTGCTGTGCTTTGCAGTGCTGTAGCTGGGTGTTGATAACACAGCAGCACTTTGGCCACTGCTGAGCCAAGCACCAAGGCTGTGCTGTTCCAGCGTTTTGTCTGCAACAATAGGCTGAGGGATGGGCAAGATCTTGGGAGGGGACACAGCTGGGCCAGCTGACCCAAACTGACCAAAGGGGTATTCCATGTTATATGATGTCAGCGCAGATATAAAAGCTAAGGGAAAGAAGGAAGTGAGGGGACATTCGTTGATGGAATCTGTCCTCTGGAGCAACTGATATGTGTACTGAAGCCCTGCATCCTGGGAAGCAGCCAGACATCATCTGATGATGGGAAGTAGAGAATAATATTTTTGTTTGCTCTTGATTCTGCACACAGAATTTGCTTTTGCCCCATTAAATTGCTTCTCTCTTGACTCGTGGACCTGTTGTTATTTTCCCCTCTCCCCTGTTCATCTAAGAAGGGGAGTGATAGAGCAGAGTGGCTTTGGTGGGCACCTGGCCTCCAGCTAGGGCCAAACCATCACAAATGAATGTTTGTGGCACCTGGGAGGTAGCAGAGGAACCAGTAGGCTTACTTTGTCTAGTCTCAAGTGTGTGGAAACATCTGATCTAGGCTTTCTCAGTGTTAAAAAGAGGGAAATGGGTTGCTTTGACATCCCCTCTTCAGATAGATGACAACATCCCTACAACTGGAAAGGAGATTAGAGCACATACCTTGGTCTGGCTACCTAACTCTGAGAAGTTAGCTCAAGCTTTTGGAAGTCCTTGGTGAGCATTTTCATTTAATCTGATCACAGTATCAATGACTCAGCCCTATCTGCAGAAAACAGCTTTTATGTGGAGTTGTCTGTGCCATCATACTTGCTTACTGAGCTTTGGATATGAAATTACCAAAAATGAGAGGAAGAGACCTCCTACTTCCTTCAAATACTGAGGTCAGTATGCACTTACTTTGATTAGGAAAAAAGCTCCACAGAAGAAGAGAAAAACAAATCAATGGAGCAACAAGAATTGTATGCCTGTGTAATGCGAGGCCATGCAAGTTATAGTAATTCAACTATTTTGCAGAGAAAGTCTTGCTTGCTGAAACTTGCAGCCTCTTGGACTGTAGCCCCTTCCTTCAAATTACAGGGCTTTCACTTGCACAAGCCCTCAAGGAACTGGCAAGAGGCCAATAAGCCACTTATTCAGATAGGATTTTGCTGACTGGGATAAACAGAATTGGAAAGAATGGTGGGTTCACATCCATTTGTATGCATTGGAAATATGAGCTTAGTCGTGTGGGAAGCCAGGAAATGGTTAATTTTAGTGAACTAAAACATCTGAGGAGAGTGTATCAACTTTTTAATACACCCAAAGATTTTTTTATATTCGCTAAACTGTGCCTTGTTGTGTTCAGTGTGTAAAGCCCAGCAAAAGTACTGTACTGTCTATCCCACTGTTGTGTCTTTTGTGCTACAAAGAAAGCAGAGACTGAAGTGGCTTTTCCAGTTCACACTTTATGTACCTGTTTCCTAAATGTTTAATTTATCAATTGATAAAACGTTCAAACAGCAGGAAGTGCTTCTAATACTATTCCAAAATACACAAAATTGTCATGATAAATTGCCTACCAGATGCTTCAGGGATCTCACTCATTAGAATCGAAATGCTAATTTCTTTCAGCTCTCACTAAAGGACAAAAGGAAAATTATAATTTAAAAAAATGAAAAACTCGACCACAAAGCCTATAACATGATTTGAAAGTAATGTAAGTGGGTCTTTCCATTTTGTTACCTTGTAAAGGTGTTAGACTAGGCTCATGTTACTGAGATGCACATGGAGTTTTTTTCTATCTTCCAAAAGATATTCTTGTGTTAGGAGAATATGGAGATGTATTCTCAATGATTATTGAAAATAAAATATGAAAGAAAAAGAAGGAAGCTCCCATCTCCCTCTGCAACGAATATTTGATTGGCTCACCATACTGATTGTTGTGTCTTAACATGTGCACAGAAATGCAAGCCCCTCCTCTCCAAAGAATTTCAATGTATTCACATTAGGGAATCTACAAGGGTTCGGTGACCTAAGTGGAGCATAAACAAAAACCTTTGAAGCCAGTCTTCCAACTAGGGTCTAGTGAGTCTGAGACTGGGTCCTATAGCCAGATATAAAAGAGTGTTCTAAATCCAAGTAACATTCTCTTCACTGAGTAATTGAGGAAGAAGGGAATACACAGCCTAAGCAATAAAAAGTAACTGTTTAAAAGTATTAACTGACACATTGTAAATAGGGAGAATGGGTATTTCTTCCAGAGTTTTGATTTTTAAATATTTTTACTAATAAAGGTTTTTCAGTTCATAAAGGTCTGGGAGCACTCCAAGCCTGGCCCTGCAATGAAGCCAGCAGTTAAATATAAGCATGAAGAGGAAATAACAGAAGAAATTCACTTTCATGTGTCTATTCTTGCTCTAGTATATGGGTAGAAACATGGGAAATCAGCAGTAATTTTCATATCTTTGTATCACTACTGTGGTGGCAGAGTTGTGTTGACATTTCATATATAGCCAGGAATCTAGCTAAAATTGAGTACTGCTCCACAGTGTAGGAAAGGCATTGACATCCTGGACTGTGTCCAGAGAAGAGCAACAAGGATGGTGAGGGGTTTGGAGGGCATGCCATATGATGAGTGGCTAGGGAGCTGGGGTTGTTTAGTCTGGGGAAGAGAAGGCTAAGGGAAGATCTTGCTCTCTACAACAACCTGAAAGGAGGTTGTAGTGAGGCTGGTGGTGGTCTCTTCTCCCAAGTAACTAGCAATAAGAAGAGAAGAAATGGTTTTAAGTTGTGCCAGGGGTGGTTTAGATTGGACATTAGGAAAATATTAAGAGAGTGGTGAGGTGTTGGAACAGGCTGCCCAGGGAGATGATGGAGTTACCATCCATGGAGGGTTCAAGAATCTTGTAGGTGTGGCACTTCAGGACACGGGTTAGTGGTCATGGTAGTTGGATTATGGTTGGACTCGATGATCTTGAAGATCTTTTCCAGCATTAGTGATTCTGTGAAGATGCAATGTCAAAACCTAGGCTTTGGGTAGCTGAAAAAGACTGTTAAGGTGTTCTAAATACATAACAAGGGGATAATTCTGGCAGAAGCACCCCTGAATGTTCAATACAAAACCTTACTTGCAGTTCAGTTTATACTTTATTATTTTGCTCTTAGGAATTGTGGGAGACCTTTTAGTCTGAGAAAGAGCATTCACTGTCAGTCATGAATCAGTCTGAAAAACATGGAAAAGTGCATAGGTGTCTATTCCTAGGTCTGTAAGATTTGCATTTCCTTATTGTGGGAGGCTATTTTAATTTTAACACTGTATCATTGTTGAGATATGAAGAGAAATTTGAGGGTAACTTTTATAGCCATGAAAGGAAGGAGTTATTTTGCAGTGAAACAATTGTGATCAGAAAAAGTTAAGCACACTTTAACACTTTTAAGCAAACATTTCTTAATCATCCAAAACAGCTACACAAAAATAATTAGAAAGATGTTAAAATGGATTTAATTCAGTTCCAGATAAAAGCGTCCTTCAAAAAATTACCAATTTTCAGAGGAAAATAAAAAGTAAAAAAGACAGATTATGAGGAAATTTCCCAAAATAATCTGAATGCCTGGGACATAAATAGAAAAGACATAAAAAAATATATTTTCTGCCTTCGGGAATCCAAAATAAAATACACTTCTGTTTTTGTTTTCTTAATTCTAAAGCTTCAATATGAACATAATAATAAAGTTTTAGTGTTATTTTGAAAATCATATTTACTGAAATGTGTTCATAATTTTGCTAGGCACAGTCACATAAATTTTCTTGGTACCTTGCCAGTACTACAAAGAATTGTGGAATCAGTAGTGAGCTATTTTATTTTGAAAGACTGAATTAGACTAGATAGGAATTAAAAATAGCTGTACTTGTTAACTAAATGAGTAATATCTGTCATGTAGATTCACAGTATGTATTAGATAAAAATCTCTGAAAGAATTATCTGCAATTACTCCATTACCTTAGGGAACTAGAAAGAAAAAAGACTGCAATCATAAATTCTGTGTTAGAGATCATTTTAGACCTTCCCCTCTTGATTTACACTACACACAGGAAGAACTAGTTTCAGCTTGAACATTCACTAATAGCTTTGGGCTGCATACATTTGGAAAGGGAGCTAGTCCTGCTTGGCCTCTCTGGCTGGATATCCTGTAAGAGATCAAATTACTCCACCAAATGAGGCCATCACACACCTGGTTGTCCTGTTGGTTGGACATATCAGGCACAGGACAGCTTATCTGCACCATATGCTTGAGAGAGAGTGTACTTCTGACATGCAGCCTCCTCGAACCCTGCAGAGGGTTGACAGAGAATGCAGGGCTCTCCTTGCCCTGTGATCTGAGCAGAGCTTTAACAGAGATGCTCTTTATCTCTCAGCCCAACAAAGTCTGAGGCAACAGGATGCCCAAGCTTGCAGCTGTTACACGATGATGGAAATTGATGCCATGAACAGCCACCTTATTCTACACTTCCTGGACTCATGTTCTGAATGTTTAACATTATACCCAAAATTCATTTCTTCTCATTACTGATCGTGTGCTGGGTTCTGGAAGGACAAACCTGTGAAACAATTCTTCCCACTGCACTCTATCTCCTCATTCTGCACATAATACACAGGACCAGATCACTGACCACATCTTTATAAAAATAATAAATAGAAACAGATAAAGCCTCCTCCTTGGCTCAGAACTGTGTCCTGAGTGTTTTTTGCCTGTTATGACTGCAGCAAGTAAAAATGTCCTCCCCACTTATTAACCTCAGGTACCATTCTGTCTCTTGTTTAGAACCTATGGTTTTCTTTATGTTTCTGAAAATGCAGAGCTTCACAAATATTAGAGGATGAATACTGACTTAAAACATTCTATGCCTTATATATATCATGAAAATGTGTGCTCCCACAATCATTTTGGTTAATGAAGTATTCAATGTCTGACTTCAGCCAACATCAGAGAATGAAAGGGAGGTAAGTGTACCAAACCAAACTGACAGATCTGCAGATTAAAATAATGGAACCTACTGGCTTGGGACAAGTTGTGTTGCATTTTTGATTAATAACAGAACTATCATATCTGTCAAACTGGCATCAGAATCATTAGAAATGCAAATGGAATTCTACTTAAAAAAATGGTAGATTAAGTGGACACAGATAAGGGTATAGGGGAGTACTTTCTGTGAAATAGCAACACTTGGCCAAGTGTTTCCATGCAAAACCAGATGGAAGCTGTAGCATTTTTTATTTTTATTATTTATATATATATTTTAGCAGAATACAGAGTTTAAGTTGAAAACAGTATGGCCAAAATCATAAAAACGTGAGCTGTCTTTTTAAATTAATTACTTTGCCAATGGTAGTTACAGCAAGCATGGCCTGCAGCTTCTCAGGGCTTTTTTATAGATGGTCTCTGAGCATGGCTTACAGTAGCTAGTAAGTGAACAGAGTAACCCAAGGTAAACTTGTATACACCTACTCAAAACTCTGTGATTTCCTTAATATTATGACAGCCACTTACATTAGAAATAGAGGGATTAGTTAGAGTCGCTTAGCAGTGTGAGGCTTTGTGTTATGATAACACTGTAAAACCAGAAACTTTCTTTGTCTGACTCCTATATGCACTATTAAGAGAGTTTTTTGTTTTCTCAGGGCTTAGTGACATTTAGTGTCTATATCTGCCCCAGAGAGTAATGTGCCATAATAACAAGGGAGGTTTCACCTGAGTAGGGAGGTAGCAAAATACAGAAGAGCCTGAATTAGCAATGAAGTTCTTCTTCTTACTCTTTGACTCCACTAACCTGAGCTGCCCACATGCACACAGCTCCTCATCTGGACCAGCTTCTTCCCTTCTTCAATATTTTCTCCTGTGAGACAAGTTTCTGCCTTTTCTGGGATTATCCTTAAAATTACCACAGAGGATAACATTTTTCCTCTTAACAGTTCTGGTTACAGACTGTTGCTATGTCTATTTAGTTAGCCGATTCTGATTGTTGTGCTTCAACAACATTGCCTTGCTCTGCTACATCTTTTGTATTTCTGTCTGGAATTTCCCAGACTGTCAGGACACAAGTTTTGGGAGTGTTAGAAGGATATTGTTAAATATTTCGTGTTGGGAGGATATTTTTAAATATTTCATCAGGACTGAATTAGATGCACAGGCACTGCTCTAAGTAAGCGTTCATGTCCATCAACAGTCTTAGCTACCTGAGGGTTTTTGTGATTTTTATGGCTCAACATTTCTCTAACACTTTGGTATAATACGAAAGGACTGTTCTGCCACATTTCCAACTTTGTGGACTGTCATAATATCACTTTGTATGACATGGTGATATGCAACACACATATGACATATCATCTGTCCCCATGATATGCCTAATTGAGCTGTTTCAGCAAGACATTTTAGCAGTAGAAGTTGCATCATCAGTTCACAATGTTAGTGTGTCAGCATGAATTTAATGGGCCTCATAGTACAAAGGCCATTCTTCAATCCTTTGGGCATGCTGCAGTGGAACAAAAGCACTGAATTTATAAATGGCAGAGGCATCTGGTCCGACTACCATGTACACATTATTTCCTAGGCAGTATTTTCTCATCAAATGTATACTGAGACTTTTTTCCTCTGTAATTTGTTTCTCTATTCATATGTGGATGCTAAGCTGTGTTCCGCACCTCTGGGTACAGAAGGGGAGGGATTTATCACCTGCAACTTCATATGCCTACCTTGGAGAGGTTACACCTTGGACTGTCTTTAGCACCATCTGAAAGAAGTGATTGTTCCTGGGACACAGTGACTCCGAACTAGTCTTACATACTGGGTGAACATACTAGATAGGCAAAGTGCTTGCTTTAGGACATGGAGAATCAGGCTTTAGAAACACTTAAGGTCTGAAATCACCTTCAGTGATTGCCAAGAGGATCTAAATAATCTGAATCTAGTTGCATGAATATTCCCTAAAGCACAAAATTTAGACCTATTGAGTGGCTTGAATGACTGCTAGTTGGTGTGACAAGCAGGGTACTGCTTACTTCGAGTTAGTTAAGCAGGAAAGGGTCAATGTTCCAAACAAGTCTCAAATTTGGGGTCTTGGACTTCTCTGAAGCATGGGCCTAACTTGCTTAGTGCTCTCTAAATCCTGGATAGTGGATAGCAAAATAGTTTCTAGCAGTACTTCTCTCATAGAGGAGCAATAATAGTAGAACATGTATCTGAGTCTACGGAGGTTTTGGGTTCTTATATAGACAGGTGATTTTTATTTCGAGTAGATCAGGTTTACCCTGTCTTCTTCTGGAACCATGTACAACTGTAATCAAAGGGGAGATATTGCAGAGGAAATTAGCAACAGACACTCCTGTGAGCTCAGTGTCAAATGATAAGCTAGATAAAAGACTACAAATTAAAAAGACTCACTCTTTGACAGTTAGGAAAAGTACAAAAGCAGCATAAATTAGGAGTCATAACAAAAAATAATAAATTTAGACACAAGAGGTCCCTGCAACAGTTCTGAAAAAAGTTGCTATCAGCTGTCACTGCTTCCACAAAGAAAATAAAGGAAATATATATGTAATGTTCTTTTGTACTTTTCCAGAAATGTGATTTTTTTTCTTACCTTGTGGTTACAGCTTTTTCTAAGATAAAATAATTACTGAGCACGAGGCTAGTGTTCTGACATTATTAATTGCATCATGAAAGTTTTTGTAAAAAAGTCATTCTAGGGGATTTGACTCTGAAAAACTTAATTAGGAAAATCTGCAACTTAAAAAATGATGGTTACATTTTGTAAGAACTGTAATGATAGCTTTGATTGCACATAAAATATTTGCTATTTGCAGTAAATAAATATTCACATTTTTATTTAAGGGCAATAAGAACAGTTTCATATCTCTAGTTTTCTAATTTGAGGTCTTCTGAACTGTGTCTCGAATAAGAATGGAAATACTGTGTTTTGGGGGTTTTTTTATGCCACAAAAGTTGTGTTCAGTTCTAAGTAACATAGGAGAATTGAGATGTATACAATGTCAACAAGGACGACAAAGTGTTTCTCAAATTACAAAGTTTTAGACATCCCTTGTCAAACTAACTGGCACTTGAAAGACAACTGCATTTCATGGTTGAACTTCTAAGAAATGTTCTTCAAAAATTTTACATTTTACATTGCAAAGATAATTCTTTCTTGAATGCTTAATCACTCAATAACAACAACAAAAAAACCTCACAATAATAGTTTATTGCAGAATTTGCTGAGGACAGCTGACAAGACTTATGGATGTGTAGAGCCTGGGCATGCAATTTATTTCTAAACTGAGCCTTGTGACCCTTTCCTCAAGTTTTGTGTGGAACTGCTTCTTATGGTTTGTCCCAGGAAACTTGTATTCTTTCCAAAGGAAAACTGTGGCTAGAGAATGAAGCCACGCTGTTGATGAGTTAGTGGAACCTAGTAAGCCTCGTTTTGTCTGCAACTGTTATAAATTGTCCCTTACTAATCCTTTCTGTGTCTTTGATCTTACAAGGCAATTTATAAGGGCTTATTAAAAGGGCAGGGTAAAATGGTCTTTTAACAGAAACCTTTCCTTTTGAACAAACAGGATTTATGTGAGATGTGTCTGCAGAAAATACTGATCTGGAAAAATTGTATCAAAGTTTATCGTGGTTGTAGCTGAGTAGTGTCATCTCTGTGGGCTATTTTCTTTGTGTGGACTTTGTCTGGCCTGACACCTTAATAGAAGAATAGTTCTATGTGGGAGTGCTGATGTTAACATTTTCTGAAGCAGGTATACCTACTTCCCTGTAAAAACTGCACAAACAGAGCACAGAAAACCAAAAAAGGTTTTAGGTGTCATAAAGAAGTGAGAAAAGCCTAAAATTTATTTTCTTTAAAAGTCAGGCCTCAAGGCATGTTTCCCAGGGCTAAGTGAGCCCAGTGGAGAGTGAGAGTTGGAGAACTGCAGGCTTCTAAATGATTGAAAGTTTTCTCTTCTGTGATATTTTGAGTTAAACATATTGAAAGTAACATTCAAAAGTTCCAGAGTTACAGTGACGTTTCAAATAGGCTTTGCCAGCATTGTCATATTAAAAGTATTTTCAGAGCACTCCAGTGAAAGCCCAGGTGCCTATCAGACCTACACAGAAGTGCCAGAAAACTTGTCTATGTCATCAGAGGTTTCCATTTCTGTAGAATCTCTGTATATCATGGGACTCTGTGGCAGCCAGCAAGATTTCAGTCTATGTAATGAATGATGAATGGGAAGCTACTGCTTCCATGATTTTTTACTGTTCAAGACATATTTTAAGGCTGAAAGGCAGCTCCAGGATCACACTCTGTTCCCTGTGCATCTCAATGAAAAACAAGACAAAAAAAGAACCTAACTCAATCTCTGCCAGACAGAGAAATAACTGTTCAAAGAAGGAGACACCACTATTTTGAGGGCCAAATGCTAGTTACTGGTAGATTGCGTCAGTCGAGAGCGCTTGAGTGACTCTGCATCCAGACACCTGGAAGCAGCAGCGGTATTACAATACACTGCTGCTGATTTATGAGCTGAAACTCTATTAGGTTGCTCAATAAAATTCAAAGACAGGGAGAAACTTATGGCCTTTCATCAGCAAGACCTTTAAAAAAAAACTAATGCTGAAGTTCCCCTCACCTGTCCCCCTAGCACATATTTACTGATTTCAAGGCATTGGTGACTCAGCACCAGAAGACCGCAAGAAAGGCCTGCAAGCTGCATTTGGGGGCTATTGGAGAAAACCAAAACAACAACAAAACCAACAAATTGGGAAGAAATAGATGGACTAGACTTTTGTATAGTTATGTGTCATGAGAGCAGTCACATCTTCATGTACTTGCAGAGACTACAACAGCAAGGTAAATGACTAGGCTCTCTGGGCACTAGTCCTAATTAAATCCCAGTGGAAATGTAAAGCCTTTATGTACTGCTGTACAACTCCTTTCCTTTGAAAGGAAAAGAACTGGAAGAAATATTTTGAAGTTACAAATCTTATGTTATTAGAGCTTTATGAAGAAGAGAAGAAAGATTTATTCCGAATTAGTAAAGGATTTTGAATAGATCTGGGTAAAAATAACTTTGAAATTCCAAAGGAATGCACATACACTCATGCAAAATGTTTCTAATTTCTAAGGAATCCACTGTCTTACTTGTCATCTCTTTCACCAAGTCCTATGAGGTTGTATAGAACAAGTACATCTGTAAGAGGAATTCCTGGAAATATATTTTTTCTATTATTGCACACTCAAATTGCATCTTTCAGGGGAATAATAGATACAATAGTCATTCCTCACAGTCTAAGGGCATTACTGGAGGATCACACTCTCAAACTCCTGTGGACATTGCAGTAATGATGGAGCAGGGGGGTTCTCTCTGAAAAGATAATAAACCCATTTGCAGTGCACGTGACCGTCTTAATCTTTTATTGGGAGATGGATGCTATGATTTTAACACAACATCTGTGAAAGATTTATTTTGGGAAGAAGACTCATGCTAACAGAAGCAAGATTAAAAGCAACAAAACTCAGTGTCAATCATAAAATCATGGAATGGTTTGGGTTGGAAGGGACTTCCAAAGATGATCTAGTGCAAGCCTCCTGCAGGGACTTATGCTCCAGGTTGCTCAGAGCTTTGTTGAGCCTGACCTTGAAGATCTCCAGGGATGAGGCCTCAGCAACTTCCTTGGGCAACCTCTTCCAGTGCTCAACCACCACTCTCATTGTAAAGAGCTCGTTCCTAACATCCAATTTAAATCTAATCTTCTCTAATTTAAAACCATTGCCCCTTATTCTATTGTTACAAGATGTTGTGGGGGACAAAAGTGTCAAAAGTTTTACAGAAGTCCAGATAGATGACATCTCTTGGTCTTCCCTTGTCTACCGATATAGTTACACCTAAACATATAGTTGTAGAGAGCCACTAGGAGTCACTAGGCAGGACTTGCCCTTGGTGAAACCATGCTGGCTGTCACCGCCCTGTCCCCCATGTGTTTCAATGTAGCTTCCAGGAGGATCTGTCCTTCTGAAACAGACAGGAAACCAATGTGGCTTATCCAACAACAGCCATTTCCTTGCAAAAAATCAAATCCCATGGTAAAAATTTCTGAACCTCTGCTAAGATCTTGGATTTAAGGCTTCACATCTGAAATAAATGAAGTTCATCTAACTTCATTACAACACTCATGAAGTTCATCTAACTTCATAACAGTTGTAATAGGAGAAGATTATATTAGAATTGATTGAATATGTTGAAAGCAGGAAATAAATACAACATCAGTGCAAAAGATGAATTGTGTCACCCTGATAAACCTTAGAAATGGCACAACAGTCACACAGACTGTCTTTTTAGCTGCTGCCACCGTTCGACGGATTTGCTCTCACTCGTAGTGGCCATTGTCAAACAGCCATGGCCAGTTACTTTGATTCTACTTCTCTCATTTTTCTATCATAGAGAGTGTATTCTTTAATATAGTGGTCATTGCTTTCTGGATAATATTGTCAAATACTTTTGCATTCCCCAGAAGATTCACTTGATCATACACTTGGTGATTTTAATAAATACAGACAATTCACAGCAAACAAACTGACTCTTATCAACTGCTCTTTGTATCAGATTTTCAGTGTGGTTAGAGTTTATTCTGATGTATTTTCATACCAGCTATACAAAATGAAGGCCGTATCAGCTGACAGAAATTTGGAACAACTTTGTTACTGCAATTAGAAGGGTAACAAGTAACTATTTCGCAGTGTTACAAAAGCCACATGCATCCAAGATGCCATATGCTTAATGACATTAATAAACAGGAGGTTCTAAAAGTAAGGGTCATGTAAATGAAATTTTCTAAATAAAGTTCTTCCTCCTATCCAACTGAGACAGGATGCAGTTACACCATCTTGTGTAAAAGATAGTGTAACTTTGAAGCACCAAAGAAGAAAGTAAATAAAAGTTGGATTTGAAGCACCCTGGATTAATACTTACAAAAATATCAAGTCTCCAGGAACTAACAGTTAGCCACTAGATATCATCCAACTAGTGAGTTTGAAACGAGTAAGACTGGGCACTTCTTTACACCAGCAAACTGATTTAGATGAAGGAATAAGGCTAGATTCTTCTGTTTTGTTGTAAAAGTTAGAGAATTAAGTAATGAAATGTTGGAGTAACTCTTCTGTTGCAGCTCAGCTGTTTCTTGAAACACCACTTTTCTTTTCAGACTTGCTGTTAATATCACTGAAATTTGGTCCAGAGGAGTTTGTGCTGCTAATTCAGAATAATTCAGATCTTGAGTGGAATGCAAAATTGTTCTAGGATATTGTCTCATTTCTACAATACTTATTCCTTATAACAACTTAAAAGCAAACAACATGAAAAGATAAACCTATTAAATATAAAGCTGGGAGTGACCCCATGGAATGAAGTTAGATGATGAGACTAGAGTTCTCTGTGCCAGGTAGTGGGAAGAGAGAGTGCCAAGTAAAGAATGAATGGTGGAAAACTGGCGTTTAAATAACTGTAAAGGAAAACAGAGATTGCAGTATTCTATCATTACAATGTGGGCTTTTAAAATCAAAAGCTGGTTGCAGTTTTGACAATTCTGTGTTGGCAGGTGTCTGAAAACAAAATTACACTTTTCTTCTTCTTTGGAAATAGTAGCTAATAACTCTTAGGCATTTTTGGCCCATGGGGCTCCAAAAACAAATCAGTGTGCTTAGCAGAGATAGTAAGGGGTGGTTCATGAAAATTCATGCCAGTGTGAACTAATTCAGAGCACTGCAGTAATATAAACTTTTCAGCTATATAAAAGAGTTTTTAAAGGAAGGACACTATGGAAGAAGCAAGAATGAGAAGAGAGAATCATAGAATCATAGAATCAGTCAGGGCTGGAAGGGACCACAAGGATCATCTAGTTCCAACCCCCCTGCCATGGGCAGGGACACCTCACACTACATCAGGCTGGCCAGAGCCTCATCCAGCCTGGCCTTAAACACCTCCAGGGATGGGGCCTCAACCACCTCCCTGGACAACCCATTCCAGGCTCTCACCACTCTCATGGGGAAGAACTTCTTCCTCACGTCCAGCCTGAATCTCCCCAGTTCCAGCTTCATTCCATTCCCCCTAGTCCTATCACTACCTGATATCCTAAGAAGTTCCCCAGCTTTCTTGTAGGCCCTCTTCAGATACTGGAAGGCCACAATAAGGTCACCTCAAAGCTTGATGAGATCTGGCATTGGGATAAATGGTTCTGTGAAGAAACAGAGATTTTTTGTAAGATGCACGTCTGTCATTTCTTCCCGTAAAAAAGAGAAAAAAGCATGGACTTGCACAGCACTTGTTAGCCAGCTGTAACTGCAAGTCCATATATTGCCAGTTTGTGGAGGAGAGAGATGCTCTGCCTAGTACCGTTAGCTGCATACCTGAGTAGTCCTCCCATGAATGAAAGAAAAAGAAACCTATTTCGTCTTTGAAGGTCTGTGAGACAAAAGAGACAAGTTTTGCCACGTTTTCTGCTAGCTTTCACAAAGAGAAGAGGGAAAAGGTTGATTCATAAGTAAAATGGAGTAATCTACAAAACCACAGAGGATAGGTTTGTATGTCTCAAATCATCACATCAGACACCCTTTGATTCTAAATAAAAAATGAAATGTTCAACACTGAGCATGCAAGTTAAATACACAGAATCAAGAAAAAGAGAGTCTGTTATGAGCCATGTAATTAAAATGACCTACTTGGCAAAATGCTATGGAGGATCATTGCAAAAAAAAAAAAAAAATACGAGTAACTAAAAATGTTCCCTGAGATGATAAAGAAGTACTTGTTTTTAAGGAATGCTACAATATGTTGATTTGGAAAATTCTCATTAAAAAGTCCTTAGCATAGCTGTAGTGGAAAAACCATTTTTGTTAAAGATGCTTTTGCACTAAAATATTAAATGGGAATGGCAGCAATTTGTTAACTATTTGAACCATGCATTTATGTAATCATCTCATTGGGCTTTTGTATTTTTTAGCTAAGAAGACAAGTGTCAAGAGGAAATGCAATCTTGTCTCATACAGTCTTATTAGGAGGCAATGTTATTTGTGTTGTTAATCTTTTTATTCAGCTTATTAATTTAGTTCATTTATACTGAAGCCATAGAATTACAACATAGATGGCAGCTCTTTATGTACATTGTGCTATAATAAAGGCACCATAAATGGCAGGCAGGATATGTCATCTGGAAATAACTGCTCCTGCAGGGAATGAAAATGTGGTTGGGTAACACCTTCTAAAGATCCATGGCTTACCTGACACTCATCAGTTTTAAATGTCAAGACTTGACTTTCATTTAGCAAGCAGAAAGGCGATCTTGCAAATGCCTGGAGACGCTAAGTCCATCACCTCATGCAATATATAAAAGTGAACTGCTACTATTGTTTGTGTTCAGCTTCATTTGTACAGCAACCAGTTAGATAATAAAATTTAAAACACAACAGAAATTCCTGTGAAAATTTATCTTCTCATCCCAGTACATTCTGATACATTCTTCCTTTTTTTTTTTAAATGAAACAGATACCTTTATGAAAATTCTCAGTCTTTTTTGTTTTTTTTTTTAACTGAATCCCAACAAGAGTACAAATTGTTTGAATGTGACATGAAAAAAAAAAAATTTAAAGCATACTTTAAATATGATCTTCAAAAACTCGTAAGAAGCAAATTAGTAGCAACTGCTTATTTCTGTGAGATTTAGCTTGCTTATCATTTGCATTAGGATACATTCAGAAGCTCCTTGTTGATGTATGAGCTGTAGTCTGGGTCACCCCAAGGAACATTGGTGTTAAATTCACACTGCAGTATCCTGTGATTACATCTGAACTTTAGGACTCTCATTCTGGCTGGCAGCTGGGAAAAATCCTGCTGTTTACCTCTTGCCCTTAAGGGACACCTTACTTTCCAGTAGAAATTACATGGACAAAGAGCTCTGCTGCTCTCTGTTAGGTACCTTAGTATACACAAGACATTGTCCAAACCCAGAATTTTCAGTTTTGTTTAATAGGAAAAGTCAAAATATTCTGTGCATGGATATTCTGGGCATGAATTCTTTTCATTATACCAAACCCAAATCTAGCAAGACATATACATACACAGAAACAACAGTTCAACCCTTTTTTACAAGTACTGACAATTAAGAAGCTGTCACTCTTCTTTGCATCACTCTGATGAAATGGCACCTTGGCTGATGAGAGTATGTTATTTTCTGCCTACTTGCAGTTCAACCTCTGGCATAACTGCAGGCCCAAATGTAAAGCTGAAAGAACAAAAATTCCTGCAGAACTCATTCCTTGCTCTGTCCCATTTAAATGACCTTCAATGTCTCATTCGTGTGTTCTGACATGATGTTAGATGAAGAGGAGCGTTTATCAGCACAAGTTTTCTCGTAATTAACATTTGCTCTTGCATGAGTTTGTATCTGTATCAAGGATTGTGTCTGGGTCAGCCACTAGATGAATGACAGATTCTCTCCGTTAACCCCTTTCCTTTCTGTAAGGCAGAGAGGGTTAGGAACTGGAGGAAAAAATACAGTTTTAATGAAAATAATAACAAGAAAATGAAATATATACAAATATATTTTAAAAAATGAATATTGAACTCAGCCGCTCTGATGATAATTACATCAGCACCACTAATACTGTGGACAGGCATAGGGGAAGTCCCAAACTGGACTCAGTGGCAGCAGGGAACCAGATTCAGGGATACATGGATTGAGAGTGAAGACAGAATGAACAGAGTCCCTCTTGGATGACAACCACTGAAGAAGATAGCTTAGCCCTTGTGATGCCTCAACTTTACATTGAATGTGATTTATATGGAGTGGAATATCTTGTAGGTCAGATTTGGGTCATCTGTCCTGTCTGCTCCTCCTCTGCATGTGTAGCCTCTTGATTTACAGCATCCCAGTGTAGAACAAAAGATTTATCAGTGACTTTGATTTCTATAAGAACAAGGATAAGCAAGAGCCTTTTTGCCTACCAATCCTCAGTGGTATCTATAAACATCAAGTTATCAGTCCTAGAAGGAGACACTGTCTGAAAACATGCTGTTAACTTCAGCAAGTGCAATTACTTAAAAAAGAACTAGCTGAAATACGAAGTCACTGAACAGAGAACTGCCCCTGTTCTAGCTCTAATGAGGAGAGTCTGTTATTACTTTCCTTACCGTGATATGATTTAAAGACAGAATTAATGGACTTTGAGTCAGGAGATACAAAATCACTTTGAAAGTGAAGACCTCACCAGTCTTTAGTGCCCCCCCCTCTCTCTCTGTTCGTTCATCCAGATTTTCACATTTCCACATTTCTCTGTCTATTCCAGATTTCCATATTTGATTGTGTAAGGGATAACGTTGCATCTCATGTGGTTTGTTCTAAGGCACTTATCAGAACTGCCTGCTAACACATTTCTATAACATCTACCATGTTTTTCTTAAGAGTTGACTTTCAGCATGTTAAGTGTCACTGCTTGTCAGAATCTCCTCAAAAATGTTAACTAAAGATCTATACAATTAATTTATTTCTCATGCTTTGTACAGAGATGAGGTAGCAATACAGTGAAACAGAAGTAACTTCCAGTGTTAGGTCAATGAACACCAAGTCATCTCACTAGCTCTGACTGTGCTGTTGCCCTGAGACTTTTCAATTAACTTCCTGAAAATAGGACTGGCTACTTCTTATGTCATATGTCTCCTTTGCTGATACAAAGAAAATGATTAAATGAGGAAAAAGTAGCTCCCCCCTCTCCCCTTAAATCTAATCACTGCAACTCTGCACTGAATTCTACAACAGAAAAGGAAAGCAAAAAAGGGAGGAGTCAGAGAGAAGGCTTGGCTGGGTTTATTGAAAAAAACATAAAGAAAAGCAATGATGTTGAGGGTATTTTTAGTTTTCTGATTAAGTTATTTCTCATATTACCCACGGGAAGGAGTCAGAAGGGAGTCAGGGTGAGAAGCATGCAGTGTTGACAGAGGAACAGTGTAGAAGCACTTGCCAGTACACAAAATTAGGTAGCTGGCCTCAAAACAGCTAGGTCCAGCCATCACCAGCATGAAAGAAAAAAGGCAAGAAAAAAAAAAACAAACCAAAGATGGTTTTATTGTCAATAAGTTTATGATAGCATCTTATGGTGAAATGTGTACAAAGGAAGTTATCTTTGAATATTCTATTGAGATTTTTTTCACTGAAAAGAAAACCTGTAAGCGTGACGGAAAAATCAATGGCAGCTTTCCAGTGTAAGTATTGAACAAAAAAAATTCTCAAATTTGGCAATGTTGATAGGAATGATAAAGGACTGGGTTACTGTTCAGTCAAGTAAGTCTCTTCAGAATACTGAGTTCCAGTTTTAATGTTGGAGTTAATAATGAAGGATAAAAGAAAAGGAACTTCATTGTCTTGGCTGCATCTTTTTCCCTTTGAAGATCTTAGAAGAGGTTTTTGACTGTCTTAGACTCCTCATGAAATATTTGCCTTCACAGATTAACATCTCTTCTCATACAGGGTTCGTCTCAACCTTGTTATAATAAAAGAGACTCTTGTTCCAGTGTAAGAGAATCAAGTTCATCACAGGAAAATGTCAGTTCCTTGTGGGAATCCTAAAAATCTGACAGAAAACCTTATTTTAAGTAAGTTCTTATGCTGCTCCTTTGTGCAGCACATTTGCTGCAGTGCTGTGATGATGGAAAAAAATCTTCTTCCAGGTGTGGGTAGGAGGTGTTTTTCCATAAACTCCTTAGCCTCTCACAAAATTGGCCATGTAAGTGTATCTCTGTGAGAAGACACCTGCCCTCCTGACCCTGCCCCCCTAGGAACAGTCCCACAACTCTTACATCATGGGCAAGGGAGTGAGTGTGGACATGGCAGGCTCTACTGAAGGGCTATGGAGTTTTCATGGTAGAGCAAGACCTGGCTGTCACTGTCCACAGGGATGCCTTTGAATTGCAGATCTTAAACTGACAACAGCATACCACTCTGGATTATATGACATGCAGGCAAGAAGCTTGTTTCTGCCTTGGTGGCAGAGCCTTTTGCAGCTGTGCTTGTGATTAGTCTCACTGTGTTCTGAATAAGGAGTGCATGACTTTTAAGTGACTGGATCAAAACACATTTTTGGGGAGGGCGAAAGATCTGTGTTTTGTAAGTGCATATTGTTTTCTTTTGTGTCTTTGGCAAGGTAAACCTGTTAACAGGATTAATGCATAAAGAAAGCTGTGGAAAGCATGGAATGAAAGCAACTTTACCTTATTCTTGGATGAACTGGTTCTGATGCGTCAGTACAGTATCTTTGTGTTCCTCTCACTTTGTTTAGTTAATCATTTCCAGTAAAAAACCTCAGTCTGAAGATTGTGTCCAGACTGTGAGTTCAAATCTTGCCCAATGAGATTTTTCATTTTAACTCTGTTACTGATCAAAACTTCTGTTGTTTCAGTGCATATTTTAGAGGAAACTATCCAGGCATACCAAATATCATACATGAGACTCAGTGAATTCAGGAGGAGCAGATGTCATTTGCAAGTAAGAAATTAGAGCAGGCACTTATGTTTTGAATCATTTAAGCATATGAGAGCAGAGAAAATCCAAAAGATATAAAATAAGATTGGTTTTGCTGTGTTAATCCAAATTGTATCTTCTTATAGTAGTTTAAAATCATGCTAGGAGAGATTAATAGTCAGCTGTTGATGAGACTAAAATTTACTGTGACTCTGATCAAGATTAGAGTCCTTCCATGTTGGACTGTTTGCATATATATGGCAAGAGTCAGTCCTTATCCACAGAAATCTGTGATTCAAATTGATGTAGTGATATGGTTATCCATAGTAGGAGCTGTTTGCAGGGACATTCATCTTGACTTGCCCACTGTGTGTTTTCTTTCCCTGAAGCAGCACTGGTAGAAGGCAACATCTCAGAAAATATCTCCTTGTGTCCACCTGCTATATATAAGGAAAGAATGGTGCCTCCATGCTCAAGATGCTTCTGTGCCTATGCTGCTGTCTGTTGTGGGTCACTGGAGTTGTGTGATCCTTCTGCTCAGCATAGTATGGATGAAATGGTGCCCACTGCCCTGCATGCAGCCCCACTTTTCTGCAGGCGACACCATGATCTCTTTCAGAGGTTTCAGCTAAAGTGATACACCTGATAATTTAATAATCTCTCTTTTATTTGTCAAAGACAGAGGAACAAAGGCTCAATATCCACATGGAGACCAGTGACAAAAGGCATCCCTCAAGGGTTAGTATTGGGACCAGCGTTGTTTAACATCTTTGTCAGCGACATGGTCAGTGGAATTGAATGCACCTTCGTCAAGTTTGCTGTTGACACCAAGCTGTATGATCAGGCTGACACAGTGGAGGGAAAAGATGCCATCCTGAGGGACTTGGACAGGCTTGAGACATGGGCCTAAGCCAACCTCATGAAGTTCAACAAGGCCAAGTGCAGGGTCCTACACCTGGGTTGGGGCAATCCCAAGAACAATATACGCTGGGCAAGGACTGGCTTGAGAGCAGTCTTGAGGAAGAAGGACTTGGGGGTGTCAGCTGGTGAAAAACTCAATGTCAGCTGGCAATGTGCACTTGTGGCCCAGAAGAACAACCATTTCCTGGACTGCATCAAAACAAGTGTGACTCGCAGGATGCGGAAGGTGATTCTCCCACCCTACTCTGGTCTTGTGAGACCTCACAAGGAGTGCTGAGTCTGAATTTGGTGCCCCCAACACAAAAAGGATGACGAACTGCTGCAGCGGGTCCAGAGTAGGGCCAGGTAGTTGATCAGGTGACTGGAGCACCTCTCCTACAGGGAGAAGCTGTGACAGTTGGGGCTGTTCAGCCTGGAGAAAAGAAAGCTCCAGGGAAACATTATAGTGACTTTCCAGTACTTGAAAGGGGCCTACAATAAAGCTGGGAAGGGACTTTTTACAAGTGCTTATAGTGATAGAACGAGAGGGAATGGATTTAAGCTTGATGGGGGTATACTTAGACTAGATATTAGGAAGAAATTTTTTACAGTGTTGGTGGTGAAAAACTGGTACAGGTTGCCCAGAGAGGTCATGGATACCCCCTCCCTGGAAGTGTTCAAGGTCAGGTTGGATGAGGCTTTGAGCACCTTGGTCTAGTGAAAGGTGTCCCTGCCCATGATGGGGAGGTTGGAACTAGACAATCTTTAAAGTCTCTCTCTGTGATTCTATGATTCTATGACCATATATATCCATCATCTAGAAACAGAAGGCTGTAAAGATGATGTATAAAATGAAAAGAATCATTGGCATAACCATGATAAAAATTACTATAAAATCACCAGGGTCAGTTGTCCTGGTCCTGCTCAAGTCAAGTGAGCACTGTGACTGCTGCTTTCATAAGTGTCAAGATTGTTCATCCAAGCATACTTTTTCAAGAGAGTGAACATGATCAGTGTCACTGACTCCAAAATGATTCAAGACAAACTTTGAAGACCGAATGAACATGTATATATAGGTAACGAAAAATAAGCAGTAAGCTAGTAAAATACAAAACAGATCAATTACAAACCACTCTTTACATCACAGCAAGCAGAGGCAATATACAAAAATAATTTCTCAAGTTTCCTTTGACTTTTACCTTCAGTATTTTCATGAAATGTTTAAGAACTTAATTAAATTTGAAAAACAAATAAATGCAATAAGCATTCATCTAATTGATCCTATGAAAATAAACCACAATTTTTCCCTCTGCAGTAATAGGATTTTAAAAAGTTTTGATAGCTCTTAATTTGGCTTAGATTTAAGTAGGGAGGCTTTCTGATACCAGAAATTGGATTAATCTTGTGGTGGTTTGGTACTAAGATTTCTATTTCCAATGATACACATTCCATTCAAAATAACAATTTATAGCGTGATCTAGAAAATTATGAAACACACCAAAGCTAGAAAGGCAAGAAAAGTGTTAAGGAAATTTATGAACTTATAATTAAGATATGGCAAATATGGATATTAATAAAAGCATTAATAACTGTTTAGTAATATGAAAAATTGCCAGAAACATATTAAATTAGTTCAATGTATCGTTAGAATATATATTTGCAGTGGGACCATACAGTATTTAGGGAAATATAACAATTTTAACAATTTTAAGCAAACCTGGAGGAAATAGCAGGGAAAG
This sequence comes from Indicator indicator, assembly GCF_027791375.1. NCBI lineage: Eukaryota > Metazoa > Chordata > Aves > Piciformes > Indicatoridae > Indicator > Indicator indicator. The sequence goes on along the minus strand of NC_072010.1, from coordinate 110,913,030 downwards.
AAAGAATCCCTGGGAGCAAAATGATGCTCAGCCACAGGGGAGGAGACTCAGTAAGAACTGTTAAGCCAGAGAGGCAATGAATTAATTACTCACAGCTGATTCCACCGAAGTGGAGAGTGCTGCTGCTGTGTATTAGCTGTTGAGGCTTTTTGGGGCTCTCTTGTGCACCAGGTATGGCAGGTTGCCAGCAGGAATGCCACATGGTCTTGGGGCTGGTCTGGCTTCAGCAGGACGGTGAGTGGTTTATAATGCTTTTCGTGATGGGCTCTTGCATCTTCCTGGGTAAACTGAGGCATAGCAAAATTCTAGTTGCAAGGGGAAGCGAGGTTTGGCTCCGACTCCTAAGCTCATGGCTTCTCTGGCTTGCAGTAGGTAGGCTGATGGCTTTATCCCAGGCTCTGGGACCAGGCAACTCAAGGCAAGACTACTCGAGGCAAGGCAGCTTCAAGCAAGGCAGGTCCAAGCAAGGCAGGTCCAAGCAAGGCAGGTTCAACCAAGACAAAGCAAAGGCAACTAGAAATCAACCTGTATATATATCTTGCCTGAGATTCAATTGGGCCAATAGGGCAACTGAAGCCAGCAAATAGTTACCCAGTGAAAAGGGGTTCTGCCAGGCTGTGGCCATAAAAGGCAGAAACATAGGTCTGGTCAGGGAGAAGCTGTGGTCAGTACAGGTGTTCTTACTGCAGAGGAAACTTGTTTACCCTGATATGTTGGGGCTTGTCTTTTGTCCCTTTCCCCAATTTACCCCAACTCCTGCAGAGAGAGGGGGGAGAGTGGGACCATATCTAGACACATCAGGGCCTGCCTGGGTTTGTGCTGGGCCTGTTTGGCCCTGGCATGACAAAATGAAACGAATATATGGGATAGTTATGATCCTGTGAGATGAGACTTTTGCAAGCTGATTAGAAAAAAATTCTAGTGCTGTAAATCTATGACTCACTCATTACAGCTATAGTTACTGCAAAAAGGAACTTTACTACATCTTACAACATAAATTATTGACAATAGGGGAGTGCAAACAGTGTACTCAAAAATATTTATTTGCCTTTTTATTTTTATGTGCAAGACATGCACAAAATTAAAAGGTAAACTAAGAGTCAGTGGGATTATGAAGAATATTACAGTTGAGAGATGCATTGGACAAGTCCATCTCAGAAGCACAGTACATCTGTCAAATATAACTCATGAAGTAGTTTGTGTATTTGTTAGATTCATTCATTGCTCATTGGCCAACCCTTGCTGAAGTCAAAATAAATCTCAGTAACTCTCATGGAAGCAATATTGGTACATATACAGCTAATGCATATTCTAGGCTGAGATGTAAACAGGCATTGATGTATGTAGAAAGATATACATGTATTTATCTTGTGGCTATTGCCATGAATTATGTAATGAGTTTTATTTATTAACTAATAAAGTCAAGGATAATCATTCCAGCACAGCAAACATCTTTCCAAAATCTGCCTTCTTGACTTAGTATTTGCAATATACAGTTACCAAGAAAAAGTAGTTCTACAGCACTTTTTATCTGGTATGAGACTTGAAGTGCATACTTGGTTAGTTTTTTTGGAGACAACATGGATGTTTGTCTAGATACATATGCATCTAACAGATTGGGCAGGTGCTGATGAGTGTTCCCTTGTGTGAGATCATGAGTTGTTTCCCTAGGGAATCAAACTTGTTCAGAGGAGTCAAAAGGAAAAATGGAGATCTGGGACACGAAAGTAGAATTTTTCTGGGAGATTATGTCATGAATTGCTACCATTCTTTACTAAGATAACTCCAAAGTTCTTAAAATTTTTAAAAATTAAAATTTAAAACTCCAAAAATTTTAAATTGAGCATGTTTTGAAAATCCAAAAAAGATACTTTGTGGTTTTGTCCTGTTTTGATATCTGGACAAAATGTTTTAATAATGCAAGTTCCTGTGCGATGAAAATGCTGATTGTCTGTCAGCACTCTTCAGCAATCTTCCACAGAATCTTCCAAAGCAATATATGCAAGCAAATACTGCTGAAGAAAAATCTGTCTGTGCTGTTACACTCAGCCCATGACATCCATAACCACATATACCACAGACTAGAGAGAGAAGAATGTATTTTTAATGTAGAGTTCAAGCTCAGTGTTACTAGCCAGAAGAGGCATTTTCTTATGACACTGAGTAATATCTTAGAGAGTATTTCCAGTAGACTCTTGGGTTTAATCTTCATTCTGTTTCTTATCATAGAGTTGCTCCAGTTGGAAAAAACACTCTAAAATCATAGAGTGCAATTGCTTTCTTTGCATAACTTGCACTGTGAGCTCTATTCTGACACATTCAGTGGTTGTTAATACTTTATAAATGTACTAATTTTTATTATTATTATTTGCAGGAACTTTGGTATCTTTGGATGAGTAATCTAATAATGTGTTAGCAATTCATTTTTATTCTGACTGGAAATGAATCATGATACTGAGTAAGCAAGATTTTAAACTTAATAAAAAAGATTGATTTACAATTCATGTGAGTTTACTCAGAGGGAAGTCTAAAATAGGCATTTTTAAATTTGTCTCATTTAGTCCATGTCATTTTTCACTGAAAATACTCACTGAGTTAGCAAGATGAATAAAAGACATAACCAGGTAACTGAAGTTTAAATGTCTTTAAACTTTATTCTCAATTACTAACCAGTCTTATTCCAGAGCTGTAATGATGAAAGGTAGTTGCTTGCATTTCCTAAAATATATCCATCTCTCTTTAAACCTACCATTACTTTTAATTTTTTTGGTAATCTTTCTCACTAGGGTCACAAAATTTTGGAGGACTTCTTATTTTCAACTATGTGTTGAATTCCTACTTTTTGTTACCTCTGTATTAAGTCAGTGGTAGTTTTATTGTTAAGTGGTACATTTCATAGTTTTCTACATTTTCAAAGATATTAATTAAATTATATTTAAAAGTTGGTTTTTTTTTAATATGACACCTTTGTGAGTTCCACCATGAAGAGGAGTTATCTATTGTCACTAATATACATAATTCTAATACACAGAAGACAGAAATTCTAATTATCTAGTGAGTGAAAACAGATGCTTTTTAGCTGACTTACCTAACCCTGCTCTGGTGTTCAAATCAGATTCATGTGTGTGTAAGTGCTTACAGCAAACATGCTTGTGTAAGCTAAGGTCTTCAATAATGAAGAATGCTGTCTCTGTGCCTTTTAATTTATGTATCACTTTCCATTATTCTGAGGAAATCAAAAGAGCTTTGTTGTACAATAGTAAATGCTGAGGTGAATGTGCTCTCATATAGTTCTAAAAGAACTGCAATCCCAGCAAATTCTTGAAGCCACTGATACATCTGGAATTGGGGGTCCTTAACTGAGTTCTTTACTGGGGGGTTATATGTATATGTGTATTTATATCTGCATGTTACTATATATCTCTGTACATATATATGTATATTTGCCTCCAAATACATGTGTGTATACATGCATGTGAGTATACTCATACACACACATGCACATGCAGGCACTCACATGCTCACATGCATATATATGAGTAGATGGATAGACAGACACACACATATGTGCATGCATGCTTATCTAGCTATATATACCTATTTATCTATTTCTGTATCAGTTTGAACAGCAGAAATTCTTCCACTTTTATCTGCTAGCCTAGCACTTAAACACCTGCTCTGTATAAAACAAGAGCAAGAATCCTATTGGTATCGTGCTGACTTAACAAGAGAGAGAGAGGCAGAGAGTGTCATTTCATGGCAAGAAAGCTGTACTGGTCTGTTCTGTGTTTCTAATCCCATGCTTAGTCTTAATTTTCTCTGCTGGTTTCTCCATTTCTCTGCTTCTCCTGTCTCTCAGTGTTGTGCTAAAGCACTTCCATTTATGCTTTCCACAGTACTCTGGAGCATGAAAGGCACTGCTGAGTCCAACTACAGAAAATCACTACAGGTCATATGGATTGCCATCTACTTAGGTGAAGGAGGCAACTAATAAAATGGAAAGAAGTTGAACAGCCAAGTTAGAAATAGTCTGTTGGTGATCTGACCAGAATATTAATGTCAGGAAAATGTGATGTAATATCTTGCTATAGGTAATTTTTCAATGGAATCTAAAGATACTTGAGTGTTTGTGACTACTGTGAATTACTCTTACACTCTCCTCTCAGGATTTGTCAGGATAGACTGGAAGACTAAGATTGGATAGTCAGAGTTGTTTTGTTAATTTTGCTCAAGCCAATATTAACATTTTACAAATAGAATTTAAATGGTTTAGTGTTGACCTTTCAGTGCTGGGTTGAATGTTGGACTATATGATCTTGAAGGTCTCTTCCAACCAGTTATATTCTGTGATCCTGTGAGACAGACCTTCAAAATGTTCAGTGCAAACTGTAGAAGGCTTTTGACACTTCTGCAGTGCATGAAGTATTGAAACTAGAAGCACTGCTATGCCATGAAGAGTTTTAAATGAGTGGTGCTTAGGGTTTTCCCAAAGGTTATACTTTGCTTTGTCAGTAGTTAAATTCCTTCTGGAAATTTGATGAATTAAAACTGGCATGTAAAATTGGTGTAGTCCCCTTTTTTAATGTTTTCAAAATGGCACTGAAATAGCAATTTATCATATACACCTGTTTCCTGTGTATGAAGTCACCTTATTTTCAAAAGCCAGGATAGACTTTAATAAATACTTGCCTCCGTTAATAAATAGCAAATGTTCTTTTATGTGTGTGCTCAGCATGTGAAAAGCGTTTTCACCTCTTTTTTTTTTTTTTGATAGAAAGTTAAAGTGTCTGGTAGAAAATTTAAGGCAGAAAATTAAGATTTTTTCAGAAACATCTGAGACCTCTGTGATTTGTTGAAATTGTAAACATGGTACTTATCACTTACAGCAACTTTTATATTTCTTCCAATATGTATAAGCATTCACATTTGTATTTATTGCCTTTATTAATATATTAAAATGAATGAATGTATTAAATTGCAATAATCTATGTTCAAATTCATCATTAACACTGCAAAGGGAAGTGCCTGAAAGTCAGAAAAGTGCCAGCAGAAGGGATACCTGTTTGGATGGCTGCATTGTGTAGTCTGAAACAGTGGAATTACCACAAAATCCAAGGAAGTCATTGGTTCAACACCAGGCTTTTGATTGTATCCAAGGCCTCCAGGTTTTGAGAAGCACCAGCCAGTAATGGAAAGAAAACCACACTAATTTGGTTTGGCATGTTAAAATATGCACACTTTTTTTTTTTTTTCCCCTGGAAAGTTTGTGGTTTCCCAAAGCTTTGAGGATATCAAATTTCTCTTTAGTATGCTTTAATTTTGTGAAGGTGCAAGTAAATCGTGCTTTTAGGTCAGAAGGACATGTGAAAGGCTATTAGCCTGAATATTAAATGAGTGATTTGTTTTCTGGAATCTGAGTGTTGATTTTTTTTCTGTCTCAAATGCTTTTAATTTGCATCCTATGAGGACAGTTGGAATGGCTCATCTTTTAAACCAATTATTCTTGATGGGGCTAACTTAAATATTGTGCAAGTATTTACAGCAGGATAGATTACTACATTTCGTCTGAGCTAGAAAAATCTGTTTCTTGATACACCACTGCCACATTTTAAGGCGTGACCTCAGAAACTTACAGAGTTTTCCTTAAAAGTTTAGCTGAAAGAGAAGTATGAAGTTTGCAGTTGATAAGCACTTAAGGCTTACTTAAGGAGCTCACTTATGGAGAAACTTGTAGAATATACTGGATTTAGGACTAGATTCATATGATAGTACTGGTTAGATCTGGCTCATGGGGTATTTCTACCTTTCTCTGACAAAATGGGAAATACAGCTTTTACACATGGCAAAAGGTTATTATAGTGGTGCTGTAGATGGTTGCACAAATCCTGTAACTGCTTTCTGTTGGAAGACTCAAAGTCAATCTTTTGACATCCTTCTTGTGACAAGAAACAAGTAAAAAAAATTGCTCAGGAAAATAACAGATGACCTTCACCACAGGCACGCTTTTACACTTCTGAAATGGTGATTAGTTTGTTGTGATGTTCACAGGAACACTGCAATCTTTCTAAAGTAGCATTTGGGAGACACATTTCCTTTCTTGACATTGACAACTTTCTCTTGTTAAGAATAGGGGTATATAGTAGGTTCATGCCTCCTATTTAAGAATTTTTTGAGTTTTATAAAGAAGTTAGAAATGTAGCTTAATGGTTGTGCATCTTCTGTGATTCTCATATATGAGAATTTGTGCTTGTAGTAGAGGTACAGAAATTAATTAGTGCCTAGATGGTCAAACACTGAAGCTGTTTTCATTTACCTGTTTCCTCCCATACCTAACAGCCGGGGGGCCAGGTGCCCACCAAAGCCACTCTGCTCTATCTCTCCCCTTCTTAGATGGACAGGTGGGAGGGAAAAAAGAGCAAGAGGTTGATGAGTCAAGAGAGAAGCAATTTAATGGTGCAAAAGTGAAAGCAAAGTTTGTATGCAGAATCAAGAGCAAAAAAAAAAAAGTATTCTCTACTTCTCATCAGCATTTGCTCCGGAGGACAGATGCTGTTAACAAATGCCCCCACACTTCCTTCTTTCCTTTCTTTTTTATATCAGAGCTGACATCATAAGGTATGGAATATCCCTTTGGTCAGTTTGGGTCAGCTGACCTGGCTGTGCCTCCTCCCAGGATCTTGCCCACCCCTCAGCCTACTGTTGTGTGTGTGGAACTGCTGGGAATGCGCAGCCCTTGGTGTTGTGTGAGCACTGCTCAACAGTAGCTAAAACACTGCTGTCCTATCAACACCCAGCTACCATTACACAACACAGCACTACAAAAGATGCTATGGGGAGAAATAACTCCATCTCAGCCACACCAAATAAAAGAATATATTGCTATTTCCAGGGAATTTCAAAGTGTTTATGTGCTTATATTTGAGAATTATGTGGTTGAGCTGTCATGCCTGATTTTCATGTAGTTGTAATAGATCGAGAGTCTGCACCCAAGAAATGCATCAGATCAATCAAGGAAAAGGAAAGAGCGTAATAAATGAACTTCAAGACATGTGGAATTAGAACATTCTGCAGGGATGTTGGACTAGATAACCTTCAAAGATCCCTTCCAACCCATGCATTCTATGATTCTATGATTCTATGTTGCATATAAATGCAGAAGACTAGGGAATGCATAACACTGCTAGTAGCTTAAATTAGGTTAAAATACCTGTGTTAACTTCTGGGATCACTACTCCTCAAGGACAAATTAATAATTTCTCTTTAGGCCATCTGCCTGTACAAGTCAGGTTTAATAGTGCCTGTTAATATTTCCCTATTCTGATTGGTTTTTTTTGGGTTGTTTTTTCTGTTTGGTTGGTTGGTTTTGGTTTTATTTGGGGTTTTTTGTTTGTCTGGGTTTTTTTTTTGTCTGTTTGTTTTTTGTTGGTGGTGGTGGGGATTTTTTGTCTTTCAGAAGGAGACCAGTTGTCATTTACCTGTCATTCATTCCATAAGCCTTTTGGCCCACAGGGGTTTGTACAAATTCATAGACAATTTGTTTTTTTCAGAATGATGTTGATGTGGTCTCATCTTTTAAGAAGTGAATTGATTTTCTTTCTGGTATTTTCTTTAAAAGAATTAAAGCAGCAGAATGGAGGATAAAAAGCAGAAAGCAAAAAATTATTTCTTATTCTCTGGTTAGTATAGATTTTTCTTTGCACTTTTACACTTTGCATATCTTTTAATGAACTCCAGAAATAGAAATTTATACTTTTATACTTTCATGCTACCCTTGTCAGCTTGTTCTTCTATTTTTCTTTGCTATCTGCTTCAGTTAGAAACGGTGACTCAGATTTTGAAATTCCTCCAGCTGTCTTGAGCTGCAGCTTGTCTGCTTTACACAACTATCACTCAGAGCTTAATGTCTTTTCTCTTGTAGCAGTTTTATTATCATTTTCTAACCTAGCTATCTCTTTGTTCTTTAGTTATCTACAGTGATGTCAGAAATACAGACAAGACTTACTGATTCCTCTTTCCATTCTTAGTCTTTAACTAAATATTACAGTACAATAGAAGTCTGGCTATTTTTTTTAATGAAATATTATTCTGTGTGAAATAACTTTGAAAGCTGTTTAGTGTGATTCAGTATCTTACTGACTGATTGCCTTGACTTCAGTGGGTATATTTGTAGATTTAAAGTACTATACTCAGTGATAATAATTTTGGTTTTTTTGTTTGTTTTTGTTTGTTTTTTAACTTAATTTTGAAGTCAATTCACAGGTGCTCTGCTGAACTGAAAGCAAATCAACAATCTGATGGCAGGGAAGCTGTAACTCAGGGCTGGTGCTTCATGATGATGGACAAACACCTGTACTAAGACTTAAAGTATTATAGCTCCATCTCCTAAACCTCATCATCCTTGCTCCTGATGATGTTGATCACACTTCCTGTATCTTTTATCTTGGATGAGTTTTATTAAGAAATCAAACATGTTCAGTCCCCTTTACATCACTGAGAGCTGAAAATACCTGTAACTGGGGAAAGAAAGACTATTACTTTTGACAGAAAAGTTAGTTTGGCCCTTCATGTGCTATGGTCTTTTTCAAAACATTGAAAACACTGGGGAATGTTAAGAGGTTATAAAGTTTTCAAAACTTATAGACCATAATATTGTCATGCCTATAATCTATGTTTCTCAGCAATAGTTTCCTTTACCAGGCGGAAAGATAACAGTTTCCAAATTGCTCTGTGCACTTTGACAGATGGACTAGCGCTTGATTTTTCACAGTCTCACAGTGTATCAGAGGTTGGAAGGGACCTCAAGAAATCATCAGGTCCAATCCCCCTGCCAGAGCAGCATCACTTAGGGTAGTCCACACAGGAACTCATCCAGGTGGGTTTTGAAAGTCTCCAGAGAAGGAGACTCCACGACCCCCCTGGGCAGCCTGTTCCAGTGCTCTGTCACCCTCACTGTAAAGAAGTTTCTCCTCATGTTGAGGTGAAATCTATGTTCTAGTTTGAACCCATTGTTCCTTGGCACTGTGAACCACGGAAAAGAGCCTGGCCCCCTCCACTTGACACCCGCCCCTCAGATATTTATAGACATTGAACAGATCCCCTCTCAGTCTTCTCAAGACTAAATAGCCTCAGGGATCTCAGTCTCTCTTCATAGGGGAGATGCTGAAGTCCCCTAAGCATCCTCGTGGCTTTCACATTTTTGTCAATGTGAGAAACTGCATTTAAGTCTCATATTGTTTCATGCAGTTTCTGAAATCTTTAAAAATAATGTGCAATTAAAAAACTGATAGTAGAGCATTCTGATAACAGTGGAACCATAAAATGATAAGATTTGGACATTTTTATTGTGTACTAGTACTGTGAAGTTTTTTATTATTTTATTAACACTAAAAATGATGGGCTATCATTTCTGGTTTATTGCTTTTGTCTTCTCATTCACTTATTTGTATTCTGATACCACAGCAGTTAAAACAAAGAAAGGTCTGCCAGGGCAAATCCTTGATAACAATTGTAACAAATTGAAAACGATTTCAAACCACAACAAAATCTAACTAATCCTATATATATGGAATATATTCAGTAACAACTGGCTGTTTATGTTATTAGGCCTTTCTTTTTTTCCTGATTGTAGCAATATAAGACTTAATAGATAAATATGCTTTTTTTTTTTCCAATTCCTAAGAAAATTCATATTTCATTAACATTGTTGCAGTACTCCTTATGTCTGCTAACAAACCTCAATCTCTGGAAAAATATCTTATGTAGTGCAACTTTACCTCACAAACTTTAATAAGAAACTTCAGATCTTGGCCACTTTGAAGTCTTTGTTGTTCAGGGAGGAGAGCCATAAATCACAATGGTTTGAGAACAGCTCTAAATTTTGAATACTGCAGCTATTAGTTGCTTTGAAGAGTTTTCTTTGGTTTTGTTTTTTATTTTTAAATAGATTGTATGAATAACAGAAACTTCTCTGAGAATTAAAAGAAAATCTTGAAAAGCCAGTGTTCCTAAGTGAATAAAAAAAATCTTTATGGAAAAGAAAAAAAGAAAAAAGTGGTAGTATTACATTATTCTTTACATGAAATTATCCAAGTAAGATCCCACTTTTCTCTATCATAGCTCCTTTCTGCTGAACATGTACAATAACATAGTAGGGCAGTAAATTCTATAAACCCAACATTTATTTTGAAAAGCCTTTGGATAATCTTCAACAAAGCAGATGTGCACCAAACATGGTGTTGCAGGAAATAAAATAATTGCACAAGCAAAAGACACTGTAATAGTGTATGTAGGCAAAGGTTTACTACATCAGCTCAATTCAGCAGTGCTATGACTTCCTGCTTTTGTCTTTAGAAGTGAAAAGATCTGATCTCTTCTTTATTTGCAAAAGGCTTGTAAGCCTGAGACCTCCCTCTAATTGATAAAAGGACCTATCGCAGTATGAAATACATTTTGATTGCAAACATATTTTATCTTCTAATTCCTTAATTCACATATGTGTCTAACATGTGAAACACAAGAATAAAGAGGCAAGGATTTTACACCTTGATATTTTCTTCCTCTTCTTTTATGGTTTGTCATTAAAGAAAAAAAAAATATGTATTTATTGATCTATTCCAGTGCAGAACTTCACTTATTGACAGAAGTTTGCAGAGTTTCTTCCCCATCTACATTTTCAGACCTCTGAATTGTGGATTTTTCTAATTTTTCTGTAAATACCCTGACATTATGTTCTGTTCTGTGCAGAGTCTTGGGAACTCGTGTACCTCAACGTGAGGAGAAACTTCTTTACAGTGAGAGTGACAGAGCCCTGGAACAGGCTTCCCAGGGGGGTTGTGGAGTCTCCTTCTCTAGAGACTTTCAAAACCCACCTGGATGCATTTCTGTGTGGAGTACCCTAAGTGATTCTGCTCTGGCAGGGGGGTTGGACCTGATGATCTCTTGAGGTCCCTTCCAACCTCTGATATACTGTGATACATGGAGAAGCTAATTTGCTCTTATGTTTTACCAGTGGCTACCACTTTAAAGGCATACAAGAGCTTCTCTACCGTCCTCTTCTAGATCACAAGGTCTGGGAGGGTTTTAATTGAACCTTAGTTTCACATTGATGCTTTTACACAACAGATTAGATCCTGTGGTTTTGTGAGTAAAGTGTTCAATTATTTGTGAATGTGTTATGATGGTCACGACAAAGCATTTTGTTTAAATTATGGTGAACGTGGATATGATAACTTTAGTTTGAGCCAATTTAAATGGACCTTCAAACAAATTAAATACTCCCTAACATTTCCTGTTAGAAGTGCAGACTTCTGGAATGAGTCAGCTCCCTTTTATCTCAACTTAAAACTTTAAAAAATATTACTTTGTGTGTGGCACATAAATATGTTAATCGCTCGAATGTCTTAATCAAAAGGTTCCTTGTAATGTGTCACTTTTTGTAGATCTAGCCAGGGCACTGTTTTGCATTTGGGATACTCTGCACCTATGTGCTTCCTGCACAGTTTTTTTCATTGCAGACTACTGTGAGACAGGCCCTAAATCTTGTCTTTCACATCCCAAGCCAGTGACCTAATCTTCATTATTCAGTGTGTGAGCATGCTTTCTCTCTCAGTTTTCCCAACAAAAGTTTTGTGGAAAGAGATAGGTCTCTGAAAAACGTTTTGGCTTGGACGAAACAGCCTATTTCGACAAAATTTCATTTAGTTGAGAATGTTCCTACTCTCTCTAATTACAAGCCTCTCTTGTAAGCTGGTTACAGCTTTGCCAAACATTAATGGGTTGGGTTGAAACTTTCCATGATTGTTCTCTGCCTCAGGCTGAATGTTTTGGTGGCAAAGGTTTAACCATTTCATAGGCCAGAGAAACAGGGGCTCTTCCATTGTTGTGAGAGAAGCACTCTGGCACCATTAGTATTTGGAGGAGGAACTTCACATTTGACAGGATGATATCTTTTGCAGTTCTCACAGAAATTTTTTTTACTTTAGCCTTTGATGGTCCCTATCTGGAAATAAGGCAGCAGAACTTGTAGAAAGATTTGTTGGTAACTTTTTTTTCTGTTGTTTCAGCACAAATTAAACTATGCCTCCACAGAACTGCCTCACACCTCAACTCCATTAAGTGTCCCCAGCTCTGAGGCGGAACACAGACGGTGATGCATTGTCTTGGGAGAAGGACAGGTTGATGTACAGGGCATTGAGGACTCGCCCTGCTCCCCTTCACTGAATAGTATGGAAAGAAATTTCTCTTTGAAATACTGAAATTGGAAATTCAAGTCAAATTGAGCTATAGTAGCTCATGGACTACAGATTCTCCAGAGGGACATTGCTGCCTCACTATAACACTGTCTTGGAGAAAGAGTCTTTCCTTCTCTTCAGTTTTTGCTGTGAGCCAAATCTAGTGCCTTGCATGTGGACTGATTACATGAACCATACAAGCCCGTGTTGTAGATATTGATCACGTGAATTTGTACTCTGCTTCATGCAACAAGGTAATTTTAGTCTTCTGCACTCTCCACCTCATCCTTTAAGATTAAGAAAGATATTTAATGAGGAAGTATTTGATATTTAACACTATTACTAAGGTGTTTGGTTTTTTTTTTTTAAGACAAAAATCTACTGATGCATCTTCATTTTTTGCTTATAAAAAGTGACTTTTGTTTGTGAACACTGGATCAAAATACTACATTCAGTAAAATAATTAACCAAATATTAGCTTCTGACATGAACTATGTAATTTATTTATAGAAAACGAAAGTACATTCAGATTTCCCTGGGGCATTGCTTTACCCAGATAAAGGCTAATCTACTAGTTTAGCAAGTTATGTTTTAGTGTGTCATCCTCCAGTTTGGACTTTCCTGAATATACCTGTTGAAGGCACTGTTTCACCCACAGCTTTGAAAGCCTTACAAATGAGCGCCCTCCTTTCCCAGAAGTGCGATAAAATCCTTCTGAGGTCATGACTCATAAAATGCCTTACATCAGTCTCCCCAGTAACCTGTTTAATCACTTGTTGTACCCACTCATTCAGCTTCACAAAACTTTTTTTTTTTTGTACTTTGCATGGGGTGGCCTTGTACAGTTATGCCATGGAGCCCTGTACAGGAGAAATCTCTTCTGGTGACATTCCATGCTGCCAGTGGTTGCTGCTCAGAGACTCTGTACACACCAGGATTTTGCTGGGCTGGGCTTTTATGTGAGGAAGCCTGCAGGATGCAGCTTCATCTGTTGGGAAAGATTGGGACTGGAGAGGATCTCATCAGAAGGTGATGGAGACCAACAGTGATCTGCTTCTGCCTCATGTCTGCATGGATAAAAGGCTGGCTTGGGGCTGGGGAGATGATCTTACCAATACACCTTCAGATTTGTGCATCAGCTGTACAGAAAAGTGGGGTACTTACATAAAACTCTCATGAATTATTTGTATATTGGTTTCAAAATGACTTAATAAGCACAATTCTTTGCTAAAATAAATTTCTTCATATTAAATCTCTCTTGACTGTAACACTGTTACAGCTCGATAACTTCCTCACCAGTTCCTGAAAAGTTTTGCAAAGTAAAAGAGACTCACTTTTGAAGTGATTTTTGAGCTGAAAATGAAATTAGAACTCATCTGATATGTTCCATGAACTTTTCCTCACTGAAAATGTAGTATCTGTAAAAGTGTGTATTTTTGTGCAAAAACTTAAGGTTTAATATTGTTTTCTATTGTCCTGTGGGAAAAAATGGAAAAAGACATTTGAATCTTTTGGATTGACTCCTCAAACTGAAAGTGATTTAGTCTGACGTTGGTCTGCATCTCCTTACTGTGTTATACTATATGACAGAAGCTAAGAATAAAAGATTCTACGCTTTCCCACTGTGGAGTGGATTTCCTTCCTTTGTGAAGTTTCATTTTCCGGCACCAGAGAAAAGCCTCACTGTGGATAGTGACGAACGGGAGGCATTTGTCATCCTCAATCATTTTTTCCTCTGTGCAGAGGGGCTCTTTAAGCAGGATATGAACAACTTGGGAACACCAAACATTTATGGAGTAATGTGCAAAGCAGATGGCTGTGCTGTTCAGCTACTATGCTAAGCAGCTGCTATACTAAAGGGCTCAGCCCTCCCAAGAGACCCTGATGAGATGGCAGTAGTAGGGAGGTGGATGGTTAATCCACAGAGGCAGTAAATTGCTCTTTTCCATTCTCTACTCTCTCCTTTTAGTTTTTTTATTGAGATTTCACACCTCTTTGTGCCAGCATTTCTCCTTCTGAATCGGTGAGCTGCTAACTATCATGATTTCAACAACTACCCTCTGTCTAGATTTGCACTTTGCTTATCTTGCATAGCTTTGGTTCACATATGTTCTCACACCTTAGCAATGACTTTCTCAGTAAAACTGTGCCAAGATCACACAGCTGTGCTTTACCAAATGAGGCCTTGGGTTGCAGACTGCTGAGAGTGTGGGTATAATTCATCCAAAGTACACTTCCCATGAGACATGATACTTCAGAGATATCCTGAGTCAAAATAGTCACAAAAGTTCCAGACATGCACACAAAAAATCTAATCATATGTTCTGGTTTTGAATGGGGAAGTTGCACTACCTTTTGCAGGTTTTTTTATTTACCACTGTTTAAAACAGTATGAAATACCTGTGATTCGCTTGTTACCTCAAGATTTTACAGATCATGCATGTGGAAGAACAAATTGTGTGTAACTATTCTCTATCTCATGACTGAAACATTTTCACGTTATGATTACAGATTTATCTCCTTAAAAAGGTGGTCCTGTGTTACTAATCATGAGTTAATGGACTAGCAGACCATTCCAACAAGCAGGATGTCGGCCAAAAATGCCAGGAGGCCTGTATAGATGAGTTAGTTGCTCATATCAAAATTCAAAGATAAGAAGGAATTGTAGAGAAGATGGAAACAGGGACAGGTAACCTGGGATAAATACATAGATACCATCTGAGAACGTAGAGACAGGGTTCAGAAAAGCAAAGCCCAACTAGGATTGAATGTGGTAAAGAAATTCAAAGGCATAAAGGACAGTCTAAGTACACAGGTGACAAAAGGTAGACTGGTGAAAATATGATTCTTTTGCTGGATGAGGTAGGGGACTTGTTGGCACAAGGTGTGGAAAAGTCTGAGGTACTGAATGCAGTCTTCACATCAGTCTTTGCTACAAAGCCTGACCTTCATGAATCCCAGGCCTCAGAGAACAAGGGTGTAATCTAAAGGAAAGAAAATCTACCCTTGGTGGAATATGATCATTTCAAGGAATACTGAAGCAAGTTGGACATATATAGGTCCCTGGGTCCTGATAGAATGTACTGAGGGACCTAGCTGATGTCATCATGAGACATCATGAGTGAATGATCATGTTGACTGGGAGAGTTGGCTGAGGACTGGAGGCAAATGAATGTCACTCTTGTCCTCATGAAGTGCATGAAGGAGGACCCAAGGAACAAAAGGCCAGGCAGGTTCACCTCAATCCCTGGAAAAGCAACGAAGCAATTCACCCTCAAAACATTTCTAGGCACACAAAGGACAAGAAAGTCATCAGGAGCAGTGAGGACATATTCACCAAAGGGATGTTGTGCTTGACAAATCTGATAACCTTGTGTGGTGAAATTCCTGGCATGGTGTTTTAGCCTTGCTTTTGCTCTCTGCTTCCATTTCCTTTCCATGTATAAAGATTTTTTCATGCTCACTCTATCCCCTGACTCACTTGTTTTCCTACTCTGTTTCCCAACTCCTTATGTTCCTCCAAAGCAAACTAAATCCTTTGTACCATATTCTTAATTTGTTTTCCACAGCATTGGAATATTTAATCCAAAATATTCCTTGATACTTGGCTTCTTATTCATTCAAATTTGTTCCTACTAATCATTCCTTTTAACAGGCTTTCTACAATAATTCTAGCAAAAAAACCAAACCAAACCAAACCAAACCAAACCAGTACTAGAAGTGCTTTCATCTTTGAACTCCACAACTTATCCACTGGAAAAGACTTCTAATCTTCCTACTGCTGTGTGTCTGACCTGCTTTGCTTTTTTTTTTTTTTTTTTTCTATTCTATAGCAAGGACTCTCACCCCACATCAACACCAGAAAAACCTGCCAAATAACATGCCAATTCTTGTGTTCATATAACCTAATGCTCTCACCAAGACAGCATAGATCTAAACTGTGGAAATGGTCCTGGTGTGGATTTGGATGTTCCTGTATAAGTAGACCTTATGTCCCACTTGAGATAAATAAGGCACAGTGTTACACTAGTTTAAAAAAAACATGACACTGAACATAATAGATTTAAGGAAATCTGGAGGTAGTCTTACATACAATACAATGTTGAAATAATGAATTCATACTTCATCAATGGCCAGTAAACATATACCTCTGCCTTTTTTATTTTTATAAACAATCATAGAAACATGAAATAATTCAAATTGTCAGGGTTCTCTGGAGGCTATATACTCCACCTTCCTACTCAAAGCAAGGCCACCATCCCCTTGTTGGGCTACAAAGGTAGCAAAGCATACCCTTAGAATACTGACATATTGTTCAACACCTAAAGTACACGCAAAAGCATAAGCATTAAAACTATTATAATACATGATCTAGGTCCAAAGCCTATTGGAAGTCAGTAAGGTTATTTATAGTGTTCTACTAAAAGAACGTGAGCAAGGGCACAAACTGCTGTGTACATGTGCCCTTCCAATTTGTGCTTTTAATGTTTATGACCAGTTTATGTATCCAAGGTTCTATTTTTTAATTCACTGTCATTTCTGTCCAAGCAGAGAGGTTGCTCTTGAGGAAGGAAGGAGAAAGAATATGCAGCAGAAGAAAACAATGACTTTACCAGCTCCTGAGTGACAAGAAAAATGAAGGGCTACATTGTCTTCTTACTCTTCAGGCAAAGTGTTTTTATTCTAAATATTTCAAGTACTTGCAGGCTGGTGACACCAACAGCACCACAGTTTTACAGCTTTTACACAGTTGTTGTCTCTGACTGTAAAATCATGCCTATGATTTAGATATATGTAACTTTCTCTGTTGCTTTGGTAACATCCATAATCATATAGATTCTACAAGTTTTATCAAAACGTGAGTTCTCTATTTTTTAATTTATTTGTCTTTAAAGCTCCAGGAAGACTGGTGCTTTATTGTATATTCTATCTATATGTAGTGTTTCCAGCTCCTTTCCAGCACATCACTTCATTTTCCATGCAAATCCTTTTAAAAGTATGCATTACAATCTTTTCTCTTTGCTTCACTCATGCAACCCTGATGTTGTTTCACATTATATGAAGACAACTATCTATACTAACCTTTGGATATTAAATAGCAAAAGGTCTAAAACACTGTTTGTTCAAGTGAAATATCTACAGCTTCTGTGTGCAATTTGTGTTTTCATTCCTACTCAAAACTAGTACTTGTATTCCTTTACCCATGCAAACCTCTATGATGTATATTTTCATTCCATGCAAAAAATCACTGGGGAGTTGTGAGTACTGTTCATGGATGCATAAGCTATTCAGTCTGAGAACATGATGTACAGATGTGTCAGAGACACAGAAGATAGCTGATTTTAATAGCTATATTTTCCAAAGTCTGGATGTCACAGAGGAAGAGGACAGTATAATCTTAGTGACTGATTTGTTCAAAGTTAAGTATGTCCATTTTGTTTTGATTTTTAACTTTCATTTAGGCTTTGCCTTCTTTGTATGTTACAGATATTTCACAAAGGAACTTCATTAAGTGTGTTAATTCGAGGATGATTTGCTTAAATGTAAATAGCAATATGGATTTCTAAAATATTTAGTCTAAACTGATGATGTGAATGACAACTGTAAAGCATTTTCTCTGAACCACAAAATTTGGGGTAAAACATTTTCCCATTTCATTGAAAATAGAGAAGGTATTTTTTTGACTTAATCTTTTACCTCTTCACCATGAAAAATATTCACACCTGCTTCACTTGGCAAGTTGTTTATTTGGTTCTCACTTTTTACAAAAATACTAATTGAGAAAAAGCCATTTAATCATTTATAGTATGACAGAGTTCACTAATTTTTTTTTTTAACTCTATGTGAGGTAGGAAGGAACGACACTTCCTAGAAATGTTTACATTTTGTTTCACTTTTGTAAGCCATAGGAATTTACTTTTCTTTGTAGAGATCATTTACATTTCTCTGCACACTCTAGCAGAATACTTAAAATATACTGGAATATTTCTGACAGCTTAATGAATTAAATTTAATCAAAATGGTTAATATTTTCTTCTCCAAGAAAGGCTGAAATTTGTTAAGCAGTAAAGGGCAAGACTAATTCTGACATAAACAGGGCTGTGTGCTCACACCACTCTTGGTGTTTGGTGGCATCTCCTTCGGCACAGGAGTAGTTCCCACAAGTCTCTTTGAAATGGAGGTGGACTCAGGAGCTGGGGTGCAGTAATTAGTTGCAAGTTCAGCAGTGTAAGCACCTGGCATCTTTGATGTAGGACCTGTACACTGAAGTGTAGTTTTGAGTGATTGAGCCTGGGGAAAGATTGAGCAGTGTTAGGGATCTCTAACTTGCTTTGTTCAGCTGTGGCTCCTTGCTTAACACCCCAGAGGTGTGTGCAGCACAGCGTTCTTGTGACAGCACAAACAACTTGAGTGGTGTTTCCTCATTGTCCTCTCTTTGTTCCTGCTTGATAAATGAAGGTGAGCTGCCCCTTCTCTCGTGGTACGGATTGTGACAGATGTCATGTAGTCCCATTTTGCTGTGAAAATTAGGCTGTCCTTACAAATTCCCTAAATCTTACCAAGCTGTAGAATGGTTGTGAGCTGCTAATGTGATACATACCTTAAACCAAACCAAACCAAACCAAACCAAACCAAACCAAACCAAACCAAACGAAAACCAAACCCAAGGATTTTAAATGCTTTATCAGATACAAGGAAATAGTCGCATCAACCACAGGAAAACGTTGGTGCTGTCAGACAAAGATTTGGTGACAGACTCCAGCCACTGACGTTGAAGGAAAATGGCTTCATACTGCAAATGGTCCAGAGAAGGGCAAAGCAGAGAATGAAGAGGAGGGGCCTAGGGGATAGTCATGCTTCACAATGGAATACAATGCAGAGACCTCAATGGGACCTCCCAGTTTAAGCAGGCTGAGGGGCTGTTGTGGCCGTACTGCCTACAGAATCAGAACAAACTACGCAGACTGGGGATGGAGATTCTTTTCCTCTGGACTCCATGTGTGCTGTAGGAGGGCCTAAACTGTCTCCATCATGAGGATGTGTCCCAGGACAACCCAGCTGTATGAACAAAGGCAAGGAAGATGCATGTTTGCTAATATCAGAGATAAGGAGGGGAAAAGGACCTTTTTAACCATAAGTCAGTACTTACAGGAGACCAAAGTAAAGAAAATTTTGGATGGGCATTTAGAATGTTCTTTTTAAACAATTATTTGAATTTTTGGAACTATGTGGGCAAAGAGGGGCATCTAACTTAGTTTCCTGGTGGTTTATACAAGCAATTTTTTGACCATATGATCCTGCTCTGCAATGGGGGTTGGACTTGATGATCTCTGGAGGTCCCTTCCAGCCCCTGACATCCTGTGATCTTGTGATCCTGTGATTTTGTATCTTGGTGTCTGGATATGTCTTGATGTGGAATCAAATTTACTCCTCTACTTGGAGTACAGAGATAAGTGATGTTTACATTTAGTGATGATTTATATTACCTACTTGGCAACAAGAAATAGTTCTATGGCTTTGTGAGTAATTTTCTTTTTGTTATGGGAAGAGATAGATATTTGACACTTGGCAGTGACCAAGTGTAGATATGCATGTGCACTCACATTCACTTCTAACAAGAAGAAAACCAGATTATGTCATCCCTGTGTTGCTATCACCACGAAAAAAGAACAAAAAAAAAAAAAAAGAGTAAAAATATCTGGAGGGTTTTTAATGAGTATTTGTATAGTAATGTTTTCTGCTTCTTTCTCTGGCAATCAGCAACAAGAATTGTGGAGAAAGAGTATGACAGGAACAGTGGAATTAATTATCTTCTGAGGGGACAGAAGAGGAAAATAATACTTATCCTGGGCTACTCTCCTGTTGTAAGGTTAGAAAAACTAAGAGACTGAACTGAAGTTTATGTGAAATAGATGTGATTGAATTGCACAGCAGGAAAGAGACGGAGAAGGTGTTGGCTAATCACATGGGAAACTTTGGTAGCTCCTTACAACTCTTATTTCATCGTTTTATTTTGTAGTGGAAGTGTTTTGGTAGGTCATAAAAACACAAATAAAACATTTTGGAGGGATATTTTCATGTATATATATTTTTGTTCCCAGCTTTTTATTTGAACTTTTATTATGTGTAACAGGTAAGCTAATCTAGGCTGTTTGCATTACATTTCAGTCTTAACAATCAGGGAAAACAGTACCTTTTGTTATTAGGAAATAATTTACACATCCTGTTTAAACTTCCTTCTTGTAAAAGGCCATCAAGATAGCCATGTTAGTTATTGCAATCCTCTTTTATTTTCTGAGCCTCATTCTTATGAAGCACTTTAGTAGACTTCAATAGGTATGGTGTAAGAAAAGTTGTGCTTACAAGAGCCATCCTTCTTCCTACATGAAAAATGAACTTTGGCATAAATTTGCACTTCAAAAGTCAAAGCACTTTCTATTAGGAATATTGTTTTTTTCTGAATAGTTTTCCAATGGCTCTACTAGCATTTCCAAGCAACCTACTGCATTAGTGTTTGCATCTTGCATATAAAGCTTCCGCATTAGTTCTAAGCTCCTACTTTAGGTAGCTGGCTAGATTTTCTGAACTGTTCTCAGAAGCAGCCTGATTCTCTCCATTGATGGATATTGTGCTAGGCAGTCCCAGGAGTCTAAGGTCCCCCTGAAAATCTCTGTATTCATATCTCTCACAGAACCACACGCAGGGCAAATTGTTCAAAACAGCTTGTTCCAGGACATGTCAAATCAGTCTCCAGTTTTCTGAGAGCTTAGATAAATGGAGGGTCAAGTGTATCTGTTTAAGAACAGGGTCACAGAGATTTCTGTTATGATTTCTCTCTGACATCAATTTGTATCAACCTGTACTCTGAGATGGTCTGCTTACATGTACTGGGACTGTTGATGCAAGCTGCTGCCTTCTGTGTTAAGGATAGTGCCATGCATAAATGTGTCTCTGGATCAGATCTTGGCACTCCACATCTGACACTTTAATCTGACTCAACCATAACCAAACCACTCTCTGAAGGTATCCATCTCTTTTCACTGATTAGAGAGTGAGGCTGGAAGACTAGCTTTTAGGAAAGCTATAATTAGGTGAGCCCCAGCCTTTCTGCATAATTAAGCTCATTGGTCACAGTAGGAGTCTCCATGAGATAAGCTGTAGCTTTGTTTAAAAAGGCTTTTTGGAACCAGACATTTTGCTCAGAAATACAACTGCATGTCTATAAGTGACCCAGTTTGTCTAGCAGTTGTGGAACTCCTTTGATCAGTATTATGTCACTTTTCTGTAACTTGCCTCTCTTATGAATGGAAACAGGGACTTGAAACTTGACTTGCTGGAGCAGCAAGTGCCAGATAACACTTTAGCAGTTGAGGAAGATGTGGTGCAATACTGAACTCAGTGAAAGCTCTTCCAGCTTCTTTCTTCCTTTTCTTCTTCTTTCTTCTTCTTTTTTTTTTTTTTTTAATGGTTGAAGTATTTGAGGACACTTCTGTTTATATTAAACACACAGGCAAGTGGAAGGGAGAGAGGGCTTATATTGTCACAGTGCAGTAACCATTGTCAAAATGTAAAACTGCAGAGTGGAAAAATCTCTTTTTTTCTTGTCTTTTTTTTTTTTTTTTTTTTTTTTTACAAGCCAACTCCTCTGAAAACCTGGTGGTAATTTTAGTGATGGGTATGCACTGCCTTATTTCAAAACTCTTGTGTGCCTGAAATGAAATCATAATATTGCATAATTTCCATTTTTGTGGTTTAGGAAAAATAACCCTTTTATTTCTGGTATTAAAAGCTGAGCTATTAACACAACCAAGGAATCCTTTCAAGAGTAATTATAGGAACTGCAGGTTAGTTTGCCAGGTTTATACAAATGTAACTAATTCCAAATGAAATCAGTTAAATATGGTGAAGCAGCGAGTGTGATGCAACATAATTCTGCATGAATCCTTAGATCACTGTTCTTTTACACTGGCCAAAGGTCTGATCTCTTCTGCTTTTGCTGTTTGTCTTCTTTTTTCCTGTGTTTATTGTCCTTCTTATAATTCATCATTAGCTACCGAATATAATTCACTGATACCAGAACATGAACTGTCCTCAGTATGAACAAAAAGTGTGTACCCCTCCTTTGCAAGACTCTAGACAATTATCAGCCAGATCATGGAAAACCCTGATTTAAATCAAGATATAAGCACTTTGCATGGTTCATAATGGCTTTGTAAGCAAGGGCTAATTTTGCTCTTTGGCATACTTCGTGACCTTTACAATAATCGAAAATAAAGGGATGGCAATTGCCCAGCTGTCTATAGTGTTGATCTAGTGCTGAAAGAGTGATATTGTCATGGGGTGAAATCCGAAGCAACCAGTCATACTGCTGTATTCATCCAAGCCTCCTTGTGAGGCAGCTCTTTGCCCCCTGCTATTATCTCATAGAGGGATATTGTACTGACACCGCACGTTACTGAGTAAGTGCAATCGTGGTTTCCAATGTATCTATCACGTAGTCACCACACACTTAACACAAAGTAGGGCATTTTATTTTGTGGTAACACAGTAAGCAAATCACTCTGCCAGGCTGTGCAGAAAACCAGTGTTGCATATTGGAGGCAGCGAATGTCTGAGGCTTTTTGTCAGAAGAAGCCAATCTGATGAGGGCAATATCCCTCCAGAGCTGTTCTTCTGCATCTTAAAATGGCTCCCTCCACTTTAACCTGCTAGCCACTGCAGACATGGACAAAGCTTCTGTGTATCAAATTCACAGTACATAACATACTGGTGTTCCACAAGTTTCAAAGAAAGATTGTACAAAACTAGTTACTTGAAAAGTAAAAATAACGTTAATTCAACAATCAGTGCTCTGCGGCTGGAAAGAACAAATAAATCCACATCTGTTGTTGTGTATTTGTTCCAATCCCACTGTTTTAGTGGACCAGGCAGAGTAAACAAAGAATGAAAGTTGTATGCATGTGTATTTTAATTTGGAAAATAATATTGCTGAAGGTGTGTTTTAAGCACAGTGTATGAAGTTCTTTAACAGAATAAATCTGAGGACTTCCTGGAGGTAACTTCTCAGATGAGAGGCATCATTTGTACTTCTCACCAGGCCACGATGATGCAGCCTCTTTTACATTATCCAGTGGATTCAGTGATCCAGTTTGCTGTAAGTTTACTACATGTTTGAGTTGTACTCTTTGTCTTTAAAATGAATATGAAACAGCTGATCTAGTGAGAACTTGTATAATTTCCTTCAACTAGAAGATTAAAATATTTTTAATTCTATGACACAGCAGTAGGAATCTTCTCTAAATATCCAGCTCAAGAAGGACAAAGAACTACTGGAATGAGTCCAGAGCAGGTGCAGTAAGATTATTAGGGGACTGGAGTGCGGGCTCTGTTTAGCTTGGAGAAGAGGAGAGTAAGTGGGGGGATCTTATTAACGCTTACAAACATCTAAGGCATGGGTGTCAGGAAGATGGGGCCAGACTCTTCTTAGTAGTAATGGTCATAAACTTGAACATAGGAAATTCCATCTAAACATGAGAAGGAACATCTTTACTTTGAGGGTAGCAGATCACTGGAACAGGGTGCCTAGAGGCGTCATGGAATCTCTGTCTCTGGAGACTTTCAAGGCCCTCCTGGACATCTTCTTTTGTGATCTGCTTTAGGTGATCCTGCTCTGGTGGGGGGGGTAGGACGATCTTCAGAGGTCCCTTCCAACCCCTGCCATTCTGTGATTCTGTGATCAAGAAGAAAACTTTCCTGGCAAAATATTGACTTTATCTAGCTGTGCCTGATTAAGCTATGGTGAAGGTTATGTCACCTCCCAGGAAGCTAGTGGGGTTTCATGGGAACAGCTGAGGATGGATTTGAGCTCCTTCTGTGCAGCTCATTCAGTTTTATGGGGGGATCCTGTCAGCTGCCTGATTACAGCAATTTCATTGATGCCTGTGAACACCACATCAGGGCCATGATGTGAGGATTATCAGCTGTCATTTCATCTTCTAATCATAGTAACAAAATTACTTTATTTAACATCACTATAATTCTTTTTTTTTTTTTTTTACAAATATATTGCACCCAATTCTGATTATAGACAGTGAAGCCAAGGGGATTTTGTGTCTGTATCAGAGACTGGATTTAGATCTACTGTGCTAAAGTAAACTGATAGCTTCAATTATTAAATGCAAGTACTTGGTCAGACTTTGCTAAAGAAGGCCATTAAAGTTTCTGAGATCCTTTTTATTTTGGTTACCGAAGCCTGTTTCCAAAAGCCAGTGTCTGAATCCTGTTAAAGCAGGACTTTTCATCATTTTCCATTAAATAAAAAAAGTCTGGATTGGGCAGTATTACCATCACACTCAGACTTCTGCCAAAGCCTCTGCTTGGACTGCACAGCTGCCTTTATGACATTTCAAAAGCAAGTTCTTTCCTGGTATATCTGAAATCTCTCCCTTTTCAAGTGAAGCTCATATTTCTCCTGGAAAACTAGCAAGAGAACCTTTAAATGTGAAACACCAGTATCTAGGACCATCTCAAAAAAAAAAAAAAATTCTTGCATCCTTAAATGGGGCTTAGTGGGATATAAGACTACAAAGTACAACATCAAAACTACCACCTCCTCTGCCAGCAGCCCATCTCAAATCACAATGCCACCTTCACTAAGCTGACAGTTCCTGCAGTGATCATCTGAACAGGATGGCAGAGGATGGTGAGGAGAAGTCTGGAAAGGTGGGCATCCTCTGGATATCCCTTGCTTGCAGTGACAATGTCCAACACAAAACACCATCACCACCGAAAATTTTTTAAAACATAGTGCCTGGAGGAGTAGGTGCTCATCATCTGCTCTTCCTCTGTGCCAGAGCACAGAGCAAGATAAGGAAAAAGGTTGGCAGATCTGGCTTTCAGCCAGAGGGTGTTCACTGGTAGTTCTCCCACCCTGAGATCAGTATTTTGGCCCTTGTTCTGCTGGCCTGCCTGCAAGATGGTTCCTCACATCCCACAGGTTTGGCCATGAAGCCAAAAAGTGGAGATGATGTGAGGAGGCACAGGGCTGTGACAAGACCTGCATCTGCTCTCTGTTCTAGCACCGGTCTCCTTCCCTTAGGAGGCTTGTGCTGAAGGTCTAGTCCTTTCCAACTACAGTGTGAAAATTAAACCAGACATCCGCAATGTTAAGAGGCAGCAAAGGTGGTTACAACCAGTTTTGAAACCTCACTGGGAAATTTAGTTTGGATGATTAGTTGGTAGTCTAAGAGAAAGTTGGGGGATCAAGCGAAGAAATAACATTGCATAAAAGCAGCAATCAGAATCACTAATCTCTATTTCCTTTTTCGTTTCACAAAGAGTGATGGTTTTAAAATTGGGGTTTTTTTATTTTTCTTCACAAAGCTCGAGCAGAGAAAGAGAAAGAATGTAAGTCACTCACTATTGGGTGTAAGAAGGCAAAATAATGATTATTCTAAACACTTCCATTGGATAGATAGAAATGTTTAAGAACTACTACTCAAAACAAAGTTGGGGCAGTCTGAGTCTGTTCTCGGCTTGCTTGCTGGGCTTCTCTCTGTCTGCCAGATTCTTCTTTTCTTGCTGAAGATAACACACTGACCTTGACAAGCTAAGTCTAACAGCCTCTCTGCTTCTCGACTCTCTGCCTTCTGCCAGGGGGGTGTGGAGGGATTCCTTCTGGCCCCTTGGGGAAGACCCCTTTGGGGAAGCACAGGGGGCTTGGTTGTGCTTTTCTGTTGGTTGTACATATTTGTAAATGTTGTGAATAGTGTATATTTGTACATCTTCATTGCATTTCATCATAGATTGTAGATTTGCTTGTAAATACAGCTTTCATTTGCTGCCAGACTGAGCTAGCCTGGTTATTGTTGGTGTGCAGGGATTTCAGCTCTCACACTGTTACAAAGAGACTCTATAGACAAATGTATCTTTTGCAAGCATTTTATCATAAATGTTAGAGGAACCCCACAGATCGAAATGTTACCACTGAAGTAGATCTGTTTGGTCCGAATTTCAGGTATATGACATCTTATCTAAGGGAAATCCTAGATGCTTTCACAATTGATGATGTCTCCTTTGCTATTCACCTCTTGTTGTGAGAAAAATTCCATTTCCACCTTCTAGCATGCTCATCAATGTCATTTCCTGTGGTCAGCATCTCCCTAACAGTGGCAGATGTACCTCTCTCCACACCATTAGCTGCCTAAGTTTCTAAATGCAAATGACAGAAATTCACCTGAACTGTCAGTGTCCTGTGACTGTGGGTGAAAGCAAAGAAGCAAAGCAGTATCTGTGCTTGCTGTTTCTACTTACCAACTGACTGATCACAGTGTAAGCAAAACTAGCCATGTAATATCTGCAGGGCTTGTCCAGGAAAAAAACAAACATTGCCTTTCCAAACTTCCAGGAGAACTGAAAAGAAAGTTCGGTTTCATCAAGAAGAACCCTGATTGAAATGGAATGATTCTGTTTTTTTCCAGAGGTGCTCGGTTCACCCAGCTAAATAGAAAGCATATTTTAAAGCTGCTGGATTAGTTTCAGCTGGTATTTTGTTGATAACTTGTAGATCCCAGCTTGATTGCTCTGTAAAATTTTGAAATATGTTTTCTTAGTGCTGACATAGTATGGAAAAAAAAAAAAGAGGTTATATATCTTAAGCACCTCGGGCAATAAGAAAATTGTTAAAATTATTCATTTTTATGCATAAAACATAAATGCCAATAAATCATACTCTTGTCTCTCCTCATCCACTATACCAAAAAAGTTATTATTGCTGTTGCTAGCAGTAGCTGTTTGGTCCAACAGCTTCCATCTGAAGCAACTACTTTATCCAGTTCCTGGACTGCGTTCTTTAGGCTTCTTCCCTGGATTAGGATTTGTCCTTTTTTAATTTGCAATACAGCAGAAATGGAGTGAGGGTGCTGACAGTGTCCACTGGGAAGTACCCACACAGAGTGCTCAGTACTGCCAGCATGTTCAGCCTTTCAGGACAGAAGCACTCAGCTGCAGGCGAAGGCTCCACAGCAGGCTAATGGTGTTACATCTCCTTGCACCTGAGTTTGTCAGTAGTGAAACAGACCTGGCAGCATAACTTTTCTCCTTGATTTCTTCATAAACTCTGCAAGTTGTTAATGACCAGTTACCACCTTTCAGTATATATATATATATATATATATATATATTAGTGTGCTGTGTTGAGGATCCCTCAGGACCTCCTTATGCTTCAGCAGTGTGCTTTTTATGATCGGTCACAGAGGAAAACAGCTTTAATAAGTGAAGGTCAGGGTTGTTCTGTACTAGTGAAATGCCATGTTTCTTGCTCATAGTTTTCTACAGAAATTTAAATTTCTGGTAAAATTCCAACATTTTTTTCCCTTTGGTGGATATTTACCATCCACATCACAGAGTTTGGTTTGTAATAGGAAAGAAGAGTACCTTGAGTACTGTGTCCACTTCTGGGCTCCTCAGTTCAAGAGAGATGTTGAGGTACTGGAATGTATCCAGAGAAGGGCAACAGAGCTGGTGAGGGGTCTCAAACACAGGCCCTATGAGGAGAGGCTGAGGGAGCTGGGGGTGTTTAGCCTGGAGAAGAGGAGGCTCAGGGGTGACCTCATTGCTGTCTACAACTACATGAGGGGAGGTTGTAGCCAGGTGGGGGTTGGTCTCTTCTCCCAGGCAACCAGCAGCAGAATGAGGGGACACAGTCTCAAGTTGTGCCAGGGGAGGTATAGGCTGGGTGTTAGGAGGAAGTTCTTCACAGAGAGGGTGATTGCCCATTGGAATGGGCTGCCCAGGGAGGTGGTAGAGTCACCGACCCTGGAGGTGTTCAAGAGAAGACTGGATAAGGCACTTGGTGCCATGGTCTAGTTGATTGGATAGGGCTGGGTGATTGGTTGGACTGGATGATCTTGGAGGTCTCTTCCAACCTGGTTGGTTCTATGGTTCTAAGAATATATTTGTATAGCACATATCAAATTATAGAATCATAGAATGCTTTGAGTTGGAAGGGGTCTTTAAAATTCTTCTAGTCCAACTCCTCTGAAGTAATCAGGGACATCTTTAACTAGATAAGTCTGTTCAGAGCCCTGCCTAGGTTGATCTTGAATGGTTTCCAGGGATGGGGCTTCTACCACCTCTCTGGGCAACATGGTCCTGTGCCTGAATGCCCTCATTGTAAAAACTTTCTTCCTTACATCTGGTCTAAATCTCCTTTTTTAAAAATTTTAACCCATTACTCCTTGTCCTATCTTAACAGACCTTGCTAAAACATTTATCCCCACCTTATAAGCCACTTTAATCATTGAAAAGCTGCAATAAGGTCTCCCTGGAGCCTTATTTTCTCCAGGCTGAACAAGCTCAACTCCCTCAACCTTTGTTCATAGAAGAGACATTCCATCCCTTCAATAATTTTTGTGGCCTTCCTCTGGACCTCCTCCAACATGTTCATGTCTTTCTTATGGTGAAGTCTCCAGAGCTGGATGCAGTACTCCAGGTGGAGTTTCTATCTTATTGGTTATTGTTGCATTAGTTGAAATGTGCACTAATAACAGATCTGTTAAGACAGATGGAGTATTTCTTCAATTCAACATCAGGAATATTTAGTTGTACCACCCCCTACCTTCCTGCCCCCACCCCCTTCCTCCCCCCCCTAGTTGTTTCCCTTTTGGCACCAAGAAGATCAGTCTTATAATGCCCTTAATGTAACCTTAAATTATGCTTTCATTTTCTGTCAAGGCTTCCAAATGAAGTGGTTTGCCTTTCAAGACCGTGAGATACCCAGCAAACTGTTTGGGGGTTTGTGAACACTCAGGATCTTTGAAAAATTACTCATTTTAAATGAGGACATAGAAACCTAGTTTAAGGTTGGTTTACTTTTTAATTTTTTTTCTTTTTTTTCCTCAGGCATGACCCAATCCTTTCAGTGTGCAGAACACATGTCCTAAAGATTACTTTTTATTAATATTACTCAGTTATAGCAAAATTTCACTGACAGCTACAAAGAAGCCTGTGAGTTTCCTGTGTGAGCCATATGTAAACTTGGAGAGTTAAGAAATATTCACACCTTCAGGGTACAGCATGTGTTGTTAAAAGATCTCTTAAAATCTTCAGCTTATTAAACTGACAAATGGTAGGAAACTTTCAGACGTCAAAAGCTATGATATCATTTCATTTTAAAGTAGCCCCACCAAAATCTCACATTTCTTAGTGTGCAAGTAACAAAAAAAATATACATGTGTCATTGCAGAGAGTACCCCAGGTTAGGACAGCAATAGATTTGTTTCTTGTGTTTAAATCAGAGCCTTCAAGGCCTGCAAAAATAAAAGAAGGAGAACTTGAAACCTTCCACTTCTAAGTGTCAAAGATTAACCTTTACTCACGAGTTTCAGATGCTATATCCTTTCATGGATTGTAGACAATGAAAAGAAAAACATATTGTTGCTCCCTTGCCCCTGCAGCAGTGACACTTTACAGAGTGCATGTATGTATCTCTTAGACGTTTAAAACAGTGCCTAATTAATGCATATCACTAGCCAGATGTCTTAGTGATGCTTACACAGATGTAATTTTATTTCTTAGGTGATTCCACTTCTGGTTTAATTCCTTAAAAAGCTCCTGTACCACCCCTGCTGGTCTGTTTCAGAGCTCCCATTCTGAAGGGCATTAGCCAAGAATGTGAGGCTCAGGCTCTTTTCTCCCTCTTCTCTCACAAAGTCAGTGCCAAGTGCTCTTACTAGTGTTGTGGTCTGGTGGGGAGGAGAGAGGAGGTACAAGGCAGGCAGGTTGGAGCCAGGCATTTTGCATGTAATGGTGCAAGAAGTGAGGTGAGTAGAGTCTCAATTTGCAGGAGTACTTTTCATTAACTTGAGTTAATCCCTCAGCAGTTTTTCACTCAGTAGCAGGAAAGATAAGTGTGTCTAAAAGTAGAAGCTTCCACTCTGGAAGGTCAAAGAGTTGTTCTGATATGCTGTGAGCTTGGGCTAGAAACAGCAAGAAATTTTAGATTCACTGTGGCAGAGCTTTTGCATTGTGCTACAGAACAATTCAGAGTGTTTGTAAATTCTGTCTGTTGAGTGGGACAGAGATTACGCATCACATATTTGAATACAATTTGGAGTTGTTTGTTGGAGACTAATGTGAAAAAGAAAATTATTGAGAAATGTCAAGATGAAACATTTTAGCCAAAGAAAATGACTCAATACTTTTGAAAATATCTCCCCATGTTCTTTTAGCCAAACTACATGGGCAGCATGACCCAAACTTATGAAATAACTTTGTCACCCGAGTCCCACAGAATATTTCTGTTGTTGATCTCATTGTTGCAGAAATATATTTGCCCAACTCACTTTCTCTTCAGAAAGAAATAAACCTTTCTACAGATCCAAAAGGTCTGAATGATGCCAAGCTCTAAATACCACTGTGACAGGCAGAGTGCAAGAGTTAGACTAGAACAGGTATTTCAAAATTATGTAAGAGAGCATGGAGAGGCACCTCTTTATGAAACATCCTGCCAACCCAATTTATGAAGCATTTACTCATCATTGCCAGGAAAATGTATAGATTTTTCAGATCAAAGAGAAATGAAATGAAATAGCACCCCAGTGGATTCAGGGGGTTTACTTAGTGTGACCATAATATGAGAGCTAGTACGTTGACTGACAAACTTATTAAGGAGCCAGGTGTTGCCACTTGGAAAATATACTTTACTCTTTTACATTCTAAAGAGGCGGAGAAGTGGAATAAAGGGTTTACATTTCATTTTTACATCAAGGCAAAAGCTGAGTGTTTTAAAGAAAATACTACAATTCAGGCCCTTCCCACGAGTAAGTGCTTCACTGCAGTGTTAAATATTCAGGAAATGAAGTAAAAAACTAGGTATTGAAAAAAGGAAATAAGAGGTTTGTAGATGGTTTTGGAGGGATTTATTTGCTCTGGGTTTCACAAAAAAGTCTTCAACTTATTCCTGTTTGTTTACTTGCAGTTGTGTGTTTCCTCATGACTATGTACATCTCTAATATCTATTCACAGACAGAGGTAGCCACAGTCGGTCTGAAAATATCTTACTCCTTGTAACTATTTGATCCTCTAATTGTCTATAAAAGCTTGGATCCAGCATTGATGCTAGGAATATTTTATTGCTCACCAAGGAGCACTTGTGGCTATGATTTGATAGCCAGGTTTGTGGTTCTGGAAAAGTTCAGGGATTCCAGGAGGCCATCAGTACAATAACATTGTTGCATTGTTTTAATGAAAAAGAGGAGAATACCAAAGGCTAGTCAAACAAGTAATAACTATCCATACCATATAATCTATTCCATAGGTAATAACTATCAATAACAAAAGAACATATGTGAAATAAAGCTTCTATTGTAAAACACAGAGTGTCAGCTTTGATTTACTTTCTCCAGCTGAGGACAACAACTGAAGATATACAACTCACATGAGGAAATACAGCAGTAAGCACCACAGTTTTTAATTCCAGAACACCCACTAGTTTAGACTATCAGTGCCATGTATTTTACTTTCCTCTACTGCTACAGGGAGTCCACCTATTCTGAATGAGCAACAGAACTGAACACAGTTGTATTTTGTAATGAGAGACAGATTTTTTTTTTTTTTAATAAATCTGTTCATTTTCTCACCATACATGTCAAGCTGAACTCCCAGGTCAGGGCTTCTGGAAAAAAAGAGTCACACTTTCACTGCATTTGACAAATACTGGAACATGCTTTTAAAATCTGGCTTCTTTAACATTTCAACATATAACCAACTTTATTCAGAATATTATGATAAATATTTTAATGAATTTATGAAATTCTTAATCTGGATTATCAGGACATTAATAATTAATGTATATTGTTATAGAATTCAATGTTAATGAAAATGCAGGAAGTAGTCTCTGGGGAAGGGAAAGGAATTCAGACTCTTCTGAGGGTTTTTTAGGTATATTTAGACTGTCATAGAGTTCTACCTTTAGACTTATATTACTTTGTTGAATGTTCCCTTCTTGGCTGTAGTCAGTATGACTTACACTTCTGTTACAGTCTTTTATATTTAATGATCTTTAAATTGCTTAAAACCGCAGTGATGAATCCTCTATTCCCACCCAATTTATGCATTTTGTACTCTGTCCTGATTTGTGCACTGCTTTCATCAGTATGATACTTGATTCCCAAGTGATCTATCTAATGGCCATTAGGAGTACCTATTCTCTTAAAAAGAAGATATATGTGTAGCACAGTGTTTATTTTGTTGTAATTATAGATGCTGGATGCCATTTATCATGAGAAAAGGTATATATTTCTCTTGTGTATGACAAAAATAGTTACTCCTAATAGTTACTCCTAACGTGGTTTCTAATGGCTCCTCGTTTTCACCAAACTTTAATAGCAATGAGGTGAACCTTGAAAATTAATGGAGGATACTGCCATGGGCAGCTCTCCACAGTCAGTTCCCATTCTATCGATATTTTAACCCTGCCAATGGTAAATTGACTTTAACCCAGTCACCGTGCCCTGCTGAGCCTGAGAGAGAGATAGGGAGAGTATATTGGTCAGGTTCAGCATCACACTGTTAGAGATGTACCATTCTGGACTCTTAAAATGTATCTGTATTATAATATTTTTCTACTGATCTGTTTAAGCTAATGATCCATGATAAAGCAAAATCAGGATGCATTACCAGGGATGTCACACTACACATTACAGCTCTGGGGTACTCAACACATGAAGGACATGGACCTGATGAAGCAGGTCAAGAGGTGGGATCACCTCTCCTAGAAAAACAGGCTGAGAGAATTGGAGTTGAGCTCGGAGAAGAGAAGGCTCTGGGGAGACCATATAGTGCCCTTCCAGTAACTGAAGGGGGCTTACAAGAAAGTTGTGAAGGACTGTTTACAAAGGCATGTAGAAATGTGACAAGGGGCAATCGTTTTAAACTTCAGAAGGGTAGATTTAGATTGGACTTTAGGAAGAAATTCCTTACTATCAAGGTGGTGGAACACTGGAACAGGTTGTCCAGGGAGGTAGTGGAGGTTCCATCCCTGGAGACATTCAAGATCAGGCTTGATGGGGCTCTGAGTAACCTGATCTAGTTGAGTGGTTGTAGAGGGGTTGGAGTACATGACCTCCAGAGGTCCCTTCCAACCCAATGCATTCTATGATTCTATGTAATTTCTATTGCTAATTATTGAGAAACAAGTAGTCTCTATGGTTATTGATCAGGCAAATGGAGGCTAAAGCACTCAGGTTGTTATGTGATCATTACTATAGTAGTTGTAAAATTCAGACTATGAATCTCAGACTAATGATCATACAAAGGTAGATTAAAATTTTCAGTGAATGCAGGCTTTTTCTCAAAAATTATAGACCTGTCTGCTCCAAATCTATTTGAAAATTCATATTCATTTTTTCAAGCACTACAGACCCAAACACTCCATGAAATAACAACTGATACCCAGTTGTCCTCCTCACAGACAAATGCCCAAGAACTGAAGAAAAAGTACAAAATATGTGTTCTTTACTGGTCCAAGCTTCTGGTTTTATTACTCTCCTCTCTCTAGGATCTCTAGGATGCACCTCAGCATGATGCTGCACTGTATCATGTGCAACTCACAGCCTGATCAGAAAGGGAGGATCAAGTGCTGACTCTTTGTGGGAGGACAGCTCTCTGGGTCTTGAGATGGAAAGTATCAACTTACATTTTTTACATTAGTGCAAGTTTTGGCACTTTTCATGTAGCACTTTAGCAAACATAGCATACTTGAACAAGTTATGAAGACTGAAAGGAATGTGTCCCCTTCCACAGCAGGCTCAAAACCTGCTGGATAAACTCCCTGCTTTTCTCTCTGCAGGCACATGAACCTCTTTATGTTTCAAAGAGTCTGTCCCCCAGGTTTTGTCCTTATTCTAGTCTTTCAAGTACAGTTGCATGAATCAAAGGCAGGAGCTAGCTGAACATAAGGAAAAACAGAAAAAAATGCTTTCATCTTTTCTTTTTTTTTTCCTAATAAAAAATATTCACAGTTTATGCAAAGATTTGTGATTGCATGTGTTAAAAGCGTCCAGCTTTGTGAAGGTATTTGTTCTTCTTGCAACTAGAGCAGCTGCTGCAAAAAGATCTTTGTCCAATCTATCAGAATGTCTGACAGAGCACAAGAGGTGAACCATGGAGTCACTGGCACCTGAGAATGAAGCAGCTGCTCTTGCAAAACAGCAGCTCTTGCAAAACAGCCAAAGCATTTTTGTCCACAGTGCTTTGCAACTCTGCCACCACCTCCTCAGCTTTACACTCCCTCCCATGGTACATACTTAAGCAGATTTTAAAGAACTGGAGGATCTTAAATCTTGCTGCTTAACCCCACTAAGGTCAACTAGCAAAGTGCTCTCGAAATCCCCAGCTAGGTCATTTCACCCTTATGGGGTGAGCAAGTAGTTGAAAGGAAACTGAGAAAACAAATGCAGGTGTCTTTGCAGTATTAACCCTGTGGGGGAACAGTAGAAGGACTGATGGATTATGGAGAAAGGAATAGTGTGACTATTATTGATTCCTGAGACTAGAGAAAAAGTGAATTACCAAGGAGTTGATACATGCATTGCCAAGGCACCTCTGGATTGGTAACAATTTCCACTCCCTGTTTCCAGTCAAGCAGCTGCTCCAGGCCCCAGCAGGTTGTACAACAGGACTGATATATTCACTCTCCCCCACTCTGCTGTTGTAACTTCCTTTTCAACAAATGTACATAGAGATTCTGAGTGTAAGACATTATTCAATATAGCACCCATTTCACAAGCTTTAGGGAAATGTCAAAATATACCTGCAGAACTTGCAGCCATTTCACTAGACTCTGTAATGTGTTGCATTACACTAGGCTCGGCTATTCAGTATGGTATTTTGGCATTCTGTCTACTGGTTCCTCTTTAAAGTAAAACACATCATTGCATGGTGGATTTTAATACACATCAGTTCATTATGCACAGAAAACTTAATAACATGATATAGATTTTTCTTTTCCTGACATGTCTTTTGTGTCTCTTGTTTCTGTCCCACGTACTTTAGGTTGTCTGATAAAACTCAGCCTAAGAGAGGGTTCACTCTTTCAGGACTTGTATGTTCCACTTTAATAGTCTGAACACTAAAATCAATGCATTCTTACTTTTAAAATGACATTTTATAAGCAAATTTATAAAAATACCTACTAAGATAATAAACACAACTTTTTTATTTAGGATTTGGTGTGGATATTTGTGGTAGTTTCAGGCTGTGCCTGGAAAATTTTCCACAGATCTTGGACAGAAAGTGGTAGAATGTAAATAAATCTCTATCTTGGACAGAAAGTGGTAGAATGTAAATAAATCTCTATTGGATGTAAAAAGGAAAATAATGTTGAGTTCTAAACAATCCCATTGGATAGATAACAAACATAAGCTAGTAAGGTAAACTAACTTTCTCTTTTCCTGCACTCTGGCTGGTGCTTCTCCTAGCTTTGCTGACCTTGGCTGTGTTCTTTGTTGTGATTAAGTACTAACAAACAACTCTGCTCTTTCTCTTGTCCTTTGTGTAAAGGGGAGTAGAGGGAAGGGGTCAGGGAAGCTATTATTAACCCCCCTGGTTTTGTCCAGGGGAGTTCTTGTGCTGTTTATAAATTCTAAATACCTGTAAATATTGTATATTTTGTACCTATTCATTGCATTTCATTTTAGATTGTAGTGTTGCTTGTAAATACAGCTTCATTTGCTTCCAACTGAGCTGGTCTGGCAATTTAATGTTGGGGAGAATTTTCAACCCACTACAATATTTTATTAGAAGAGAGTTAATACAGTTTCTCTGATTGCAAAAGAAAACCATAGCATGTCATAGCATGTCTATAAACACCAGGTTTTTTAGGTTGTCATTCTATTTTGTTACCTTATCGTCCTTTTTTTTTAAGGACAAATTTTATGTTATTCTCAAAGGTTCAGCTGATTGAAGTCCTGTCACAGTGATCAGCTGTGACACCAAAAGCACAGCTTCCCTTTTTCTTCATCTGTTGTTCCTTGCCTGAAACTTTGACTCCTTGAAACCATTACTGGACACCTTGCTGGCACACATAACTGACTGGTATGAAACAGGTAAAATTATGCTTTCTTTTACCACCTCATCTGGCCATGATTGTACCCTTCATTTCCCAAAGTAGTCAGCAATGCTGACACACTACCCTCTGATCCCAATGACTTGACAGCTGGTCTGGATTTGTTTTGGTCTATACAAACTCTGCTGCAGTTTGAACAATTCCTATTCCTCTTGTTGTTCTCTGTCAAGAAAGTAATTTCTGAGTGGTGCAAGCTTTGGGGAAAATGAAGAATAGGCAGAGCCAGGAGGAAGGAGTCAAAGCAGCATCCCTGCACAGAAAGAGACAAAGGAAGGGGCTCCTCAGTGTGTCCCCTCTTACTTCCCACTGATGCTGTGAGGGTGAATATTCCCATCTCCTTTTCCTGCTGTTTCTGCCTCTTTCTCCTCATCCCATCTTCCAGAAGCCTCCCCCTGGCAGATGAATCTCAGGCTGTCTTGTTTCCAGGTGAGGGGACAAAGCTGGACTCAGCAGTAGCACCGTGGCAAAGGGCCAAGCTGTGCTTTCTGCTTTGGTTGTAGAGCCCTTCCCTGCAGCTTTCCCCTCTTACCTCTTCTCATGTTTGTTAGGTATTGCCATACTGTTTTGGCCCTTTTGATTTGTCCATCTATCTTGATTTCTGAGTGCTAGCTGTTGTGTTTGTGAATTATAGATGACTGGCCACATACTGTGTATCCCTTGATTATTTCCTCTCCTATTGTTATTCCCACAGGCTCCTGTGTTTTAAATCATACATTCAAGTGAAAATCTGGAGTAAGTCTGTTATAGTGTAAGGTCTGTGGTAATTTATAGCAGCATCTAATCACTTCTCTCTTTGTGGTTCCTGGCTATACCATAATAATTTATTAAATGCACTAGACAACTGAGTAATCTGTTTGGCTCACGTCTGTTTCACTACTCTAAGCCCATATGTTTTTGTTTTCCCCAAGTTACACGTGTGTTGGTTTGTTTGTTTAGCACTATTTCTTGAGGACTGCCATACTCATTCTTTTCCCAACACTGAAAGCCTTTCAGTGTCCTCCATTCCACCCAACTATATCTACTCTCAGCTATAGTAATGCTCCTTTCTTTATCTACCTGCACCCTTCAAGCACAGAAAAGCTCAGCCCAACTGGGAAAGTCCATGTGAGCCTGCAGTTCTGGTGTTGAAAACACAGACACAGGATCTGGTGTCTCTCTCACGTGTTAGTCTCTCTGTGGTGCCATGCTCCCATGGCCTTGGTTCTCAGGAGCAGAGCTGTTCAGCAGATACAGGACAAGGCTGGGAGCTGGTTTGGGACACCAAGTAGAAATTCTCACTTTGTTATTCAGATGCCACCCTGCCTCACAGAATCACAGAATCAATAAGGTTGGGAAAGACCTCAAGGATTATCAAAGTCCAACCTGTCACCCAAGACCTCATGACTATCTAAACCATGTCACCAAGTGCCATGTCCAATCCCCTCTTGAACACCTCCGGGGATGGTGACTCCACCACCTCCCTGGGCAGCACATTCCAACATCTAACAACTCTCTCCGTGAAGAACTTCTCCTCACATCGAGCCTAAACTTTCCCTGGGGCAGCTTGAGGTTGTGTCCTCTTGTTCTGGTGCTGGTTGCCTGGGAGAAGACACCAACCTCATTTGTGAGTCTAATGGAAATACTTCCCTGGAATGCACTCTGAAAAAAGTGTTAGAATGTAGCCAGGGATAGGCTGGGAAATAATGGGAAAGTGCTGTTGGGCTGTGATTTCTTTCTTTTTTTTTAATATTTAAAAAAAAAATAAAAATTAAAATATTATTTTCCTGAGGATCTACCATGTCTTTGAGGCAATCTTTATGGAACTCGCTCAGAAACAGCAAAGTAATGCTTAAACTCATGGTGTTTCTTTGGTGTACAGATGAGAATCTTGAAATGGAAGATGACATTTATTTAGATAAAATAAGAAGCTGAATTCCCGAGTTGCTGTCAGGTCACTGGGTTTGTAGCCAGGAGGCTATCCTAACAGCTCACTGTGGAAGTTTCCCCTTAAAAGGGTAACTGTAACTTTTCATAGCATGTCCTATCTTGGAAAGTTTACTGGAATAAGGATCTACTTACATAGGAATGTGATTTTTTTAAAACTTTTTTTTTTTTTTAAACAAATATTTGGACCAGTATACAGGCTATGTGCACAAAAAGGGGAGAAAGCAAAAGCAGAATCAAAAAAAAAAAAACCCAACAACCAGTAGGTGGAATCATATCACTAAAACATGCTAATATTGAGAATTAACTTCTCTCCTACAAAGAATAAAGCATACGCTGGTAAACACTTCTAATGTTTAATCCTCATCCACTGAATGACACTGTTGTTGGTCTCAAAGGTTACCTTTCCTAGATTTCTAGATTTCACCTAAGTTTTCTTCTTGAACCATTCAGTGCTGACAAATAGAATAAACTCTCTTTCTAGAAAAGAAAGCGAATTCTCCAAGGTTATGTAAAAGCAATAAATTCAGAATCTTACAATGTCTTTTTTTTTTTTTTTTTTTTTCTCAAAGGAGAACTGAACTGACAAGTTTGTGACCTTGGCTGTTCCCTGATTCTTCCGCTAAGAAATTATTCCTGAAATTTGATGGTGTTACAGGCTTCCTGTTATTTATATTGCTTATTTAAAGTGAGCCACTATTTTCAAGAGTTCTACTTGTAAAGTTTAATGGCATTTAAAACATGACTGCTTGCAAAAGCTCTGCAAGTTCCTTGGGAGGACAGTAAGTTTAGAAAGACATGGTGGATAGAGCCTAGGTCAGATAGCCTATTCAAGCTTCTCAAAGAAGGGGAGAATACTTTGTGGGTGAAATCATTACCCAAGGAATGCAATGACAAAACAGCATGCTCCTCCAAGGTAGTAATGGACATTTCATTGAATCCTAAAAATCTTGGCTTCCATTCACAAGGACATTTAAGCAGCTGAGTGATCCAACTTCATTCAAGTACCTAGCAGAACAAGAGTTTTCTTGGTGTTACATTAGGTTTTGTAAATATAGAATGTGAAACTACATGTCATTCATTAGTTATAGCACAACAGAAGCTTTGTTTAGGTTTGGCTTGGTTTTTTGGTTTTTTTTTTTGGTTTTGTTTTTCTGTCAATTCCTCCAGATTTAGAAGGCAAGATTTTATAATTAGTTAGATGACTTTACTAAACAATTATGGACAACTCCATTTAATGTAAAGTCCAGAGAAATGAGTCACAGAATCACAGAACGTTACATGTCAGAAGCGACCTTGAAAGATTATCTGGTCCAGATCAGATCCTGCCAGAGCAGGATCACCTAGAGTAGGTCTCACAGGAACACATCCAGGCAAATTTTGAATGTCCCTAGAGGAGGAGACTCCACAACCTTTCTGGGCAGCCTGAATGAATGAATGTGTAGTGGGGCTTTTATTTAGGACAAGATAAGCAGAAGGAATTTCACTATAGCAAATTGGAAGACAAGAATGTATGCCTGGTCATGCCATGTTTCTTTCTTATTTAGTCTTTAAGAACTTGCTTTAGAAATCTTAGATTTGTAATTCTGTCACAGTTTCTCCAAAGTGGGGGAAGGGTAAGCAAGGTAAGAACTTAATAGTATTTACATTTGAACACTAAGCAAATTCTGAAGAGTATGGTAGGAACTAGATATTGCAAGAACTATTATTTAGTTTAATTGATCCCAGCTGGGCTCAGAAGAGGTTCCAGCCAAAAAGCACGCAAATGCTTGCCAAGAGCCTGTCATTTTTGATAGCTCACACTGCTATGAACTTGGCTAAGAGAGGTCAGTCACATAGCAAAAACTAAGCTCTCCTCTGCTGTATCCAGGCTAGCTTAAAAATGCAGATATGCTGCCAGCTGACTAGTAAGCCTTTCTTCTTTCAACCTTGTTTTAAGAGGCCCCTGGTTTCTTGGAAGTGGGGGAGTACAGCACTGCGAAGCAATGGGAAGATGTTCCACACATGGAGCAATGGGCAGCCACAGCTGCTCTAGGATCCTCAGGGCATCTGTTTTCATTAAAACTTCACTTGTGCATTTGACCTATCAGCTGGATTCAACACATGTCACTGGTAAAGGTACACAGTGTATAGAACACCACTAATTAATCAACTCTACTTTAAAAATCTGCCCTCTCAGAAATCCCTTCTTTTTAGAGTACCACCCCCTTAGGCTTCTGCTAACTCTGTTAAAGATTAGAAAAGTCTGTGCAATGTAATTTAGGACAAACAATCACAACAAATACCCCATATTTATTATAGGAACAGGCACATTAAATCTGACAGATTTCATGTTGCTTTCTGTCCTTGACAGCTGCCCAAGTAATTTAGGATAGAACAACAATTTTAAAGAAATACAAAATATCTAATTAAGGACAATTAATTTTCTAATCAGCTACGGCTTTCCTTTTTAACTCATTTAGTAACCATAATTATGTTGTTCGAAAGAGCTAAGCAGGCAACTTTTTCCTTGTTGGAATTTATACAGTGGGTTTCCTCTTCCCATTTTCACTGTTGGACCACAAACACCATGGTGGAACTCTCAGCCTCTCCAGAGAAAAAGTTCCACTTTGCCTAAATAATTAAATATTCCTTGGACCAGGGGACTGGAACTTCTACAAAGTGTTTATTTTTCCTCAAGTTTTCATTATTTATTTCTCTCCTACCCAGTGAATATTTAATTACAAAGTGGAAAAGTCCAACAGGAGAGATGAAGTCAGGGAAGATCCTCAAGGTCAGGGGAGTTGGCTTTTGAACAACATTGTCTCACTGGAGTGAAAAAAAGTTTATCCTTCCATATCTGAAGATCTGGCTTATTTAATCCAAAGCACTACCATTCTGGTTTTCACAGAAAAGACTTTCAATGAGCACTCTTATGGAGAAAATTAAAGGGCTGCTATGGACATAATCACTAAACTTATAAAATACATGTCACATGGGTTCATTGTTCCAGTTGCTGATAATAATGGATTAAGAATGGGACAGAACACTGAGAATTTAGGAGGAGTGGATGGCAGGGTAGATTCTCAGTGCTATGTCCACAAAATGGGGAGACGGCAGAAGCATGAAAAAACCAACAAATGAGCACTCTGATATTAAAACACTGAATTATCAGATGTGTTAAAAAAAAATCACTATGTTTATGAACTCTGTGACTTACTTAACAGATGAAGCTTCTGAAAATATCTGTTTCACACTGGTCACATTCAGACATTAATACCTTGAATGTTTATGACAGTTGTGTTACCTTTATACCAACTACATAGCATAACCCTCTTGCCAACCCATTTGCCTTACAAATGTACTGTCCAGGTGTCAGTTTTACAGCACAAACCAAAATGGTCATGGTTGTACTACAGCATTTCTATTGCACAATATCTAAGTAGGGGAATTATATTCTGGACACAGACAATAATCAATAATAGATTTATTGGGAACTTTATTGTGTAAGCAGAGATAAATACTGCAAGGAAAACAGGTCAAAATTCAAAACTGGGTACTCAGAATAATTTTAGCAGTCAGTTACTAGAAACTGATATTTAGATGCCATATGTAGGTGTTTATATTTGAGTTGAGTTCCACTTGTATAAAGTACAGCACCTCTCGAGTTTTGTAAAAAGATGACTCACCATAATGAAGAGAGGCAAAGCAAGGGCTGAATTTAGTATCAGACTAAAATGGTGTGATGGGAGGAACTGGGCAGAATTCAGGTAGAGATACAACATTGATTATTTCATATTCTATCACATTGCTCTTCTCTATAGACACTCCAGCAACTCAATGTCCTTCTTGTAGTGAGTGGCCCAAAACTGAACACAGTATTTGAGGTGCGGCCTCACCAGTGCTGAGTACAGGGACACAGTCACTCCTCTATTCCTGCTGATCACACTGTTCCTGATCCAGGACAGGATGCTATTGGCCTTCTTGGCCACCTGGACACATTGATGGCTCACGTTTAGCTGTCTGTCAACCAGCAAGCCCTGGTCCTTTTCCACCAGGCAACTTTCCAGCCACTCTGCCCCAAGCCTGTGTTGTTGTGACTGAAGTGCAGGACCCAGCACTTGGCTTTGTTCAACCTTATGCAATTGACCTTGGCCCATCAACCCAGCCTGTCCAGATCTTTTTCAGAGCCTTCCTACCCTCAAGCGGATCAATACTTCCACCTGATTTAGTGTCATCTGCAAACATACTGGGGGTACACTCAATTCTTTCAGCCAGATATATGGAAATGGATAAAGAATTGATGATATATACAAAACTTCTAGCAATACTCTTAGAAGGATTTTTGTACCTTGCCTAACTCATCAAGGAGTAGAGTTTTGTATAGTGTGAATATGCAGGGCAAAACTAATTCTATAATAAGTTGTTGGTGAACTAGCCTCTCCACTGAGTCATGCTTTAGCTATTGTTCCAAGTCTGCAACACAGGAACTTAAAAAAAAATATTATTATTAGTAGTAGTATTAGTAGTATTATT
Source organism: Indicator indicator (assembly GCF_027791375.1). Lineage (NCBI taxonomy): Eukaryota > Metazoa > Chordata > Aves > Piciformes > Indicatoridae > Indicator > Indicator indicator. The sequence goes on along the minus strand of NC_072010.1, from coordinate 110,870,235 downwards.
AGCATTAGTATTGTTATCATCATCATTATCATCATAATCATCAATCATCATTATTATTATTTTTTTTTTTTTTCGGCCTATCCTCCAATTCATTCTTCAGTCTTACTTAGATGGTCACTGTTCACCAACAACACTATATAAATAAAGCAGATTGCCTTTCATGGATTGTCTGCTGTGAAATCATAGTTTACACTACATTGAAAGCAATGATGTAGTCTGATGAAGAATTAAACAGGCTTTGTGGATCAGTTTAATACTCAGAATTTTTTGTGACATAGACAACATAAATATTTTAAATTATAGATTAATTTTTGTTTTGCCCTTCTCTCAGCTCCAAGGCAATACTTTAAAGTACTACAGATGAGTTTTCTTTATTACTACGTCTCACTTCCTATTTTTACTTTCCTTCTCTTCCATTATGCCTTTCGTTCAGCTTTCTTCTCCTGTCATTATTTTTTTCCACTTCCAAAGACCTTTGAAATATATTGAATGTCAAGAATGTTAAAAATTGCAACAATTGATATTTTAATAGCATGTGTTCCTCCTTTTATTTCAGTTCTGAGACTGAATGTTGAAAATCATGAACAAAGAACAGAGTTGCATGAGAAGTTTCCTATTAGTCTAGTGGGTGAACAGAAATCTTAACCTGAATTTCGCTGTCTGGACTTTTATGTTTCCATAGTCTCTTTCCAACGAAATTGCATCCTGTTCCTTTCTGTGGCCTTCAGATCTTTATTTGCAACTTTTAAGTGGTGGAAAAAGGAAATCCTTATTGCTTCAAACAACTCTTCCTATTCACGAGGACCTACAATATAGTTTCCTAAAATACAGTCTGACAAGGCCATTTGTCTATGAAGTGCAGCTGGAGGTGGTTTCACAACTGGAATTATGAAGCCTGGTTCCAATCAGCCATTGTCTGTGTCTTGCCGAAAGGGTGTCAGCAAATCCCTTCCCCAAAGCACAGCTGTGACGTCCGAAGGGAGAACAATGACCCATGCCATGTGAATTCTACTGAAAAGTCAGAAGCATAAATAGAGTTTGTTTCAAACAGGATTTTCAGCTAAAATGTCAAAACTGTAAAGGTCAAATATGAGGAGACGCTGGCCTTATGTAATGTTAAAAACTGACTCCATTTTTCAAGAGCTGTAGTAATTAAATAACAAATTTAGCTATATATTAAACTATTTTCTTCCCTGGTTTCTTGATGGTATGCACTATTGCAAACTCCATCTATATTGCTATCAAATAGGGATATTTTTCAGTCTTCAGGTGTGAGTGTTTAAAGCATGCTAAATTTCCAGGTATATTAGATGAGCCAACTGAAAATTGTAAAAGTTTTTATTCTAATGGTAATCCATTCTGAATTGATTCACAGTTCAAGTTATGAAATAGTTTCTGAAGTTTTGCTTGATTCTTGAGTACTTCCAGGCATGTGAGGAAACATAGTTCAGAAAAGTCAGTACTGCTCTGTTTCTGAAACTCACAAGTTCGCCTCAATGGTGTTAATTTAACAATAAACTTTTGTAAGAACTGCAGTTTTATTTGACAATATAGGTTACAACTTAGTAGGCAAATCAGACATTGAAATGCAAATAACTTCTGATTTGATGGAAAATGGCAGAAAAATAAGGATTTATTTTTAATCCAATAACTTTTGACTTCAAAATTGGTAGGCCTTAGTACTGTTGAAGATCAGAGTAATCTGACCTCCATTATTATTTATAACATCAATCAGAGATTAAAACTTCTTATAGGATGGCAAGCAGTCTGGTTTTGCAAAGGATATTTTAATCCACTAGATGCAAAGACAAGTAATGGAAATCCCAATATGCTTACTGTCCTGCACTCCTGCTGTCCTCTCTGGCCACCCCTAAGGTGACCCCACAGGGGACAACTGGAAGATTGATCTTTGTTGAGCATCTCTGCCTGATGCTCTGTAATATAGCGTAAGGAGCCAAGTACCTGTTGATCTCACAATTACCTGGAGTACACGAAGGTTTACTTTTAATTTGAGGCTTCCTATCTCAACACACTTTGAGTGGTCATGGAGGTGTTGGGTAGAAGGTTGGACTTGATGATCTTGGGTGTTTTCCAACGTTAATAATTCTATGATTCTGTGATTCTAAGTATTTGGTTACATATCTATTTGTTGTAGCTTGTATGTACTAGAGTTTTCTTTCAAACTCTATGTTTACTTTAAACCTAACTGTACATTTCATTTAATGCCTAGATTTCTCATTATCAGTCAGGAGCTTTCTCAAATGATTTTTTTTTCTGGATATGAAGGAAAACCTGACATTTTCCTTTGTAAACGTATCAGGTTATAGTACAGTAAAATTTGAAAAGCACAGCCAAGTCTTCCATCTGTACTTTCCCCCTTTAGTTTTACGGATACTTTCACATCTCAGATAAGCAGTGATGTTTTGAATGCTTCTTCTATCAATAGAGATAATCTTTGTACATCAGCTTTGAGGCTTTTCATTTAATCCAAGGCATGCTTGTCTCAAATATAAACAAATTCAAATTTTATAGTACACTTTGTCCACACCAATCAACATAGCTTTTTGGATAGGTATACCACTGCAGACCAGCACTGTTAGTACCAGCTTGTCTTAATCTTTTTTTTGTCTCTATCTCCTGACATTTTAGTTGATGTTCAGTATTTGTGCTGCTACTTCAAAGTCCTCATAATACAAGGACACATCTTAGATTCTTGCACAATTTGTCTAATATGGCTTATTCACAAAGGAATAACACATGACATAACACGGATTTGTGGTCTGTGGCATAGACAGCTCTTGGAAGGGCTCCCAAAGCTGTCTGAGATCCTGCTATGAAAACTAAGAAAGAATCTCCATTAAAAAAAATCAGGTGAACATTCCTGTTTTCTATGAGCCAAAACTAAATCCAGATATCTTTACTTCTTTTACCTTAATAAAGTCCTGAAGTTGCCAGTTACAGTTTTAAGTGCAAAGTAAATAACCACTCAGAACAGTAATGTTCCTTTATTAGGACTAATCTGTTTGCAGTTAAAAGAAAGCAAACACTGATTTTAGAAAATACACAGTGGTAATTTCCACCTGCATCAGTAACTTCAGCTGAATGCCAAATACCTGCGTTTCAACACCTACATGTTTCCAGGATATTTTTTCAGGAGGCAAATGAAAAATTAATTTAGAATACATAACAAAACCAACAGGTTTCTGTTTGTTTGTTTGATTTTCTTCTTCATTTATGTCCATACACTACTGCAGGATAAATAAAAAGAGATTCATGAGAAAAGTGTATGGATAACATTCAGGGAAAAAAGGGAAAACAATTTTATGAATTTTATTATCTTATCAGCATTACACCTAGTGAGAGTTTTAGTCATGTCTATAAATACTAAGAAATATAATAAAGTTTAGTGATAACTACATCCTGTGTGACTCTTACAGTTTTTTCTTTAGTCAAACTTGGATTAGGAATTTAGTAGTAAAGACATGAAATCTGTTTGCACTGTATGCAAGAAACAGCAATTCCTCTAACTCATTTATCTGGGGAATTTTCCTCTCCCTACTTCCCTCATGAGTGGTTTATGGTGTTTTTTGTTTGCTTGTAGGTGTTTTTTTTTTTTTGTTGATTGTTTGTTTGTTTGTTTTTTGTGGTTTTGTTTGCTTGGTTTGGTTTGGTTTGGGGTTTTTGTTTGTTTGTCTGTTTGGGGTTTTTTTTGCTTATTTGTTTTCCTGAGACCATGGCATATTTTGAGGATGAAATATACCTTCATATGTCTTCCTCTTATGCATACAAAATACCATTGTCAACACAGTCATAGTCTTGATTTTTGTCCCATAAGAGCTAAGGACAGGCTGGGTTTTAGTGCAGACTCTGCAGGCAACCTGCTCATAGGCTTCTGGTAGCCAGGTTGCACTGGTGCTGAACTGGTAGAAGGTGAGGTAGGTCATGCTTCAGTTTCCACTTCTGACTCTTAAGAGTTTTATGGAGCTTTAACAGTTTGCATTGCAAACTATGTTAAACGTTAGGATTGAAAGAAGGATGGTAATTTTCATCTTAGCTAGGGATAGAAAAAGAACATGTAACTTGTAGTAGGAGGGTAGAAAGCATCGAAGCTTCCTCTTACATTAGTCAATTCTTTTCAGCTTTTTCCTATTTTAGGTGCTACAGTGTTAATATTTTCTTCATGGAACTAAAAATAGAAAGATATGGATAAATTGAAATAAACAAACTGTGAAGCTCCTATTACTCCTATCACCAGAAATACTTAAGACAAAGGGGTTTTGAGGGTCTTTATTCTGGTACATTACTAAAATTCTGTAGGACCTGTAAAAGCCTGACAAGTGCATAGTGTACAATTTGTTGGTAACATCACATTGTCTGGGCAGCTTTTGCCTGGTCTAAGTATATGTCAGAGAGAGAGACCTGCTAGAAAGGTGTAAGAGCAGGATTGGGTACTCAAAAATGGATCTCATTGCACATGTTGTGCTGTTGGCAGATGGAAACACGCAGCATGGTAAATCTTAAGTCAAAGAAATATACCTGGCCTAGTTACAAACAGGAAAGAATGTTGTAGCCCTGCCTTTCCTTTTGATTTTGGACTCTCTTGGGTGTTTGCTGTTTGTTTGTTTGTGTTTTTCTACACTAAGGCTTTTGGGACCTATACTTTTCGAGCCTTAGTCTTCAAATAAAGCTTTTTCTCTAAGACCAAGGGCAATTGATGCAAGCGACATATTTTAGTACATTCTGGTGATGTTAGTGCTTACACTAGTCTCCTGCTTTAAAAAATCCTCTTTATTGATGATCTGGATGAGGGGATTGAGTCAGTCATCAGAGAGAGTTGTTAGACATTGGAATGTGCTGCCCAGGGAGGTGGTGGAGTCACCATCCCTGGAGGTGTTCAAGAGGGGATTGGACGTGGCACTTGGTGACACGGCTTAGTAGTCATGAGGTCTTGGGTGACAGGTTGGATTTTGATGATCCTTGAGGTCTTTTCCAACCTTATTGATTCTGTGATTCTGTGACCCTTACTCCTCCTTGTTGCTGAAACTGATGGAAGAATCCTTTTCTATTGCTGGAGGAAAAGCCCAGAAAATATAAAAAAAAAATCTGAGTTTTCACAACATCATAAAGAAAAGTCTGCATTCATGAAACGCAACAAATGTCCAGGAGACTGCCAAGAGCCATGAGGCTTCCATCTGCTTTAACTTTATCTAACTGTGACTTTTATATAATTTTTTGCTCCATCTAGTATCTATATTTTCTTTTCATGACAATCCCATAGAATCATGATTCTATGATTCTATATACTTAGAAAAAAGAAACAAAACCAAAACCAAACCCCAAAACACCAGCATGTCTTCATATGTAGTCAGAGCGGCTTACTAGTGAAAGACAACACTAATGACAGGGAGGAAAAAGGTTAAAAATAAAAAACTTGCAGGCAGGAACAAAGGTATGAGCTTTTGCTTTGAACATGGAAGCCTCACAAGCAGCCCTGCCAGTATATCCCAGGTGTAGGCCACATGAGCTGGAGAAAGAATGTGGTTGTGAGGAGCGTGATGACAGGTTTGAGTTTGTTCTGAATTCTTCCCAGGATGCACTGGTGCATCTGTTATGCATTTGCAAAAGGTTTGACTTTTTTTTTTTTTTCTTTCTTTCTTTTTTTTCTTGATAAAGTTATTTAAACAAATTTAAGCAAATACAAAACCATTACTGCAACAGAAGTGCAGAAACTATTTCAAAGAAAGGGATGTAGCCTTGGCCATAAAGTGGTAGCACCAACTCTCCCTTAGAGCTTCTCTAATGGCACTGCTCTGTAAATCTTCTGTTTTCAAGCAAAATCAGTGGCAGAGAAATTACTTGACAACTCATTTGTGTGTGGTAAGAAATGGCACTCTTGAGAAATAACATTTCAATGGCTCTGGGAATGTACATTTTCTGCTGCAAGTCAGCTGAGGGTAGGAAAGATGCACTAAGCAGGTGCCCCCAATTCTGAGGTCCACTACAGCTTTCTCCCAGCAACACAGAGAGGTTTTCCTCAGAGACACAGTGGGCTGTGTGGAGTGCTGGTGTAGCTCAAGGCTTGTCTTTCTAGAAAGTTAAAACAAAGCCAGACCTCCTGCCCAAGATCCATACCTGCATACACCTGCCACACAATTTAGACACTAATGTTTAGAGTCGGACAGAAAAGATAACTTTGCAACCTATATATGTGGGCACATTTTCCATCAACTTTCTTCTGGCAAGAAATCCTGCTAGTTTTATTAAACAAGAATGGCAATCAACATTATTTATATCCTCCACCTGCTAGATATCAAGCAAATTGCCAGTGAGGGCTGGGTCATGGTCAGAATGTTATTGTACTTAAGAAAAGGTTATACATGGGATACGGAAATAATTTGTTCATCTCTGTGTTAGGAGCACTAAATAGTGAATGCAGGACAATAAGAAACAGTGAGAAAGATGTAAGAAGAAATAAAAAAAGAAAACAAGAGCTTGCTTGGATTTTGCTGAGTATTTTATTTCAGAGAGTCCAGTTGTACAGAAATGAACATCTATGGACTGAAAAGTTGATAAATTATCTTTTCAAAATCCCACATAAGTGTTAAAGTTATTATAATCTTAAAAGGAAACAAACAAATAAACAAAAGCAACTCCCAAATCTAGGTCTCACTCAAAAACCTGCAAAGTCCAAAGGGAGAAATCTTTGTGCAGCTGGTTGAGGGCAATATTGTCAGCAACCTGCCTGGGTCCATACTTGTTGCTCTGAAACATCAAATACCTGCTTTCCATCTCAACACAGGCCATAGTGCACCCTGAGTTGGAATCCAGAGCAGTATGAGAACCTAAGTAGAGCAGTATCATGCTGTGGCAGTACCATCTTGTGTGTCTTGCAAAAAAACCAAGGTTTTGAACTCTCTTTGGCAGGTTTTCTATCCTTTCATGATCCTCAGAAATTTGTGCAGCCGAAGCAGAGAGGGGCCAAGTTCAGCTCTACGCAATTGCTAATGTTGCTTTCTTGCCTCGTTTACCAGGGATGAAGGGAATCATCTGCTCCTCAGATGTTTTTATTTATTATTTTGTGCAACAAAATTCCAAGCTAATCTCCACTAATAACAAAGTTGTATTATAAATGAGATTAACTGCTTTTAAAACTCAAAGCGATTGCTGAAATGCATTGGTTCAATGAACCATTGGAAGTTTCTGAACTTTGACTCTCAACATCTACCTCTTGTGAAGGTAGAAGCTTCTGAATTTAGGATTGCACCAAAGTAAAAGAGAAACTGAAAAGTAAACAAATTTATGACTTGATCTCAGGCAGGGTGGTCCAGAACCTTGTTTGTCCAAGTGTTTCTGTTTTAATGAGGAAAGCAAGCAAGGCAATGTTAGTGATTGTCCTAGAATGGAAGGGCTTCAGTTGTCGAGTCTGGGGACCTTCAATTTGGCCACCAGCCAGGAGAAAGCAGAGAGGAAAAACCATTCCTAGAATGGGAAAGCAGAGGGGCCTGTGGAAAGAAGCAGCCAGCCAACCATGTAGGTCTTTGCATTACTTTTTTTATTGTGGCTTTGAAATGTAGAATATTGTAACATCTTCGAAGAAAGCTGTGATTTGGAAACCACATTTAATATTTGATTCAGAGGATAGGGATTGAGCCTCTTGTTCCTCTCAATCCACAGGACACAGAAGTTCAGGTCCATCACAGGGATCTCTCTTCTGTCCTTTTCTGCTGTGTCTGCCTACATGACCGTTGTTGTGTGGCTTTTAGTAGTCAAAATCCACATGAGATAATGATGCTTCACAGAGTTCTCCTGTGTGAAACTGTTATGAGTAATCTGACCAGATCTTCAGTTTTTGTCTGATGACAAAACTGGCAAAGGCAAGGGCATTTGCCCCTAAAATTTCTAAGGTGGACTCTGCATGTAATTATTTGTACTGGGATTTTCATACTTTCCTGCTTGTTTATAAGTGCAGATAAAACCAGAATTTTATACAACATACCTTCAGACTGTACTGAAGGAGAAATTTCTATCTGTCTTCTCTCCTCTATCCTTTCTTTCAGCAACCTGGAATTATTCATAGTCCCCATTCTATACTGGACTACTTTTTCTTTTTTATATGCTTAAAAAAATAAAGTAACAAAGGATTTTTACTTAGGAAAGGGAGAATAATTCCCCTCCTAAAAGTATCATTATGGCATTTTTCTTTCACAAAACATCCATCTCCTCCATTAGGATGATTAAAATCATTTTAATGTAGTGCCAACTTGGGGATTGTTGCCTTTCCTCAAAGAACCATTGTAAACACTTAATCTCCTTTGTTTATATTATTCTCATGTAGAGGGCTGCTTTCTGTCTCTGAACCTGTTAAACTTTTAGAGATATATCAGCTCTTTCATCTCTTTCCAGTGCTTGTTTTAGAAAGGGATTAGATCTGACAGTGAGTAGAGTAGGACCCACTGCATGAGTGATAAGGTTATCAGAATCCTAGCCTTTCTCTCTGCCTTTGCTTAGTTTCATCATCTTATTAAGTCAAGTTACTCTTAATGTTTTTTTCCTGTTCTTTCTTCCTCCTTGTGAGAGTAGTCAGAAGCAAGATTTCTTAAAATCTTTACAAATGATCCGTAGTATAAATACACCCCCGAGGCTTTTGACAGCCACCTTTGGTTTATGACAGAAAAGGTGGCTTTATCAGCATCACTTCAATCCTTCCCCATCATGTCTTCCCCTGCTGGTTCATTCTCCTGCTAACATAGCTTAGACATGCTCTACCCCATGATCAGAGAAGTAAAGGAAGCAGGAACTTCGAAAATTCTGGTAGCAGGAAAGCACAGCACCATGTCCTGTGAGGGTGACACCAGCTTTTTGACACTGCTGGGCCTTCCAGCAGAAATACCATTTTGCCAGTTGCTGAACATCTTCTAAAGGCAATGATTCCACTCATCAGGAAAACCAGGATTGGATTTAAATATATTTCAGCACTGTTGCTTATAATTTTATCATCCCTATTTTTTCAGCAGGATTTCTTGTCTCAGCTCAAAGTTTCTGTCTTTATCTGTAGTGGGCTTCTAACTTATCAAGTTAAAATATTAGTTTTACCATTTTCAAACAGTAACATTTCTCCTTTCTTCCATCTGTTTTTCACAGCAATATGTTTCTGAGCTGACAAAGCAATGCATTTGGCATGCCTTGAGAACTCTGCTGCCACTTTCTATACCCTTGTGTGAAATTCTCTGCCACAAGTAACTTACTTAAGACATTATCTCTTTGACTTTGAAGTATTTTATATATTATGTGCTATATTACCAAGCCCATCAAATTTACTTCGTGTGGTACAGAGTACTTAGCCAATTGACTGTTTTTCTGTTATGATCACCACACTTTTTTTCCATTGAAATTAATTCTAATTTGATTGAATCTTTGTGATAAATGCCAAATATAAAGGTGATAATATATTTCCACAGAAAATGTGCTTTAGTTAGTAAATCTTCTGGTTGCACACGGAGAACATTATTGAAATAAATAATCCTCTAAAGATACATTCATTTCATAAACTAAAAATGTTTTCTAAATGATGTTAGAGCAAAAAATAAGGAGCAACTTGATGACACAGCCTACAAGAACAATGGTAAATAAATATTAGTGCAAGGCTGTGATTGCAGACTTTAGAAAACTAGACTCTTTCTCTTGATCAAAAATATTAAACACATGTTTTCCTATAGAATATCTCTCTCTGCGTATTTATAAACTCATTTATTTTACAGAATTACATGTTGTCTCAGGCTTTTCTCTTTCTGATCAGAGTTTAGAAGGCCTATAACAACTTTTGTTATTTCCACTTGGAGTAGCTGGCATTTGGCCTGGTGCTGTAAGGTTACACTGCCAAAGGAAAAAAATATGGCATGCATCCTTGTAAAATTTGTATTGCTTTCTTTGGCACTCCCCTCCTCTAGGGCTAGTGTCCATGTGGTAGTTCGGCTTTGTTTTTTTTCTACTTTCTAGCAGCTGAGAGTTTGTGTCTAGAGGAAAGAACTTTAACCAGCTCTAACAGGTGCTCCAAGGCCAAAGCTTTCTGCAATAGCATGTGTAAAATTATGTTTGCTGCACCTGACCCACTGATGATCGAATAAAACAAACTTTGGGTAAGAAAATAAAAAAAACATTTTGTTTAAATACCTACATTTTCCAAGAAACTGCTGTAAGAAGTACAAAAGAGTACTTACCTTTCCTTAGCAACTGCATTCTGTGTTTTTTCCAAAGTCTCTGAAGAAATGAGTTGAACTATTATCTGTCATGGGTATTTCCAACACACTGCAAATGTTTTGGTACTCTGGAGAACATGTGTACCTTTCCTGAAATGCATCTTTAATTAACTCTTCAGATATTCCTGGGAACATAGAAGTGGGCAGCTTTATCTAACGTTCCTGAAAACTACTTATGAACTTTCTTCCTTTGGAAAATTTTGCATTAACTTCAATTTTTATGCAATGAAAAATGTTTGGAAACAATTTAAATGTATCTAAGTGATGATAAAAATTAGAGAATGCTTTCCACACTTCTATTACTGTCAATAATAATACCTATGTGAATTAGAGGCAATTTCTTTAATATGAGCTTGGTATGAACAAGGTCTTAACTGTACACTCAAGCATTATTTTTGCTTCACTTATTGTAAGTTATACATAAAGTTGAACATTTAAGCTATAGTATCTGCAGTTAAGTTTACTTTTCAGGGCCTTAGTGTATCTGTGTAGTATTATAGGCTATGTGTGTCCAGTATTTTCATGACTGGGCATATGGATCCAACCTTTGAACATTATGGTTTGGATGGAATACCTTGATATGACTCTTACACAGAAGGCTGTTGCTCATAAATGATGATTTACACAAAAATGTCTGGAACATCAACACGAAGAAGCAAACTAAAAAACCTCAACCACCAACCAAATAAATAATAATAATAATAATAAAAAAAAAACAGACAAAAAGCCCAAAACAAAACAAACCCCCCCCCAAAATCTGACTGATAAAATACAAATACTTCTACTTCCTATCTTGCCCTAACAGTTGCTAATCTTTAGCTGCAGCAAGCAAACAAGGTCAAAAAACTTGCAATGGGAGAGTATTGTAGTAAAAATCTACACAGGGAGGATATTGAGAAGAGATTACACAAACTTGTAGCTTCAAAGTGACTGCACCACTGTCATAGATTGAGTTGAACTTGATACTGTTATTCATAGTAAAGCATGTCATCGTTCCCATTTACTCTTATTGGTATATATCATTGCTTATACTCACCATTATTTGGAATTGGTTACTGTTAGACAGAAGAGTGTATCATATGAAAAAGAAAGAAAAGGTATCCTGAGACACTGGTTAATAGCACCATGGAATGGTGAAGTGTTAGAAGGGCATGTGCTACATTTGTGTTAGCAAGCAATTCAGAACAATAGGAGCTGATCAGTGGATCAGAGCAAAAGGGTCTGAGGTCTGTCCCTTGTATCTGCTCTGTGTGAGGATCAGGTTATAATTTGGTTTTGACTGAGCCCATTCCCTCTGATTGAATATTCTCACGGTGCATATGGTTTTGAGCTGCGTAAAGGATCAGTTATGTCTTTGCATCATGTTTAGCACAAGCAGGATAGATCTTCTAGATCACTGCATGTCTACAACCATTGTGGCCTTATAGGACATCCATAGAGCTAACAGCCGGTTTAAGCCTATACTGGATCTGTTAGCGTACAGCAGTTACTTTGTATTAGCTCTGGTGTGGTTCCATGAATTAAGTGATTTTGGGTAGGTAAGTGCATGGATTATGTTTCTGCAGTTCATCTTCCTGTGTCTTTTTACCTGAAAGGAGTACAGCTCACATGCTCCACAGACGCACTGTAAAGTGAACCAAAGCACAGTTCAGAGACCAGCTCCAAAACTTTTTCTGGTCCAGCTGAAATGAAAATGTAGATGTACTCCTTAGTATTCTCTGGAAGGAATGATATGCACCAAAGGTACTCTGTGAACCACAGCACCATGTGGTAAACAGAAGCAATCAGGGTATTTCTTACAGAATTGCACTGCAGCTCTAAAATGAATGCTAATATAGACAAAGACAATGAGAGAAGTCTCAAAGCAAAGAAGGAGAGACCCAGAACAAAAAATCTTGGCTTCAAGGCAGAATTGCTAGTGTTCTGGAAAAGGTAAATACAGAAATTATTCTACTGGGAAAAAAACAGGGAACATTTGGAAGAGAAAGTACAATATCTGGGGAAAATTGGCAACAAAGAACAATCATAAATTAGCTGTAACCTTGTGTTAAGTTTTCTGTTTTGTTGATTCTCACTTCAGATTTATGTGTTCACCTAAGAAATGTCTTAGTTTCTAAGTAAAACATAATCATATTAAAAGAATATAAACCAGAAAAAATGCTATTTTGTTCTTAAGAACAATATTTAAGTAGGTGTCTCAACTGTGTTTGTGCATGTTGTACTTTCAGAGTGTAATGAGAAAAGTGCTTCATGTTAACTGTTAACTACTGAAAAGACTTTGATATTCAGGATACCGCATGCTGTGCTTTACAGTATACATAGAAAACAAGTGACTACAAATGTGCTAAAGCAATGTTTTTTAGAATACTTATGTAGTAAGTTTATGTATTCTAGATGAAAGGAATATGAAGTACAGAAAGTACTGAGGCTAAGGTCTATTTTCACTTTTGAACAAGTGCTTAGTGAGCAGTAGAAAATACCATTTCTGTGTAGGATTTCCTCCAGCATTTTTGTCAAATAAAAGACAAGCTAGTTAGTGCTAGCCTCAGAGGTGGCATTAGTAGACTCTTTTCTAGTTGATGTCCTATCTTCCTCATCATTTTCTCAGACCTCTAGCTGAAACCCTTTCCACTTGACTGAAATTAAAAATATGTGGTTACAGGGGAAAGTTTCTTTATACATGAATATACACTGACCTTAACTGCATGAGTTGCTTACAGAGTCAAGTTAAAATATTGTTCTAATTTACTTACATTTACAGAAACCTGGAAAGGCTCAGATACATTGATGGAAACCAACTTTACAGTGTAAGGCATTGTACAGAATCACAGAATCAAAGAATGTTAGGGATTGGAACTGATCTCGAAAGATCATCTAGTCCAAACTCCCTGCCAGAGCAGGATCATCTAGAGTAGGTCACACAGGAACACTTCCAGGTGCGTTTTGAATGTCTCCAAAGAAGGAAACTCCACAACCTCTCTGGCAGCCTGTTCCAGTGCTCCGTTACTCTCATAGTGATAAAGCTTTTCCTTATGTTCACATGGAACCTTCTGTGCTCCAGCTTGCACAAATTGCCCCTTGTCCTATCATTGGACATCACTGAAAGGAACCTGCCTCTATCCTCATGACACTTGCCCATTACGTATTTATAAACATTGAAGAGGTTGGCCCTCAGACTTCTTTTCTCCAAGCTAGTTAGATCCAGCTCCCTCTGTCTCTCCTTGTAAGGAAGATGTTCCACTCCCTTAATCATCTTTGTGACTCTGCACTTTCAAGCAGTTCCCTGTCCTTCTTGAACTGAGGAGCTCAGAACTGGACACGATATTTCAGATGCAGCCTCACCAGGGCAGAGTAGAGGGGGAGGAGAACCTCTCTCAGACTACTAACCATACCCCTTCCAATACAGGATGCCATTGGTCTTCTTGGCCACAAGGGCACATTTCTGGCTCAAAAGCATTCCACTTTTCAATTAAAATTTGACACTTGTTTCAGAATATCCATTCCTTTGGAGTGGAAGAATCTCTGAATTCTCTGCTAAAGTTTATCTGTATGGTATGCTGGCACTCTAACAAGTGGTGGGAAAAGGCTGACAATGATGGGTCACATTCTCTATGATGGGCATTGTTTTGAGCAGTTTGCATTTTGGAAATCTGGTTTATCAGGATTATTTGGTGATAATGTCATCCGTGAAAACCGTGATAATTTGCAGCCGAAAAAAAGGATAATAGATGATTATAAAGGAACAGAGAGGGGGTTTTTTTGTTTGTTTGTTTTTGGGTTTTGTGGTTTGTTTTGTTTTTTCCCCTAGGAGATATTTTTGCTGTTTAAAGCTGTAGGAGTTACTGCAGGAGCTCAGTAAGGTGTGGAGGGGATCTGCCTTCCTGCCTGCCTTGCTCCTTCTGGAGGAAAGGCACAGACTACTCTTTCAGAGGGTGATCCAGAAAATGTGGCAATGGGAGTTAAGGTCCCTGTTTTGACAATTCCTGAGTACCTAACTTGACTATAAAGGACAACGTATATCAATTGAAATATCTTCAGTGAGGGCTCTGTCCCACATCTCTGGATCCACACAAAAGCTCATTCTTATTTCTAACTGGTTTTTAAGCCCTATCTTATGAATCTCGCTGCACAGAGAGATCGTGCTTATCTATTTCTTCATCTTGGTCAAGTGGTAAAAATAGCATCATATAGGTTTCTACCAGATAGTTTCCAAGTCCAGTAGAATTTGTGGGTTTTTCCAGGTCATCTGTGATGTTTCTGTTGTGGTGAAACATGTATTGGCCGTGCGCTATTAAACACCTAGAATACAATCAAACCTTTAACCATTGTTATTGATTTCAGAAATAAGGTAGTCCTCTAAGCCCATATCTGACTTTTCTTTGGTGTGTTGAATGAGAAAATATGTGGGAAAAGAAGAAAGCAGATTTTTCCCCCTCCTTCCTTTAGAAGGAACAGACTTATTGATAAACACATTAAATAACTCTCTTCTTCTTTTCGTATAAGGCATGTTTTCTGTGGAGGCCTGACATGGAGGGTTTGCCAAGTGAAGAGAATGACACTTTTGGTTGGTTGGTTGTTTCTGTAATTCTGATCATACCTCCTAGGCTTTCCTCTCACAGCAGTGATTAATCACTCTCTTTGAAGTGCTTATATTTTTGCAGTTAGAAGGAACGTATTGATAACTGATTGAGGTGCAGTTCTTCAAACGCTGTATACTTGACCACAGGGACACACATAAGTATTTTGGATTTAGTGGAACTTGACTGTAATTATTGATTAAATACCCAAATACTTGGAGGCTGGTCTAACTTTGTCAGTTTGGAAATATTTCAATCATTGCTTTAGAAGACTCGTATATTCTAAGTTGCAGTAAGCAAACTGTTCTTTAAAATTTGAATCATCAAGCATACAGATTCATTAACATAATAATTTTAAGCCAAGGATATCGCTGTTCAGATACACTCTTCAATTTTTATTTGCCTGCATGTGTTGCAAGGAATTTATTGCTTTCCCATTGAACTCTTGGTATGATTGTGTATGATGTTATTTTTGGTTCACAAATATAAGTTTTGGATAAATATTTAAGAAAAAACAAATTAATCTATGTTGGCTGAACTCTACCACTCTTGATATGGTAAATTAGACTCCTACAGGTTAAGATAAGATTTCCAGTTTAAGAGGCACAGATTAGTACACTAATACGTGTCTTACATGTTCAAAGCAACCTGAGAAGAACTACCTGGGCGTGTGATTGATGGCCAGAAGAATATGAGCCAGCAGTGTGCTCAGGAAGCCAAGAAGATGAATGGCATGATGGTTTGTATGAGGAATAATATGGCCAGCAGGTCTAGGACTGTGGTTGTCATCTTCTACTCATCACTGGTGAAGCTGCACATCAAATCCTGTGTTCAGTTTTGGGCCCCACACTACAAGAAGGACATTAAGGTGCTGAAGTATGTCCAAAGAGCAGCTAAGCTGGTGAAGGGCCTCAAACAAAAGTCCTGTGGTGAATGGCTGAGAGAATTGTGGTTGTTTAGTCTGGAGAAGAGAAGACTGAGGGGAGACCTCATCACCTTCTATGGCTACCTGAAAGGATTTTGAGTGAGGTGGGAGTTGGTCTCTTCTCACATGCAACAAGTCACAGGACAAGAGGAAATGGCCTCGAGTTGTCCTGGGGGAGGTTCAGGTTGGATAGGAGTTAAAAATTCTTCACATAAAGGATTATAAAACATTGAAACAGGCTTTCAGGGGGGCGGTGGTGGAGTCACCATCCCTGGAGGTATTTAAAAGATGTTTGGATGTGTTGCTTAGGGACACGGTTTATTGGTTTTAGCAAGAGTGGTGGGATTGTGAGCTCTAGGCAAGAGGCTGGACTTGATGATCTCAAAGATCTCTCCAACCTCTACAGTTGTATGAGTCTATGATTCTGCTCACAGAACCACAGAGTTGCTCAGGTGGGAAGGGCCTTCAGGAGGTACCTGGCATCAGACCAGGCTGCTCAGGACTTTCTCCAGGCAAGCCTCTGTGCTTTTCTCAGCAGTACATTCAGCCATACAACCCACAGCCTGCAGTGACACAAATCAACAATCCATCCCAGGTGCAGGACTTTGCGTTTGCCATGAGGCCCAAGGTGACTTAGTTTTGTAGCATGCCTACATCCTTCTGAGTATGAGCCCCTTCATCAAGCATATCAGTTGAATTCTCTGGTTTTATGGTATGGTGAGAGTGCACCCTGTCTCCTCCATTAGGTCACTGATAGAGATATTGGAAAGGATTGATCCCAGCACAAAGTCCTCAAGGAACTCCACTGGTAACTGGGCCTCAGCCAATGTGACCTGGCCTCTAGATATTATTCTTTGAGTATGACAAATCAACCATTTTTCACCCATCTGGAAGTGAATAATCTAGTATATAACATACTAATTGGATGCATTGCTGTTGTGAGAAACTACTTTAAATACAATGGTGGGGATGAACTCAATTCACTAGAGCCATTGTGTGGACAGAGAGTAATATTTTGATTACTGTTTTGTTAAACGAAAATCAGTTAGGGTACTCTAAAATCTTATTTACAAGTAAGTACAGTATGTAGTCTTTTTCCTCATGAAACTTTTAACTGATCTATGTGCATGTTGGAAATCAATCACTGTCCAGTTTCAGTAGAAGAACTTCTTATCATCTACTTCCCTCCTTTCGGCAGCATATATTCTACTCTGGCTTTCTGCCAAATGTCATTATTTATGATAATAAACAGCGAGCATATTTAATGAAGAAATACTCACAACTTTTCCCAAATACTGAGACTTTTATACCTCCATTAAAACTGAGCAGATTTACCAAGGCTTGGTTATGCTGAATGTTAGTAAGCTTTAGCAGAATTTGCCCAGTGACTTCCTGAGGCTTGTAACATGCCTTTCCTCATATGAGTGATTATTTTGCTACGTTCTTCTTCTTAATTAGAAGAAAGTACTGAGGTTGACTGTGGTGTCTCACATTCTGTAGTAAAGAGTAATGCAAAAGATCGTGTCTCAAGTGCTCCTTGTGGAAGGGAATATCTCACCTTCTAGTTTCCTCCATCAGCACTTTGGAATTTCAAGTTACTGAATTAAAACTGTGTGAGGAATTCCCCGCTTCTTTCTGAAATGTCAGGTGTGGCAGTTAAAGTATCTAGCACTCTCTTAACACCCTGCACTGAAATAACAACAGAAAGGAATTACTAATCTCATTGAATATTCCTAGTCTTCTGTTTTTAGCATCATGTGGCCCAGACATTTTTTGTGGTGCTTAATCTGCTGGATAGTTGGAGAGTATACACCACATGGAATTCCTCCATACAATTTAGGAATGTTGCTCAAAATATTATGTTAATAAAAAAGTAACTCCAAAGCATTACCACTGAGATATATACTGGTATTTGTGAGGCTATTTTGCCATTTTGTGCAACTGCAGAGATGTAGTGCTGTACAAAATAGGACTAGAATTGAGTCCGGTTTGTGCTTGCACTGATCAGCTACAGACTAACTGCAGTGCAAGAAAATAAAGCAGCTCTCCTACTCAGAATAACAAACTCAGAGTCAAAATCTTGTTATTAAAAAGTTGGCCTTCATGCTTCCTTTTCCAGCTCCACCACTCTGCATCAGGAGGCAGTGTAGCACAAGACAGATTTTGCTATTTTAACTTCTTGTTATCTTACATCAAACTACCAGATACATACCAGTAAAAGTGAGGGGAAGCTAAGCCATCAAGTCACAGACATTGATTCCTCCATCATTCTGGTTTTCCTTGGTGATTTCTAGGGTCAGCAGAGGAATCTTTTTGTTGATTTGTTTATGCCCTGTTACTGCTCACAGAGACAATATAAGCTCTTCTAATATACATTACTTTTAATGAGATTTAAATAAATATGATTATGGAGATTGGTTTGCAAATAAAGGGAATAAATGACTTAGAAAAGATAGATGAAAGACAACATAGATGGATATTTACAAGAGAACGGTTCAATGAGTGCATGGAGCCTTGTATGGCTGTGGGATGTGGTTCCTTCTAGGGACCCTCAAGTTCTTAACATAGTCTAAATGGAAAAAGCAATGCTGGGACTCAATGGCATTGTCCTACCACTCAGCCATATGCAACGTAAGACAAACGTTAAACACGTTCTTTGGCATCCAGATGTTACTGTCCCATATCCCCAGGAAGAGGTAAGTTTAAGGACTTCATCTCATTGGCAAAGAAAACAAATGGGCTACACAGGAACCTGTGAATTGTCCTTGTTTAGTTTTCCTTAAGACTGATTGAGCTGAAAGCTGTACTGGAAGTCTTTATGATGCGACCTCATGAATAGCAAAGATCTGTCCGTTTCGTGTTTTGTTGAATTTCTCTGGAAAGCTTACATGGCAATTCGATGCCCTGACTGTTTGCATACTAATTTTTTTTTTTCCTTCACCTTTTCGCACAAATCATATGGAGTAGTTCTTGAATTTTGCAATGACTGTGAGAAAATAGATGTATTCAAAGGGCCAGACATGTTAAGAGCTGGCAGAGCTCCGCTGACCTGCTAGGGTTATGCTGCTCCAGCATTCA
This sequence comes from Indicator indicator, assembly GCF_027791375.1. NCBI lineage: Eukaryota > Metazoa > Chordata > Aves > Piciformes > Indicatoridae > Indicator > Indicator indicator. The sequence goes on along the minus strand of NC_072010.1, from coordinate 110,851,399 downwards.
TAAAGGTCAGGTTGCTACAGACTAGTGAGAACACCATGACATTTGGCCATGTTCCAAATTCATGTGGTCAGTTTTGCTTTTTTTCTTTCAAATTCAAGGTTCATTGGCTTATATCTGGTTGCTCTTTCTAAATATTCAAAATAACATTTTTAAATGTGGCCTACTTAGCAAACCAGAACATTTGGCTAGCAAAGTGTCTGTGTTTTAGCCATATAGCACAATGACTTGCATAGAGCCTTTCCTCAGTGATTTTGCACACATAGCTTTTACAGTGGTAGTACTTGTGAACGCTCACAAACATATGAGTGAAATGGAAGATCTGCCACTGAAATCAGTAGTTGTCATCCAAGTGAATAATAGTGGGATGATTGAGAATTGTCACCCGGGTAAACTAATTGAGGATATAAAATTAATGAAAAAGATTGGAAGGAAAATTTTTACAGCTTCTCACATTCTCGGTGGTAGTTTTGAGACTGCAGATGAAGATTTTCTCTAACTTCATCTGAAATTCCAGACAGGGAGAGAGTTAGGATATTGTGACTTATTCTACAGAACAGCAGCACATCTGTTATGGCCCCCATCTTTTTGAAGATGAAAACAAAATTTATATTAAATCTGGATTGTCTCAAATGTCAGAGTGGCTCACTCTTTCACAATTTCTTCTTCTTGGGTAAAAGAGCATCTGGATTCAGCAGCTGATAGAAAACAAAACTAAGGATGATTATTTGTATAATCTGAAAGCACTCCTCCTTTCATTAGGGAACACTTGCACTCTCTCTCTCTTTCTCTGTGTCCCTGAGTTCAGTTGAATAGCAGCCAAACTACATCACTCAGTTATCTCATTAGTCTTTAATAAAGGGCAAGACAAACAAGTGAGCAACGCTGAAGTATGAAGAGCTTCATTTTAGGGGGAAAAAGAAGAGTTTCTCTGCGTTTTCTGATGGAGCTGGCAAACTGAAGTTTAAACTGATCTAAGAAACACAATTTAAAATTATTTAATATTCCTGACTATAACATGAAGGTGAAATTAATTTAGTTTACTTCCTCAGAGCTATATTACTAAAGTAGCAGAAAATGATGGGTAGAATATTTAAATTTCATTAATAACTTTGGAGTAGAATTTACGGGAAAATGGAATCTCTGTCTTCTTGTATAATATAAACCTGTGATGTTTTCTCAGTAGATTCTATGTTCTGACCAGCAACTTCTGACTTTTTTCTTCTAGGTTCTATAACTGGATAACTGGATAACTGAGTGAGATTTCAAAAAAAAAAAAAAAGTCTATCTTTGCTTTTCAAAATTTGAATACAGATAAAAAAGTTACTATTTCCTGTGGATCCTTTTCCAACAATCTTCCTGTTATACCTATAGCGAAAGGAAATATGAGATAAATAACCCAAATACAACTCACCAAAATGGTCATTGAAATAGCAGTTACTCTTCCGCCTCCCCCCTTTTTTCTTTCTGAATATTTTGGGTAATATTATACTGTTGCATCTTTTGTTCCTAGCAAATAGTTCCAACTATGGTAAAGATTTCATTGCAAAAGCATCTTGTTTACCTCCTACTTTGGCATCCAGTCTCAACAACATTGTTAGATTGCCACTTGTAGTGTGAAAAACACAAGTTGAGTCCTTTGGGCATGAAAGGATAAAAAGGTGAAGGACAGGGAGTCTTGCAATATAATGGTCAGCATTTCATGCTCTTCTAATGAAAAATTTTATGCTTGCCTGCTGCACATCAAGAATAAATTTGCTTATGTGTTTTGAGGAATATGTATTTTATTATAAAGGGGAAAAAATAACAGCTGCTAGTCTTTACATGATGATGTGATTCTACTTCAAATGGAGATGGGCAAGTGATGAATTACAGCAGTCTCAAGCATCTGAGACTGAAGCCTGATTCTTGGTTTGATTTTTTTTTTTTAGTTCAGTAAAGTAGTCACTAAGGAGAAGCAGGCCATATGGTACATTGCATCATTATGGAAACCTGTAACAGGGGTTCTGAGTCCTAAAATATGTCAAAAGTTGAAGTAAAAGCATAAACAGTACCTCAAATTCCATTAAACTTTAAAAAATCATGTGCTATGCTATTGGTTTACTGTTTAGTTTTTAACTTATCTGTGTATTAAAATTTGGCAAGAGGCAGGAAGAGACATTGCAGCAGAGATTTGCTGTATAAACTTGTGTTTGATGTAATTAGAAGTAATGCTAGTTCCATTTCTTATGCAATAATTTTTTTTGGAACCTACAATGTCTCCCATTTGGAGTTCAAGAGAAAACTGACTTATGTGGTTTTTATTTTGGAAATACATGGGAAGGGCAAGTTTATGTAACATAATGCATCAGTAAGAGAGTAGAGCAGTTGCTCTATCTGCATTCTAACTTTGTCTTCTTTCTGTTTCAGTATGTTGTATACACCGTACAAATAAGATTTATATAGTACAGTGTTTTCTGAGGACACTGTACTGAAAGTGAAAAGTGGTTTATTGGTCTAAAAGAACTTGCTCCATCAGTTGGTTCAGCTACTGCTGTAGCTGTGTGCTGGTCCGAGCATGCTGGTAGCTTGACTAATTGCCAGCTGCACATCTGCGGCAGATGGTGTTGCTCTTTGCTGCCTCCTGCTGCCCCAAACCAGCCCACACGCTCTCCGGGGCGATGTGATAGGGTATTGGTTTGGTGTCAGACTTATCAGTAACAGAGGCAAAACTAAATACGTTTGCCCAAAGGTAAAAGCCAGAGTCGGGCTTCTCCTGTAATAGTAAACAGAGCAGAAGGAGATGAGCTAAGCATGGAAGAGAAGGCAGAGAATGAGACCAGGAGAATCAGGCTTGCAGGTCCTGCTGCAGGTGGAGACATAGAAGAGTGGGGACAACCATAAGGCTCCTAAATGGAGGTGACTTTGCTCCTTGAAAATATCCTGTCATCCTTGACTGCCCTGAAGAACAATGGCAGCAGCCAGCTTGCTTCCCAGGGATCAGAATGGGCATTGGAGGTTAACAGCAGCATGACTATTCTCCAACTCTGCCAAGGTATGCATGCCAAAGTATGTATGTTGAGCTTCCCATATAATTGTCTACTTTTCCTGCCTCCTCCCAGTAACAGTGAACAACATTTAGTGGTGATGATGGAGCTGGAACCTTGAGGAACCACATCAGTGTGAGGCCACAATAACAGTCCCTTGCATAATGATTAAGCAGCTGCTTTTGCAGTTTCCTACTGAAGTTAAGCAGATAGGGTCAAACTGTGGTGTGGACCAGTGCTTTGCTCTTATAATAAAGATGATTGACAATTTCTTGGAGGTTTCTGTTCATTTTTTTTTCTTGTTTTACATTATTTGTTTGTCCTGTTCCTCAACATGCTGTGTGTCGACACCCATCGTTCATTAGGTCTTCTGTACTGCTAAGAGGATTTCTCAGTTATCATTTTGAAGATTGTTTCAGTGTAGGTGTTTCAGATGGTTTGGCATGAAAGCAGTCTGCTGAACTGTGAATGGCAGCAATGTTGTCACAGTTTTCACCATCATTGAATACATAGTTATGGTATGAGTTTGCTGTTTCCCCTGGAGAGCTATGTATTTTGTGTCCTGGTACCTTACTGCAGGCAGGAGAAGTTGCAGGGAGGAAGAGAAGCACTACTTTTACTCCCTCTCCATTCTCCCCCCCCAGCAAAGTAGTTATCTGTCGCCATCTGGAAGCGGACAGTCCCACCTGCCTGATGCCTTCCATAAGGAGGAAAGCAGATGTTTCTTATGCCTGGCCATTTTGGAGGGAGGAAGCTGTAGAGGGATTTTTTTAAACTACATATTTATCAGAGGCTTGGAAATGAACTGGGGGTCAGAACAACACATATTTGTCCTTCTGTTAACGTTCAGCTTTGTTTAATATCAAAGTCAGCTGTAGTGCTTGCACAAGGCAAAATCTTAGCTGGTCAGCTGTCTTTAACATGCAGGAAAAGGCCACCAAGACCATTTTTAAAATGCAGTTATGGTTCTGCAATATATAAACAAAAGTTAGTCAGAAATCTTGGACAATAATTGCAATGTAAGTTGCTACTTTGTTTTGTTTTAGTTTCAGGGTCTCTTGCATGCTTTTTAGTGGAGGGGTTGTTAATGTCTAGTACTGTGGGCCAAGAAAAAGGAACAAGGCTGAAAAAAACATATCCTCTCCTAGGATTAGATTCTTCCTTTGGTTGTGATTCTTACTGAATTCATTAGATGTTGTCCAAGTAGACCTAAGCACAGAACTTGACTTTCTTGATTTTGCAAGCCAAAGTTTAAGTTTCATATGTGCTCTCATCCAGCAAAGCAAACTATTTCTGCTGTCAAACAAATGCTCTCCACTGAGGTATCTTGAGTCTGTATTTGGCTGCTGTAGCTTTTCTTGTGTTTCCATAAAACCCTCTCTGTCTGACCACTGGGTGTCAGTGAAAGACTGCAAAGTAATTTTCTATGATTAAATACAAGAAAGTTTCTCTCAGGCTCTGTGGGTGTTCTTTAGTTAAGGTGGACTAGACAGTTTTAAGAAAGCTGCCTGACACATACACCAACAGTGTAAAATATTAGGAAAACCAGTTCAGATCAATAAGTTGTTCCTTAATCACTCCTTATTCTCTACAAAATCATTCATCCTATCATGGGCCATTAAGAAATTAAAGAAAAGCTTTATCTTTCTCCTTTTTAAAGTAAAAGCACTGTTCCCATCGTAATGCAATCAAGCAGTTTAAAGCTGTCATATGCCCTTATAAACGTATGAGAATTTGAGGTGTTCCATACCTTAATGTCAAGTTTATTTTTGAAGCTCTGGTCACTTTCTTCAAGGAGAAAAAGTTATGTTGTGAATTCTTTGGCAGACTAGCCTGAAAAGTTGTGAATATCTGATACAAGACATAAGATGAAAAGTCAGTAACAGCTTCAAAGCAAACCCAAAGCAAAACAAACCACAAAAACACCAAAACCAAACAAACAACTGAGGGAAAAAAGAGTTGAATTGAATTGAGTAGGTAAATACATGGATTCACATACTAGCACCTGTATTTGTCTATCACATTTATTTTATGTTGAAATTGATTCACATTTTCAATATGTTGAAGGTGTAACAGCATTGAATAGCCTGTTGGAAAGAAACTTATTATGTTTGAAACTTGGCAGGAAACAAGTGGCCTTTGGGAGCCTGGCAGGTGTCACAATCATTTGGGGTTATGCAACAGGCACATTAATTGTGTACTGCTGTGAAAATGATCTGCTGTCAAATAACTGAGATTTTCAGTGTCAGTCTTGACCTCCCTGTTTAGGCTTCAGAGTTCTCTGACCACTGAAATAAGTTAAATAGTCAAATTCCGGCGATATGTGGCTCCATAATGCTCAAGTGCTCAGGACTGTCTTTGCTCAAATTCTGCTCAAGTGTTCAGTGCTGTCTTTGCTCAAATTCTAAGGACAGTTTGCAAAATTAAAGCATGTAAATGTTGGAGTTTTTTGTTTAGTTTGTTTGTTTTTTTAATATAATCTATTTTGATGGCCATTCCCTAGGAGGAAAAAAAAATATCTGCAGCAAATTCTATGTCCATACAAATAAAAAATATATTGGACTTCTCCTTAGAGTATAACTACAAAAGAACAAAACAAGATATGTGCCAAAAGTTTTTCTTCGAGCACTAGAAAATGGAATTTTCCTGAATTGCCCTTCTAGGTATTTTTACTGTTTACAGACTGGATATTAAAAGGCACAGGTATTTGAGATCTCACTAGACATGTAATCGTGGTATGGAACAGCTGCTCCTGGAGCATGGAATTATCTAAACTGAATCTAGTGTAAAAAACATCTGAATTTCCTGCACTGCAGATATCCACAGCTTCTGTGTCTCAACGAGGGGAAAGTGACTTGCTCAGTGACTCACCCTCTGCTCCAGCTCCCACTGTTCAGCCGCAAGAGGCCCCTCTGTGCTAAGGGGTTGCAGCAGCACCAGCACTGCACAGTTGGTACACCCACTTTGGGGGCTGAAGCAGTGCTCATGGAAAAGAGCTGCAAAGATTCCATTATTTTCTTTGATATAACAGGAGGTCTGCAGGTCAAAGACAAAGTTTCTAAGCAACTAAAATTAAGAATCATAGAATCATAGAATCAGTCAGGGTTGGAAGGGACCACAAGGATCATCTAGTTCCAACCCCCCTGCCATGGGCAGGGACACCTCACACTACATCAGGCTGGCCAGAGCCTCATCCAGCCTGGCCTTAAACACCTCCAGGGATGGGGCCTCAAGCACCTCCCTGCACAACCCATTCCAGGCTCTCACCACTCTCATGGGGAAGAACTTCTTCCCCACGTCCAACCTGAATCTCCCCACTTCCAGCTTTATTCCATTCCCCCTAGTCCTGTCACTGCCTTATATTCTAGAAAGTCCCTCCCCAGCTTTCTTGTAGGTCCCCTTCAGATATTGAAAGGCCACAATAAGGTCACCTCAGAGCCTTCTCTTCTCCAGACTGCACAGCCACAACTCTTTCAGTCTGTCCTCATAGGAGAGGTGCTCCAGCCCTCTGATCATCCTCGTGGCCCTTCTCTGGACACCTTCCAGCATGTCCATATCCCTCTTGTAATAGGGGCTCCAGAACTGGACACAGTACTTCAGATGGGGTCTCACCAGAGCTGAGTAGAGGGGGAGAATCACCTCCCTTGACCTGCTGGCCACACTTCTCTGCTTCTCGTCCACCAGCACCCCCAAGTCCCTCTCCTCAGGGCTGCTTTCTAGCCAGTCACTGCCCAGCCTGTATTTGAATCAGTGTTGTTTTGCATATGCTGAAAATAACATAGTTCTACTGAAATCAAAAAGAACATTTTTGCTTTACTCAAAAGCTGAAGTGCCCTACCTGTGCTAACTGATGTGTTCTAGTGCAATGAAATACACACTTCACTTAGAATTTCAATGTTATTTAAGCATGGTCAAGCCATACTTGAACACTTATGCTGTTCTGGCTAGAGTGCTAACAGAATTATTACCTTTGCTTTTGAGAAGTTTATATTTTGGCAATGAAATATAAATATTCTTTACTGTTCTATTGTCTTCTGTAGCAGTTAGAACACAAAATACTTTTCTGCTTTAACAGGATACAGTAATGGGAGTGTTCTATGCATAACATGCTCTCAAATATTTCAGATCAAAGTCTGTAAACTCGATGTCTTTCAACATTTACAATTACTGATAAGCTTGAATCACTGTGCATTTACAAAAGCAATTTTATCAGACCTAAACAGATCATATCACAAATTAGATTTGTATAGTGGCAGAGTACCAGTGCTCTGGCAAATATATGCATGTTAAATTTACAGACCAGAAAGCTAAAACAGTATTTTTAAAAATAGCTATCATCTACAGTTAGTATTTCTTCATATATATAAAATATGATTAACTTAAAATTAAGTTGCTCCATATCTATGTAATAATTTATTATTGTTGTCCATTGCCTCAACTTATTACCTCTTCAGGGAAGAGTTTCCACTAAAGTGAAATAAATTAGGGTCTAAGCATATCAGAATTATATTTACTGGGAAATTTGAACAGGATTCTCACCTGTGAAGTGGTACAGTAAATATCTATTATTCTGTTTTTATTTATTAATTTTTCATAAAAGACCAATACAAAGGAGGAGACCTGTGGACTCTCCAGCTAAAACCACAGTTTGAGAGAGCTTGTCCAGTTATGAAGCTCAGCTGTAACTTTCTGGTGATGAGAAGATTAATTTGAAGGAGCAGTCACATCAGGCACTAGGTCCTGGGGAGCAGAACATGTTGCCTCTGGAAGCATGAGTCTTTGCTCCATGACCTGGCCTGCTCCCCCCATCAGACAGGGGCCTGGGCAGGATGATTGCAGGACAGCTACAGGAGCAGATTTTTTTTTGGGTGGTGCATCACTGCGCTTGCTTTTTGTCACTGGCATCAAAGCAATGGGTCTCTGGGGGAGCCTCAGGCGATGCTGTCCTCTCCTCCAGCCACAAGATCAAAGAAACACTGTTTTCTGACTCATTCCACATTTTCTCATTTTGCAGGGAATTTGGGAGCCTGTTTCTTGCTACCTGTTGGTCTAGTGTCCAGTAAGATGAGCCCTCACCCTCTCCCAAAACTCCAGGCAGAGACATGGGAAAACATTGTAAAAGCAGGGAGCATTAAGACAGTTATCAGGAAAGCATGGAGGGATGACCTCAGTGCTGTCTACAACTAACTGAAGGGAGGTTGTAGCCAGGTGGGGATTGGTCTCTTCTCCCAGGCAACCAGCAACAGAATGAGGGGAGACAGTCTCAAGTTGTGCCAGGGGAGGTATAGGCTGGATATTAGGAGGAAGTTCTTCACAGAGAGAGTTATTTGCCAATGGAATGGGCTGCCCAGGGAGGTGGTGGAGTCACCATCCCGGGGGATGTCCAAGAAATGACTGGATGAGGCACTTAGTGCCATGGTCTAGTTCACTGGATAGGGCTGGGTGATAGGTTGGACTGGATGATCTTGGAGGTCTCTTCCAACCTGGTTGATTCTATGATGCTATGACTCCATCATGTTTCCTGCCAGGTTGGGAAGGAGAACTACGTAAACCATGAGAGTAAACATTTTCAGGTATTGTGTACACCTGCAGGTATTCCTTGCAAGAATGTCTGATGTTGCATCTGTGTCTGTGAGACAGCAAGTGCATTGTGTTAAGCATAATTCTGTGTAAATCTGTTGACCACACGGAAAAGAAGCATTTCCAAACTAGAAAAGAAAATTTTCTCTCTCTGAATTCATGGTGTGTTACCCATTTCAGTAGAATGCTGTTAAATTATAACAGACATGACTGGAAGAAGCTCTTGTTTCCAGAGAAGGAATCACCCTGTGCTATTTTAGAATTCTGTGACTGAAGATTTCTATTCTACATTTTATACTAAGGTCAACCACAGGAAAAAATTAGTCTAGAAATGAGTCACGGATTTTCACAATGAAAACAATTAATCACTGGAACACCTTGACACGCGTTGTGGTGGATTTTTCATCACTAGAATTTTTGATCAAAGTATAATGTGTTTATAAAAGACATAATGACATATGTCTTTATAAAAGACATACACTTATTCCAACAAGTACTGATTTGGGAATGTCCTATGACCTGTACTGTCCCAGAGATGGATTTCAGTTACTACAGTGGTCTGTTCTGGCCTTACAATTGATGAACATAGTACATCTATACATGTATATGCTTCAGTAGTTACTTAAAATGATTTAAGTTTGCATTTCCAGTGTTTTCTTTCACAAAATTAAACCATCTGTGGTGATGGCACAAGTCATGTTTCCCTAAAAATAAACAGCATAGAAAAAAAAATTATTGTCTTTGTCTACTTTGAGGCTAAATAAGTGAACCTTTTAATTAAATCTAAAGGATTAATGAATGTAAATTGGAATAAGAACAAACACCCAAGTACTTTGAAAAGATCAGAAATACAGCCAGCAAACTTCAAAACGTAACATTTATGAAGGTCAGAAAAGTGGCTTGAGTTTCAAAAGTACAAGTTAAACAAAACAACAAAATAGCCCCCAGAAAATTTTCAGTGTTAAACTAATTAAATATTTTTATTTGTACCATGAGACTTAGAGAATACTAAAATCTGACACAGGCTGTAGTCTGCATCAGATAATGCTTTGTATTATTGTTATTATAAGTAGAGGTGATTTCAATGCAGTTTTATATGTATATATATATACACACACACATTATATATGTATATGTATGTATATATATATATATATGATGAAACATCTTAGAGAAAAGAGTAATTCTATGTTGTAGGAAGTAATATGATAATTTCTGAGATAAATATAATGCCTTTTTTTTTCAACAAACAAACAAAGAAACAAATAACTGCATATCTATAAATGTCAATTTTATAATGCTGGCAACTTGTGCAGGCAGCCTGTGGCTGTTGTGAATTCTTTCCTTCCAGGTGAAGGGCAGGCATGGCAAACAAAAGTTGGAACCGGTCTGTAACAGACTTTTGGGTCAGATGCCCTGTCCCCCGAGGCAGGAAGGGGCAAGAGTTCTCTGGGATGTAACATATCCATCATCTCTCTCCTTGCCTAGCAGAAAGATTGTAAAACAGATAGTGGGGAGGCTGATCTGCTAATGCCAATCTTGATAAACTGAACTTCCCCTGGGAAGTGCTACGTGTATTTAAAGCATGTGGTGCTGCATCCTGACCTCTGGAGCCTACACATATGTTTGCAGAATCACTTCACAGAGAGACAGGGAGTGGTGATGGCTCTCTCATTTCACTTGGGTTCTGGCAGAGCCCTGCTGCCCTTGGGAGCACCCCGCAACTGCCGTTTGTCAAGAGAAGTGACCTGCTGGGGGGGGGGGGGAGTTAGTCAGAAATTGCCTGCCAGACTTGGAAGCAGATGCTCAGCTGGTGTAAGAAGGGAAATGACACTGACAAGTGACACTGCTTTCTGGCTGCCTGATGTTCTGCAGGAGCACTCAAGGGCTTTCTAAGACATTTATCAACCTCTCTTACCCTTTAAGTGAAGAAAGATTTTGGCAGTAGAGTGTAGGTCAAGCTTTCAAACTTCTCTTCAAGGGTTCAGTGTTCTGTCTTAATGGAAAAGATTAGGTATATTGTAGGTAATGCCTCTATATTTACTGATGAGGTGTGGATTGATGGGTACTGTGTAGGGACATAAGGAAGCTCTGTTTTCCAGTTTTCATTGTTCATTTGCTAGATCTCCATCACTTATTTTCAATTAGAAGATTAGTGTAGTTTAGTTCAACCACTATGGTATGAAGTTTCTGATTCTCTAATTGCAGTTGAGGAGGTAGTAGGTATAAAGCAGTAATCTTGTAAGTTTAGAGAAGGAATACCTAAATTCTAACAAACAATCTTTATTCTGAACTAAGCCACAATCACTGAAGATTACTATTAAATGTGCTGCGAAGAAAATGTAAATTAATATTTGTATCTCAGTATTACCTACTGGAATAATATTCATGCATTTTAAGGGTTTAATTGAAATTTATTTTTTGCCAGTGTTCAATGGAAACAACATCCTCTTAAAGTGAATGCTTGGCTAGTAATACAGGCCTGCCTCTGAGAGCAAATCCTCTGAAGGAGCTGCAGATCACAACACCCAGGCAAGCAGCTGCACACAAAAGGGTTCTTTTCTTTGGCTTTTTTTTTTTTTTTACATTTTTAATCCTCTTATTCTTTTCTTTGCAGAACAGTGGGGGGTTTTAAAGCTGCAGAATGGCCTTTTCTTTTTAGAATATATGGTTATTCCTTGAAAAAGTATTTTTATGCCTGCATAACGTTTGATATGCTTGTTTGTAGTCCATGTCAGTTTAGAAGTAATATAGATAATGTGTGTTTAAAGCCTTGCACCTGATCTGGTAAATTTAATCTTAACAGACCTCCTGAAATTGGGAAAGTTAATTGATGGAACTGTTCTCATAGTTTTATTTCATACCATGGTACTGCTGTTTCTCCCTGTTGAGGTAATTTACATGAATTTGGAGAAATATAGTGGTCAGCTGTGCTTTTCTTTGTAAGATCTGCAGGTATAGATACAACAGGAAATGTATTTGCTGACTTTTTCAGAGTGTTGGCCAGAAAGCCAGCCATATTAATTAAATTTAATGTAACGATAGTAGCTTGATATCAGACACGTGGATAATTTGCTTAATAACAGGCAACTGAAGCATTCATTTCAGCATTTGGCATTAAGGTTCTAAAACCACTTATTTCCTTGATTTGTGTTACTCACACAACTGCTTTCATTCTTTAAGGCTCCTTATGTTGGTTTCATGTTCATAAGCTTAGAAACTAAATTCCTTGTGATAACAGTTCTGGGCCCCTCAGTTTAAGAAGGACATTGAGATACTTGAACATGTCCAGAGAAGGGCAATGAGGCTGGGGAGAGGCCTCAAACACAAACCCTACAAGGAGAGGCTGAAGGAGCTGGGGTTGTTTAGCCTGGAGAAGAGGAGGCTCAGGGGTGACCTCATTGCTGTCTACAACTACCTGAAGGGAGGTTGTAGCCAGGAGGGGTTTGGTCTCTTCTCCCAGGCAACCAGCACCAGAACAAGAGGACACAGTCTCAAGCTGCGCCAGGGGAGGTTTAGGCTGGAGGTGAGGAGAAAGTTCTTCACGGAGAGAGTTGTTAGATGTTGGAATGTGCTGCCCAGGGAGGTGGTGGAGTCACCATCCCTGGAGGTGTTCAAGAGGGGATTGGATGTGGCACTTGGTGACATGGTTTAGTAGTCATGAGGTCTTGGGTGACAGGTCGGACTTTGATGATCCTTGAGATCTTTTCCAACCTTGTTGATTCTGTGATTCTGCAACATGGGTAGCATTCAGGTACATTGAATTCACTGAACACTAAAGCAACTTTAGGTGTTCACTAGTAACAATAGACCCCCTCAATCTGAATAATTCAGTCAAGATAAAATAATGGAACTTGTTATTTTGATCACAAGTGCTCATTTCTGGGCAAACCCCAAACAAACCCCAGAGCAATATCTTCAGTCCAGTCTCCGCTCAGTATAGCTGAAAAATAGCAACACACTGTGGAACACATGTTCTCAGAATTATGTGGAAACTACACAGAAGCTATCAGGAAAGCTCAAATTAATGATGTCCTGTTGAAAAGTGTCTTTTCTTAGAATGCACTTATGGAAAAACTCGTCCTGCTGGAAAATAATAAAACAAGAAGGCAAGATGATAGCCAAAGCTGCTCAGCTGCGGGATGATTCAGAAAATACTTTAAATTCACACTTTATCTGATGCTTTTTATTTGTGATGCCTGGTTTTGCACCTTACCCCCTTTGGGCATTCTTGGACATTTGCAGAGTGAATAAGTCGTTTTCATGTTTCCAGATATGAAAGCAATTCGTATCATCTCATTCAAAACGTCATTTTCAGCACAGATTAGTGATTAATTTTTTTCACTTTAAAAGGAATTCAAACTTACTTGAATAGTGTTTAAATCTACAGCAGTGATATCATGAAACTAAAGATTATGGCCTGAATAGTTCATTGCATGTGCTCTCTTCTTTCAAATGCATAGAAACCTATATTAAGTATCCCCTAGTCACAGTTGGACTTTCTGCTGAGAATCCATTGGAGTCTCTCTCTATAAACCAGTAAACCTAAGTCCTCTTTCTTCCTTTCAATTAAAATGAGATTAATCATCTTAAAATCATAACTTCCTTATGTCAATCCACACACACACACTCACACAAATAAATTCATTAACTTCATAAGCAAAGTAGCTTATGTATCAAATTTCCACCACACCACTTTTCCCACAGTAAAGATGAAACTGGGAGAGTCAGACTATTACTAGAATTCTCCATCAGGGTATGGGAACTGTGGATTGCTGAACAGATCAAGAAAAGCTTCCCTAGGGTGGGTTTGTTTTCTACTTCATCATGGCTAATATTCATCAAATCAACGTTAGGAAAAATGTAAAGAATTTTTAAGGTGGAGAATATCTCCCCCAAGAAATCCAGCAGTCCCTTAACAAAGCTGTAGCTGAAATCCTGTCCTGCACTGTAGGTGAGATTGCCAGTGGAGACTCAGGACTAGGGAAGTCATTCTGCCCCTGTACACAGCACTAGCTAGGCCACACCTTGAGTACTGTATCTAGTTCTGGGCCCCTCAATTCAAGAAAGATGTTGAGTTGCTCAAATGTGTCCAGAGAAGGGCATCAAAGCTGGTGAGGGGTCTGGAGCACAAGCCCTGTGAGGAGCGGCTGAGGGAGCTGGGGTTGTTTAGCCTGGAGAAGAGGAGGCTCAGGGGAGACCTCATTGCTGTCTACAACTACCTGAAGGGAGGTTGTAGCCAGGTGGGGATTGGTTTCTTTTCCTAGGCCACCAGTAACAGAACAAGAGGACACAGTCTCAGGCTGTGCAGGGGGAAGTTTAGGCTTGATCTTAGAAAAAAGTTCTTCACAGAAAGAGTGATTCCCATTGGAATGGGCTGCCCAGGGAGGTGGTGGGGTCAAAGTCAAGACTGGATGAGGCACTTAGTGCCATGATCTAGTTGATTAGATAGGATTGGGTTATAGGTTGGATTTGATGATCTTGGAGGTCTCTTCCAACCTGGTTGATCGTGATTCTGTGATTTTGTGAATGTCCTTAAATTGTAGTTTATTTGTTCATAACAAAATACAGATTTGGATATTTAATTCAGAATTATAATAATAATAAAAATCTTGTTGTACAAACTCCATAAATATACATCTCATTTGTAAAATGTATCCTCAATTGATGGTTTCTATTGGAGAGAAAAGGTGGAAGTGGGCACTGACATTGGAAATGGTGGTTCCAAGCCTAGGTTCAGTCAGTGAACTTCTCTGAAATGGCCTGTGTCCTTCTACCGACAACTGTGCTATAGTTGTTGTCTTCTTTTCAATTAAGATTGTTCAAATGCTTCCTAAGTTCTTCTAGGCCAAGTCCATAAATATTGTGCAGTGAGAGAAGTGATGAAGGAAGATTGTCTAAACAGGAACAAGACATTTGCCATGCCATGTAGAAGTTACAGTGACTGAAAAGAGTTAAATTCTCTTTTAGCCTGGCAATGCATATCTCAAACAAGACTAAGACATAGAGAGGTTGGCCCATTTGTCATTTATGGAAAAATGAAGTGGTTCATTGGTCAAAAGTGCAAATGCTTCCATGCTGGGAGGCAGCTTGCACATGGTGTTCTTCTTCCTCAGTGGCCTAGAGCCCAGAGAGGTACTGTTTCTATCCAGGCTAAGTGCAGCAATTAAGGTCTTCCTGCTTCTGTCTCACGTATTGTGAACTGACTGCATCTGAGGCATCTGCATGGCACTACTCACAATCAAAAAGCTGGGATCTCTCATGCACCAGTCTCTATCTGCAGTTGTGGCAGAACATGGACAATGCTGTCAGGATATGAGAGTAAGGACCCTTAACTTTTTGCCAGCGTGAGGCAAGTTATCTATACAGTGTAAACTTTTGCTGTGCACAGCTCCTTATGTGGTCCTAAGTCAAAACAGTGAAAGAGAAGCTTTAATGACAGAATGTAAGCCTTCCCTCTCTCATGACATGGGTGGACTTCTTCCCAGCATAGCCGTTCCACTGCGACTTTCAGAGATAATGCAATCAGACTTGACTTGTATGTCTTTTCTTCATCCTTCACTAATATATAATTTTTATCATTATCATTTCACTAATATATGATTCTTAGATCAACACCCACTTACTCAGAAATCACTGTGAGGTTATTTCTTTATTAATAAAATGGGTTAGTACCATTTAGTCATACTCCCATACTGCTTTATAGTCTGGTAATATGAAATGTTAAACACATATGGAGCAGTATTAACCTTGTAAGCTCATCTGGGCAAGAACTGCACCCAGCTCTGTTTATTCTAAAAATAACATTTTTTTTAAAAGCAAATAAGTTCCTTGAGTGCCATCCTCCCCTGCCAAAGCAAACCTGTAAAGCCAAGAGATGCCAAGCGATGGGACATTTCACGGAGTTATCCTCTTACAGCATATTTTCCTTGACAATGACAGATTACGTCTTTTCAAGGAATTTTTGCTTTCCTCAGATAAAGAAACAGTACACCCTGAACATGTTCATCAGTTTTGCTGACTATTACAAGCCTGCCTTAAAACCTCCAAAACCTCCTAACAGATGGTTGCAGGCTGTGTGCAGTGTGCTTATCTGAGGATGAAGTCATATGTATGTGTATATGTCTGTGATGTATCTCCACTGAGCACCGGCTCACCCTTTAAATATTAGCTTATTGAGTGATGGACAAAGTAGGGTATGGAGTTTACCTGGCTGTTTTCATTAAAAAATCATTGCATCCATTTTTTCTCTGTGTGACTTGCTATATTCTGAACTCAGGGTGAAATATATGAGACCAGGGATTGTTTTTAATTGCAAAAAGGAGGCCAAAGTTTAAGTCACCAGAGTACAAGATACACTGTTAGAAATTAACAGAACCAATCCACAGTTAAATCTTGATTCTGTTCATGTCTGCTAAAGGTCTGTATGCGTGCTCTGCTAAAAGATGGAAAACTGAGGAATTCCACAGCTGTGGTTAAAATATATTTTGTTAATCTCTACATTATGAACTATCAAATCAGAACATGAACACAGCACTGAATGGGACTGCCAAAAAAAAGAGCTGCTTTCTATTAACCACCAACAGGATGCTTGCCAGAAACAGAAGTCATAATCACATGAGAGAACTTCAACTCTTTTTTGTAAATCAATAGTGATTTTGATTTTAAGCTCTTGTTTCTATGAGTTTGTAGCACAAATTACCACACTTCTGTGATGCTGTCTGCCATAGAATGAATCTTCTTGAACAAGAAATGAGAAGAAACTCCTTTTTATTGAGAGACTTGGAATGCTCTGGTCTGTCCACATCCCTTGCCTTGTAAATGATTGATATCACTGTGGTTTCATGCAGTGAAATAAACACTTGTGGAGGAAAATGGGCTCTGTCTAAAGAACTATGTCTGAAAGAGTTGGGGTGTAAGTAACACTGTGTTTGTCATCAAGTGCAACAGGGAAAAGGTCATGTTATGCCAAAATTTACTGTAAACTGTTAGGGAACTGGATGGGTTTGGATTTGCAGCTGGCAAGTTAGACAAGGCTTGGAAAACTAAGGTTAGGAAGATGTCCTTAGAGTGCATAGGTGAGGAGTGGCACAGAATAATATAAAGATTTTTTTCTGACTAAGAAAGCAAGATTTTTGTTATTTTGAGGAAAGAAGCATATTATGTTATCTTTGTAATGAACAATTGAGTTACTATAGTGAGGTAGACTTCAACTGGAGAACAATGCAGTGACTGAAATATTTCCCTGTGGAAGGAAGAATATCTTGTGGTGAGTTTTAACCTTCTCCAAACACCATCCTAACTTCATTTTGTTCCCTACTACTGACTGTATATTCTCTGAGCGGTGGCACCTAACTTTTTAATCTGTTCACATGCTGAGGAGCAAGGTATTACTGGTAGAATTCAAACTCTCTTCGTTAATGTAGAATCTTCTTACTTGCATGCTTGTTGCAGGATGTGGAAGCACCATTACAGGACACTTTTGCGTAGTGGTTCACTTTTGCTGAGCATGCAGATGAGTGCCATTAAACTCAAACTCTAAATTCGCAAATGCTGGAGAGTGTCCAGAGAAGGGCAACAAAGCTGGTTGGAGTAAATTAGCAGTTTGTCTCTTCTCCTTTCTCCTCTTAGTGAGGAAATGGCCTGAAATTGTGCCAGGGGAGGTTTTAGATTGGATATTAGGAAAATATTCTTTACTGAAAGGGTGGCCAGACATTGGAATGGGTTGCTGGATGGTGGAGTCTTTGTCCCTGGAAGAGTTCAAAAGACATGTAGACATGGCCGCGGTGATTTAATGGCCATGGTGGTATTAGGCTGATGGTTGAACTTGATGATCTTAGAGGTCTGTCTATGATTCCATGATATATTTCAACACATTGCTAAAGAATTTTGATATATTACAAAATGCTGCATGAAAGCAAAAGAGAAGTGCAGATAAGATTGACTAAAAAAGACTGATGTGCTTTGTTGGTTTGTTTTTTGGGGCTTTTTTTAACCAGTAACAGGATAATTGTCAAATAACTGTCTTGTGATACCTGGCAGATTTTAGCAGAACTTGTAATATCACATAGCAACAACTCAAGTGACCTTTGGTTTTACTGTGCAAAACAGTAGAGAAAGGATACTCGGAATACACAGAACAGATGCAAAGATTTTACCTGTGTCAACTGATAATGAATTAGCGTCCTGGAAGAGGCATTAATGACCCAGCTAAACTGTTTAGCCACCGCCTTTTCTCCTCCCTCCCTGTTGCAGCAGTCCAAGTTGAGGTGGAGGAGCCAATAGGCAGGTGTCGTTAAGGCTGCCTGGGGGGTGGAAGCTGGACCCTGTGCCTCACGTGTCACACAGACAACTGCACGCGTCAGAGGCTAGTCGAGAAGGCGTGTACAGTTTGCCTGCCATACAGCACTTTGAACTGATTGGCAATATTTGACAAGGTAATCTGCCATTGGGCCGTTCAGTTTTCAAAAGGGGAATTTATAGGGGGTGATTCGAAAGCCCACACCCTGTTTGTTAGCGGGATTCCAGGCGGTGACAAACACCCACTTCGTGCCTGTCTTCAGGGTGATTACCTGCTACTGTCCTGGTGGCAGTGTGTTGAGTCCCAGGCTACACCACAGCAGTGTGCTCTCTTTCTCTCCCTCACTTCTTCCAGTTTTGAGATTTGTCTTTCGATTATATCTGCCCTTTGGATTACAAGTTGCAGCTCTGTGTATCTCTTCATTTGGCAAAGTTTTGGTGACTAGAAGCTCAGCGGTTCATGAGTAACTAAAGCTAATTTACTAGGTTATTTCTAAAGTTCACAGACTGTTTCTCTGTGGCATAACTCCACAGCGTGGCCGAGGAGGGTCTGTCCTGCCTCCCAAGGCAGTATAGCTGTTTGTTTTCACGTTATAAGAGTTTCCAGTTTGTTCCTCTGTATTCCAAGTTTCTGATTTTCTAGACTGTTATTCCATTGTTCATTAATGTCCTATCATGTGTAATCAACCTATTATCGACCAGGCAAACGAACCTGGATCAAATTAGCTCAGAAAAATAATTTTTTATATCTAATAAATTATATTCATATTTTGTCAGATTTCCTGCTTATAAATTTGATCATAAACCATATCAGTTAGTCACTCTTCAAACTGACTTATCACCCAAGTACCTCTAACATTCTCAAGTATTATGTAACTGTGGTGAGCAGAACAGTATTTTAGGTTTGTCTTGGAAAAAAACACTGCATACAGTGAAAATTACCTTCATCTGTATTTAAAAATCTGCCTCTTAATAGGGTCTTGTAGAACACAGAAAATTTGTTTCATTGGAAATACAACACTAAAACCAGAGACTATCTTGTTCATTAGAGATACTCAATTATTATAAGATCAGAGTATTCAAAGCATTAATACTTTAAATGGTTTCAGAAAGGCCTTTGAAATAGGATTTTTAGGGTTTTTTTAACCCTGCATAGACCAGGGAATGAATACTGAAAAAGAAAGAGTCTGTAAAGGACATTTGATCAAATGTCCACTAGAGCTGGTTTGGATTTACATGATCTTCAGTAGATGTGGTATCAACCATTGAGATGTGGTATCACTCATCAGAGTGAGATTCAAGTGTTTAATTAGTATAACACCATAAAAAGGTCAGATGTTGCACAAGTTCAACACTGAAGTTAGAAATTATGAAAGCATAGTTGATATTCAATGACTACCAGTATTTCAGCTTTGTTGGTGTTTGGTACATATGATCATAGAAACCTTTCTTTTCCAGAATATTCATTTTGAGGATGCTTGATCTCTATTTACATTTATAATATAATCTTTATAGCTCCTGTACAAAGCTCAAAACCCAAAGAATCATGGAGTCACCATGTTAACAATGAATTTTCCCTTTTCAGATATAGGGTGCAGATGCTTGTTTCTTCATGAGGTTTGTGTAATAAACAAGTCGTTCATTCCTGAAGTTTGTGAAAGTACCAACTTGTAAGTAAGACAATTTATGTTTTTCTCAGGTAAGTTCAGAGTAAAAGTGATAAAAAAATGCATTCAAAATTTCTCTGTATTTCTGGCCATGAGTAAGCTGATACAGCACAGGACATGTTCATGTCAGACATAGTCAAGCTGACATCTTTTTATTGTCGGTAGAGAATTATCAGTACAGAAGCAGGCACTTTTAGAGGATCCATCTGACTTATTTTTAAGTTAATCAAGTGAGATGAATCATGTTCCTTTCTACAGAAACTCTTGACAGGCTCTCCACTGACCAGCTGAGATGCAGATTATTGTAAAGCTCCAAAGTTTTTATTCTATTAGAGTACCTCTGCATTGGAAATCTTGGGATGCAGATTGCTAAACTGTGGCTCTTGAGCTTTTTTATTCTGCCTTCAAATCCTGGCCTACCTTCATTTTCAACATGACTCATCTAGAAAGGGTCTTCTGTAGCCCGGCTCATGCTACTGCTTCTGCACTATCCCAGTTCTTTAAAAGTAAATTCACTAATGTCTCCCCTTGTACTGTGAGCTGTCCTGACTCTTTCATTGTCCTCATTAGACAACACATATGGCTCTTTACGTAGGGTGAATGAAAAAAGCAACACAAGAAGGAAGGAAGGAAAGAAGGAAAGAAGGCTTCATGGAGTGGTGGTGCATACTCGGCTCTCGACTTCACTGACCTTATACTGTAAACACAACAGCTAACTATGGATCATTCCCAGAGAGCAGTCTCCCCTCACTCTTTTAGGTTAGGTGATGCATGTCTAGTGTCTGTTGGCCGTGTGAAGACTTTTCTGTGTCATTGACAGGGTCAGAGAATCTGGCCACTCTTGCTCTTCTAATGTGTTGAAATCAATGAAAGTTTTGCTTGGAAGCTCAAAGTAGAATTTGATCTAATCTAATTCTATGAATGAAAGTGACTTCTTCAATATTGTATCCATTCTTCTTACTGCGAACGCAAATTTGTTTAGTAAATGCAATCTTTGCCTACTGCTATTTTCTAAATATTCAAGCAATGAGAGTTTTTCTTTATTCTTTTAAATGACTGTATCACAAAGTCACCCTTTTTAGGAATTGTTTTCTAAGGATTCAGCTTGGATAAAAATATCTTTGGTGGGGGAATACCAACCTTGAGGCCAATAGGGCATGAGAAACAGTCTAGACTATCTGTGAGGTGTCTTAATGGTATTTCCTAAGTAAACCTTTTCTCTTGATTTGATGTATTCAGGTTTTACTGTGAAACTTCACTTTTTCTTAGGGAAGTCAACATCTTTTTCTCAATAAATTTTTCAGCAGGGTTAGTTGTTCTAAGGAAAGCTTTGGTCAGCAAGACTTGGTGGAAAAGACTTTCTGCAGTAAAAGAATATTTTTACCAGTCAGATTTTTTTTTTTCAGTACAATAAGGCTCACTAAGATAATTTGTTTCAATATTGACATGAATTTTCAATATTTCATGTTAATCTGTAGCAGTTAGGCAAAATTACATATATTTCCATGCTTTCAGTTTTCATGAAATCACTTCTTTGGCCTAGCATAACTTTAAAACTTTCCAGCTTCCATGGATGGAGAGATCATTACAAATTCTTTTCCATTGATTTGGAAAATATTTTATTAATACTAAAAAGAAAACCACCCCAAAGTCTTCATCTTGCAAAAGTAAAGCTTTTGTTTCTTTTAGAACTATGAGATCTCTCTCTTTCCGTTTTATTCTCCTTGCTTTTGTAAAATTTCCCCAAGCAGAATGGATAATCTGCCAGCCAAACTACCTATCCAGTTGCATAGTGATCTACCACTATTCTGTTTCATTCATTCAGAGAGATATTGAGCTTCCCCCAGTGAAATCCCAGATTCCAACCAATTTCTGTATCAGATTTTCTCCAGTTTGCAGAATCTAGTTCATTGTTGCTCGATAACAGCATGGTTATTTTTTTCAACACAAATACTAGCATTGAGGACTCACGATGGCAGTGTACATAAATACACATTGAGGTGTCCTTGTCATTAAGTTCTATTTCCTTTCCCTCTCAGAAGGTGACTTCACCATATGCAACCCAGTGACAAAGCCCTCCCTAGCCAAGGGGCGTAGGCAGACTTGAGGACTTTAACTACCTTTTCAGTAAATGTGGAGGGTTTTGCCCATTTCTTATTACAGAATGTGCTATGCTAGCTCTGAGTCCAAAGAAGCTTATTAAATTGAATGGGATTTTTTTTTTCCACAGACTTTTCTGCGTTTGGATTTTTAGCCACAGAAAATGATCTAATAAATTACAGAATAATTGATAGTTGCTGACAAGAGTTTCAAATGCAGGCTCACAACATTGCTGCCAGCACTGCCTTGAAAAGATAGAAGCCATATAAAATCTAGGAATAATGAAATCATCCATTTTTTTTCCAGAGACAAAAGCAATCCAATATTGAACCCATGAAACCATATCTGACGCTAGACAAAGGGAATATTAACATAGGAATGTTTCCATCTATAAGGATATTTCTTGAACTGTGTGCTCTTATTCTTGCCTTTCATCCAGCTTTTTTTCAAATCCAGCTTTTCTAAGTGAATCATGATATTGCATAGGTGAGAAAAAAAGCCAGTGTAAATATGTTAGTGGTTGTTCATGCAGCCTAAAAAAAAAGGACTTTGCTGATTCTATGTGTCTCTCAAATCCAGTGATCTCAGAAGCAGAATAGATATATTTTGTTGCTAATAATTCTTTGTTCATCAGTTTTTATATTTTTGACTCATCATTTCTACGATACTTGATTTTAATGGAGTTCATTACCTTTTTTTCGGGTTGCTGTTTCTATCATCTGAAAATGTACATTAATAAGAAAATATTTACTCTGAAAGTTCAAATATTTGTGGCTGCATATAGCAACATATTTGTATAATCAAGGGGAAAAAAAGTCTGACAGTATTGCAGAGCTGCATAAACTGTTTATAATGATAGATTTTACATGTGGGATGAGGGTCTCTAATTTTATGCACAGGAATTCAGGCAAAGGTTGTAATAGAGATGTATGAGAATTTGCAAAAATTATAAATGAAAGGTTAAGGATACACTTCTGTGTTAGATTTAATTAAGCAGATCTGTTTGTCACACCTTGTAACTTCCATCTTGAAAGAGTTGCTCATATTCTCCAAATATGGTTGCAGAATCAGGACAACATACCAGGATTTGTAGGATGAAGAGGCTAGTAAGAGCCTTCAGCCCATTACCCTGAAGCATTCTGCGGACACAGCAGCACACCCAAAGTTTCACAGAGACGAACCAGGGGCTCCTGAGGTAGTATCAGCCTTTCATGGTAGGGCCATGACATGGCCCAGTACAAATCCAGACAGGCCTTAAGATGCCTAGACAGGGTCCCTTTCTCTCCCCTCCTTCCTGCAGAAAAACAGGGCAAGGCGGGAAAAGGAATGAAGGAGACAGGACTCCTGCCTGTCTGGCAAACGATATTTATCTGGAGTGAGAGCATGTAAGCTGACCACTGTTTCCCCAGAAACAAGGTCTTTGCTTCTGCCTTTTATAGTTATAGCCTGGCAGAACGCCTTTCCATTGGGCTGCTACGTGTTAGCTTCAGTGCCCCATTGGAGTAATCTATCGCTGGCAAAATGTGAATATACAAGTGACTTGGTAGTCACCCTTGCCTTGCCTTGCCTTGCTTTGCTTTGCTTCAAACCTTGCTTCAAGCCTACTTGGACCCATCTCATAGAAGATGCCTCAAGTTGCCCTGCCCTGCATCGAGTGCCTGGTCCAGAGCCTGGGATAAAGCCACAAGCCATACACAGCAAGCCAGAGAAGCCACAAGTCTAGAAGCTGGATGTGCCAAGCCTGCTTCCCCTGGCCACTAGAATCGTGCCATGCCTCAGTTTACCCAAAAACCAAGTAAGCACTCCTAGTGAAGAACATCATTAACTGCCCACCGTCCGCTGAAGCCAGATCAGCCTGGGACCACACGGTAAACTCTCTCACAGCAGCAGCAGCAGCATCTCTGTGTGGGTAAAACCAGCTGTGAGTAATTATTTAATTGCCCTTTGGGTTTAAAGGTTCTTATCAAGCCTCCCCCCACTGTAATTGAGCGCTATCTGCTCTCAGGGACTTTCTCTTTCCAAGTTATTGCCTCCTAGTTTGCATGAAAATTGTATTTTGCCCTGAGACTGCATATTCCCATTGTAAATATATATTCCAACCATACAACGATCCTACTCAACAAGTTTTCGCATATTTCATTAATAAAGGGTTACTATTTTTATTAATACCCCTTTGCCATATCGTTTATTATTGTTGTGAGGGTAATTAATATTTCCCCCCTCAACCACAACACAGCCAAAAGGGAAACACCTTAAGGATATTAAGGGACTTTTCTCTCAAAAGAGGACACATCTGAGAGCCCAAAAGTGTAGAAATGCCTCTACACTTCTTACTCCATTACATCTTCTTACTCTCTTAACTGTCTGTATACTAATGCAAGAAGCATGGGGAATAAACAGGATTAATTGGAAATCTGGGTGCGAACAAAGGGCTACGATCTCATCGCAGTTATAGAGACATGGTGGAATAGCACCCATGATGGGAATGTTGTTGTGGTTGACTACATATTTTTTAAGGACAGACTGACAAGATAAGGAAGTGAAGTTGCTCTCTATGCAAGTAAGCAGCTAGAATGCATTGCACTTAACCCAGAAGGGGTGATGAAAGTGTTGAAAGCTTGTAGATAAAAGTTAAAGGACATGCAAACATGGGTGACACTGTTGAAGGTGCTTACTACAGACCACCAAACCAAGAGAAAGATGTCAATGACGCATTTTGTAGACAGCTGGAAGTGGCCTCAAGATCACATACCCTGGTGCACATGAGGGACTTTAATCACC
Source organism: Indicator indicator (assembly GCF_027791375.1). Lineage (NCBI taxonomy): Eukaryota > Metazoa > Chordata > Aves > Piciformes > Indicatoridae > Indicator > Indicator indicator. The sequence goes on along the minus strand of NC_072010.1, from coordinate 110,826,948 downwards.
CTGATATTAGTTGGAAATATCACACAGCCAGGCATACTCAGTCCAGAAAGTTCCTGCAGTGCACTGATAACAGCTTTGTGATGCAGGTGGTTGAAGAACCAATGAGAACTGGTGTGATGCTGGACCTTGTATTAACAAAATATGTCAATGATGTTAAGGTAAGAAGCAGCCTTGACTGCAGTGACAATGAAATGATAGACTTTAGTATCGTTAGGGAAAGAAGCAGAGCAAATACTAAAACTTCCACCTTGCACTTTAGGAGGGCTAACTTTGTCCTATTCAAAGAACTACTGGACCTGTTTACTCTTGAGAAGAGAAGGCTGAGAGGGGGCTTTATCAATGTCTATAAATATCTGAGGGGTGGGTGTCAAGAAGCAGGTGATGGTCTCTTTTTAGTGGGGATAGGACAAGAAACAACAGGTGCAAACTAGAACATAGGAGGTTCCACCCTAATATGAGCAGACACTTCATTCTGATGAGGGGGACAGCACACTGGAACAGGCTGCTCAGAGTGAGGGGTGGAGTCTCCTTCTATGAAGACTTTCAAAACATACCTGTATGCTTTCCTGTATGGCCTGCCCTAGGTGATCTTTCTTTAGCAGGGAAGTTGGACTCAATGATCTCTGCAGATCTCTTCCAACCCCATACATTCTGTGCTCAGAAGAAAAAAAAATCATGGAAGAGTCAAAAGACAGTTGCTACACACCAGTTTTTACTTCTAAGTATTCACAGCCACACACAGTGATGTAATTTTATAGACATAAAGATGAATTTGTGTATATTATCATAATTTATATTCTCATCTTTTGGGAACCTCTTCTCTGCAGCAAGTCAAAGAGAGGGTTCTATTACATTGTGCTGCTATTAGAAACAGATGTGCATTTCATCAAGTAAGTGAAAATAAGAATAAGAAGTGCAGAAGAACAATATGAATATTGTAGAACCTTATAATTTTTATCATGATATTTTCTGCAGATGTATTTGTTTCTTGATAACAGAAAATATACCAGATATGAAACAAATATTCTTCCACAAACAAAAGACAGGGCTGGATTTATAAATTGTCCCTCTATTCTCTCTCTCTCTCTCTTTTTTTAGCTCCTCCCTTAATAGCTGTATTTTGATGAAAGAACCCAAAATTCTATGTAGAGAAAAAAAAAAAAATGGTCAAAACTTCCCTTCTGACCTTGCAGAGTTATGGTGCTTAGGTCTCACACAAAGAAAAGAGCAATAGGCTTTAAAACAACCACAAAGTATCTTGGGGGAAAGGGTGTAACTGAATGGTACACCAGTAGAAAGCATGTAAAATTTGCTCTCTTATCATCATAAGGGTGTAAGTCTGGTACTATGATACTGAAAAATTTGTGATACTTTTGAGGCATCTGACCTCCTATAATTTTGATGGACTACTACTTTAATAGAGACTTAAGGTGGCAAAAATTTGTCATCATAAATCCCTGTAATAAGGTATGAATCAAGCAATATCAGCTTGAATTAAACTTGTGTCTGAAAACACTGCGTATCTAAGTTGCATGCTATTCGCTTGCTTAAGTTTTTTATATGACCCTAAAATTTTATTTTTGTGTATAATGCAGTATAAATGCCCTGAAATCCTTCAAAAGGAGATTAAGTCCATGCTCAGCTGTAAATACTTTTGTGTATGTTAGTCAGACTCTATAATACATGTAAGTTATTTTATCTGCAATATGATTATTATAGATTACTAAAAGAGACCCATCTTTAAGAAACTTACAAATAAATGAAAAGGTTATTTTCTTAGTTGGTGGCAGACATTCAAAATCTGCTTGTAAATGAATGTATTTTTAAAACTATATACAAAGGATCCCTTTAAGTATATGTTTTCTTACCTTGAGGCTTAGACTGAAGTTTTTGTGTATGATTTGTTGATACAAAGGTCAGATCTGGCTTAAAATATGGCAAAGTATCTTTACGTAAAATCCAAATACGTCAGTATTCATACACTGCTCCTTTTTAAAACCTTGCAGAACCCAAACAAAAATGTTTATTTAAATCTGCTCCCTCCCTTCAAAAAGCCCAAAAAAAGAAATGCAACAAAAATTAAACTACAACACCTCAGCTGGATCTTTTTCCATGACGGTTAGGCAAAAAAGCTGTTTCCAACATTTTTACAAGAAAACAGAACTCTTAGCTTATCTTGGTATGTGGTAGATTTCCATGAAAAACTGCAGCCTCTATAAATTTTGGTTTATATGTGTGCTCTCTCTTTGTGCTGTGTAAAGCTATGTAAAGTTATGTAAAGCTTCACACAAACTTCATAAAAAGATACTACAGACATTGTATGGGAGATGTGTTCCACTGCTTGACTTATGACCAAATGGTCACCTTGCTGTAGTTCTTTTCTGTTTATAAGAAAAATGTTCAGGCTGATATAAAATTTCAGAATATAATATTAGTTTTTAAAGCAAAAGAAAAAACCTTCAGCTAAGCAATTAAAAATTCTTCCTCAAAATTGATCAGCTTAAATGTAGACTTTCTGAGTCTCCTAGTCCTGTGGTTTTAAGACTCTTTTTAATTTTTCTTCACAAAGTTTGAGCAGAGAAAGTAAAAGAAGGTAAATAAATCACTATTGGGTGTAAGAAAGCAAAATAATGATTATTCTAAACACTTCCACTGGAGAGGTAGAAATGTTTAAGAATCTCTTCTCAAAACAAGGTTGGGGAGTTGGGCAGTCTGGTTCTCAGCTCTCTCGGTTTCTGTCTGCCTGTTTCTTCTTTTCTGGCTGAAGATAACACACTGACCTTGACAAGCTAAGTCTAACAGCCTCTCTGCTTCTTGACTCTCTGCCTTCTGCCAGGGGGGTCTGGGGGCAGTCCTTCTGGTGGGAGGGGGGAAGGCCCCTTGGGGGAAGCAAAGGGGGCTTGGTTGTGTTTTTCTGTTGATTGTACATATTTGTAAATGTTGTGAATAGTGTATATTTGTACATCTTCATTGCATTTCATCATAAACTGTAGTTTTGTTTGTAAATAGAGGTTTCATTCGCTTCCAGACTGAGCTAGCCTGGTTATTGTCAGTGTGGGAGGGGGATTTCAGCTCTCACACTGTTACATCCTGTAATAAATGACTGAATACAAAAAAAGTTTCTAGTTTATGACTTATGTCTTCAGTACAAGCTATAAAAACAGTATCCGTGACACTGCAGCCTTTCTTCTCACAAAGTGCTTTTTATTGTGAAAAGAATTATATTTATGTAATCCTCCTAAAAGAAATGGAAAATTAGATAGCAAAAATGTGCAGTTATAGATCCGCTAACAAAGTAAATCCAAGACTTAAGAAACAATCAAGTTAAACACCATCCTGTAATCACCCCCCTAACAAAAGCGCAATATGGGACATCCACTCTTTGTAATGCAGTTAGATAGGATTTAACTATTACTTGTAAAGGTCATATCACCCTAGTTTTGTCTATCTTCACAAAAGGACTTTTTGCAGGGGAATGATGGTAGTGGTTTGGTTTTTATGATGAATAGTGGTGATGAATTTTTATATTGATTCTAGGTCTTGACTTCGTTATTTTCTTAAGATGAAAATCCACCCCATAATCTAGATCTAGATCTCATGTTTAGATTACAGGAAGCTGAACATATATATTCTCCTTTGGTTTGGACCTGGCTTCATCTCTTACTTTCAAAGAGTGTAAAATATTTCTGATTTTAAGTATCTTCTAACTCCTTTTAGAATTGATTTATGTAGATAACTTATATCCTCTCTTTACTGTTTTTCCTGGCTGCTTATATTCTGTTGCTGTTTCAATTCCTAGTGCAAAGTCTTCAGATCAGGGGCTATTTCCTTGCTGAATGTTGGTAGAGCACATAATCAACAGAATCATTCTCAAAGCTATCACAGAATCATAGACTCAGTCAGGGTTGGAAGGGACCACAAGCATCATCTAGTTCAAATCCCCCTGCCATGGGCAGGGACACCTCACACTAGATCAGGCTGGCTAGAGCCTCATCCTGGCCTTAAACACCTGTAGGGATGGGGCCTCAACCACTTCCCTGGACAACCCATTCCAGGGTCTCACCACTCTCATGGCACTCCTGTAATTCAGTGACAGGTGGAAGTAACATAATAGTCTAGGACCTTAGAACCTTTAAATTGCTAATATATAGCTCCTGGGTACAACATCATTAAAGTGGATAGTCCTATAATCTTATCTGGGTTCATTTTATCTATGTCCCTAAACTCTGTTTTTGGGAGCACAGGTTCTCTTGGTTCCTTGCGGTTGTTGGGACTGAATATTGTCCTGCAAGAAGTCACTGGCACTGAACTGTTAGAGCGGGAGCTGTTTAATCCTTTGATCTTCAACAGATATTTGATCTCTCCAATCTCATCTGTTGACTGAGAGCCATTCAATAACTATTACTATAAGTTGCTCCTGCAGTGAACTCTGGGAGTTCTAGATTTGCTCACTTTGCTCCCACAGCATTCTCCTTGAGAAACTTGCAGCCCATGGCATAGACAGGTGGGCTCTTTACTGGATTAAAAACTGTCTGGACAGCTGGGCCCAAAGAGTTGTGATAAACAAGGTTAAAACCAGATGGTGGATGGTCACAAGTGGTGTCTTGTGGGGCTCAGTATTAGGACCAGTTCTGTTTAACATCTTTATTAATGATTTGGATGAGGAGATTGAGTGCACCACCAGAAAGTTTGCAGATGACACTAAATGGAGTGGGAGTGTTGATCGTCTTGAGGAAGACACTGCAGAGAGATCTGGACACATTAAATCAATGAGCTGAGGTCAACAGAATGAAGTTTAACAAGACCAAACACCAGGTCCTGCACTTTGTCCACAACAACCCCAAGAAACTTTGTAGGAAGAATGGTTGGAAAGCAGCCTGGTGAAAAAGGGTCTGAGAGTGGTGGTGGTTGGCTGGCTGAATATGACCCAGCAGCGTGTCCAGGAGGCTAAGAAGGCCAAAGATGTCCTGGCCTGTATCAAAACCTGTGTGCCCAGTAAGGAAGTGATTGTGTCCCTGTACTCAGCACCAGGGAAGCCACATCTTGAGTACTGTGTTTAGTTCTGTTTGCCACAGTATAGGAAAGACATTGAGGTCCTGGAGCATATCCAGAGAAGAGCAACAAGGCAGGTGAGGTAAGTTTGTAAGGGCATATCATATGAAGGGTGGCTGAGGTAGCTGGGGTTGGTTACTCTGAGGAAGAAAAAGCTAGGGGGAGATCTTATTGCTCTCTACAACTACTTGAAAGGCTGGTGTCGGTCTCTTCTCCCAGGTAACCAGCCAGAGGATGAGATGAAATGAGTGTAAGTTGTGCCCAGGGGAGGTTTAGATTGGACATTAGAAATATTTCTTTACTGAGTGGTGAGGCACTGGAACAGCCTGCCCAGGAAGGTGGTAGAGTCAACACCCCAGAGGTGTTCAAGAAGAGTGTAGATATGGTACTTCAGGATATGGTTTAATTGTCATGGTAGTTGGGTTGTGGTTGGGCTTGATGATCCTAAAGGTCTTTTCTGATACATTTTCTATGATTCTATAATTCTAGTGAGACAGCAAAGGCCAAAAGAGAGTGAGCCTGTCTTGAGATGTATTTAAGTCAAGAGCTTTATGATAATTTAGAGCTAGTTTCTCTGCTGACAAAAAAAAACAAACCAAGCCAAGCCAAACCAAAACCAACCAACCAAAAAAGATAAACTGGCCTGCAGCTTTCAGAAAAACTGTTTATCTACCAGAGGAGATTCTTACATTGGATGTTTTTGCTAGTATGTCTTTTAGGCTATGTGCCTTAAGTCTGAAAGTATGTGAAGTATATTTTATTGAAAGGAATGCTTGTGGTATATACTGAAAGCGTTTGGCTTCTGACTTCTGGCTTTCATTCCACCAGTTCAGTCATGAAGTGGTTAAGTGTTATTTATAGCTTTTAGACATTCTTTAAGGATGAATACATCTACTGAATAAACAACAGTCTTGGTGTTCGTGGGTAATTTATAGCAATTTTAATGTTAGGAGAAAACTGTGATCTCATATTATGGGCTGAAAACCTGTCCATTCATTACCACATGGCAATGGAATTTGGTTGAGAAGTTGACATAATCCGAGGAAGCTGAGATTCACAGCATCCAGGTACCACTGAGCAGGGAAAGGCTCTATTCTGTGTTCTAAAGGATTACATAATTTTTCTTTCTCCCACTTTTTACTAATACTAGAAAATACAAGGTCAGAAACACTTTGTATTATTTTCAGCGTACTCCATTTATTCCTTAATTTAATTGAAAAACATTAACTCTATCAGTGTCAGAATATATCAGTGTACAGAAAGCAGAAATTCAGTTTTTTTTTTCATTAAGGACTTTAGTGTCAGAAGATATTTTTTATACTGTGATTCATTCACTGTAATTTAAGTATACCTTTGTGCGCTTCGAGTCTTGGCCTGACGTTAAAAAACTTCACCTCTACTGGGAAGTTGTCTCACTATTGAAATACTTGCTTCAGTTTCAACTTCTGGCTTCAATGCACAGCTAGTGATATTAATTAGACCTTTCCTCACTGGATTAAAGAGCTTTTCAGTGCACTTAGCAATTTCGTCAGAGACTTGTACATTGCAAGTTATCGTCTTGTTTATGAAATAGTGAGTGAGCTTCTCACTTTCTCGTTGTAAGGAGCCTTCTTCAAGCCCTGATTTCCTTTTGTGGGTTTTGGGATTTTTTTATTACTGTTAGGGTTTTGGTTAGCTTTTTTTTTATTTTCCTTTTTCTTTTTTTTTCTTTTTTTTTTTTTAGCTGAAAATGTTATTCAACATATTTTGTACATATGAGCCCAAGACAGCAGAAATTTTCTAACCATTGCCGGATGCTGGGGTGAATTAATCCTCATATTCTTCTCCTCATGCTGCCAAGGATTGTCTTCACTTACTGTGCCTCTTTCACTTGTTGTGGCAGGAAACCACAACTCTTCTACACAGATGGGCAAGCAAGGAGCAGATGACTCCCATCTTGCTTTGCTCTTAAAATGCATTCACTTGAAGCCACAGCTCAGTAATGGCCAAGATTGGCAGGTTCTCCCACTGGCAGCTCCCTCATTTTTTTTTAGGCAGGAGAGACTCACTCACTACTAATGGCCCTTTGATTGCTTTTTCCACGCTTTCTGGGCCATTTCCTACACTCCAGGCTTCTATGACCAAATGGAGAGTCTATTCCACGCTGACTTTGACTAGCTTGGTGTCCATCAAATGAAATGGAATGAAGTAGACATGTGCATTCCTGAAATGATTACCACAGTCAGTTTTGGTTTGTCTGTCCCTGTCCCCTTCTCCATTCTTGTCCTTTCTGTAGAAATTTCAAAGTCTTCTCATTTTGCTCTGTTGTATTTCTTCCTTTTAGCATTTGGTGGATATATGAAACAAGACTGCCAGAGTTTGTGGAGGGAGAACTTGATTTCAAACAAACAAACAAGCAAATAAACATTATTAACAGTAATCTATATAAAGATATACATAGATACAATTTATTTTAAAATAAGGAATTATGAAGGAAAAGCTTATGATTTAGGCATATCTATAATATTTTATTTTAAGTGATTTTTTTTTTTTTTTTTGGCTTTGGTAGATTGCATATACTTTTAGCTAAGCACAGGCTTCCACGATTTTGTCTGAAATCTTATCTTGATTGGCTGTTCATTCTAACCTGAACTTCAATACTTATTACTGGATAATAATAATTATTGTTCAATAGATATTTAATGGATGTTATCCTATAATTATTACAAGATATTTACAATTTCTTTTAGTGATTGCATGAATATAATCTATAGTCACATTGTTCTTCATTAACCTTCTTTTCTGCATTTAATGATTTCCAAATTAAAACAATACCTCAGTTATCTTTATTAAATAACGGAGGTTTGTTGTTTTTTTTTTAACATGTCAGGTGGTGCACTGTGATCTGGAAGTACTTTGTTTATAAAGAATTATTTTTAAAAGGGAAAGCAATAAATATTTTTATTCTGTACTGAGCTTTGTTTGAATAACTGGGGCTATAAACTTCACAGAGTTTAATTTAGGGTCTCTTTCTAATTTTGTAGGCAGAGGTTTTAGCATAATGAGGCCTCATTCTAATTAATCTCAATTACTAATGTAAATTACATATATAATCAATGCAAATAATAACAATGCAAATTATATATACAATTAATGCAAATAATAACAAAATATATATTTAGATAATTAAATTATAGAATCATAGAATCAGTCAGGGTTGGTTCTTTCATGAATCAGAATGATACATTTGGGTAGTCCTACAAGTTTCGTTATGCAGTCTTATCACACTTCGTATTTTTGCTTTTTTGGTCATAAAATAAAAAAAAAAAAAACCCAAACAGAATAAGAAACATCAAAATAATAACAAAAATCCCCAGTGGGTAAAAGTGTAATGATGTAAATACATTCTATAGCTGAGATCATAAGTCATTGAAGGAAGAAGATACGATCACACACAAAAAAACGTGGAATTTTTATGTTATACTTCAAATATCATAGCTTGAGAGCCTCATACTGTAAGATACAGCTTCGCTCTGTATGTCACAGAACATAATTTAAGTGTGAATCAGTAAGAAATGATGGTGCTTAACACATATGAATTACATATATCAATTTTATTATTATTTCTGTTTTCAGCTTCATTTGAAATTTCATAAGATTCCTAATTATCCAAGGCTTTGATTCTTTGCATTTGTCAATCTTAAACTTATTGACTGACATATAATCAATTAACATATTTGCAGGTTACTGTGGATGGAATACTATGTCTCAATGTTGCTTTTTCATCTCCTATGATATGGAAATAACCAGTGATATTTTGATATGCTGGTTAACATTTAAGTTAAGATTCGATCTGTTAGACTTGTCACTGACAATAGTGCTTACTAAAAAACCTGTTTAAAGATGGTTGTGATTTGCAGTAGGCAAATACTAGGAAGTGTTCTGGGTTGTTTAGAAAGAATAAAGCGTTCAGTTTCACATTATGTCACTAGATGAAGCCTCAACATTTACCGGTGGTGGTGCACTGGATGTATGTTGCTTTAATTACAAACTTTTGTTAATGAAATACAAATATATCTGTGGAGGCAGAAATTATTCCTTGTTTTGAAAATTAATATAAAACATTTCTTTTACATCTTCCTCAGGATTATTTCTATTAAAGCTATTTATATTGCTTATCTTGGAATCTGAGGTAAATAAAACTACCCGGTTTACTACTGTTCTCCTTTCCTTTAATTTAAACTGTTTGAGGCAATTTTAATTACCATTTGCATTAATATGTAGAGATTATTTTTGCAAGAGAAGGTACAAACTTCTCTATTTGTATTACACAAGCATACATATACTGTATGTTATGTAGCTATTATACTCTCAAAGGAGGGCATCAGGATTCACTTTAGTACTTCAGATCCTTTTGTAATCTCTCTGGGCTGTGCAGGAGACTTGGTGCTACTAAACAGATTATATGAGGTGTTCATGCTCCTAGGTAGCTTGTGCTAAGCTGAATCTTCACCTTTTGATAGATTGATTCTGGATCTGATTATCAGTTTGGTAAAAGTATCATCAACTACTTTCTGAAAGAGACTCTTCCTTTCATGTGTTCTATTGAAACTTCAATTCCATTCATTCGTTAATTGCTTAGCTGAGAAATTATTGGAACAGCAATACTAAAAGATCACTGAAAACACTTGTACTCAGAAAGCTCATGTGGTTATGTGGGCAATGAGTAAGCTCACTAAACCAGAAATGAATAATGTTGCTAAGTTCCTGTACTTCTGTATGGTTATAAGACTCTCATATGCAAAAACTACACCTGCCAGTTGGAGATACTGTCTTGCACATATGTGCAGAGCCTTAGAAGAAGTACTCTGACATGGCCTGATGTTTTTTGGTGTGTTAATTTCATCTTTGGTAAGACATTGAAAATGGTGGCCTAGTTACAATACATATATCTGAAAAATTCCTGAGCAGATCATGCCTTCAAATGGAAAGAGGAGTGTCTTTATAAAGACAGTGCTCCTGGATCACCCAAAAGGCATATTTAGCCATGCATAATTTAGCCAGATATCTCCTCTACTCTCTTAGCTGAAAACAGAGAAACACCTGCACAAATGTATATATACACGTACATACATACACACACACACACATACCTATCTACCTATCTATCTATCTGTCTGTCTATATCTATATCTATCTATCTATCTACCTATCTATCTATCTCTCTATCTATCTCTATATATTTCTATCTATCTCTATCTCTATCTATCTATCTATCTCTATATCTATCTATCCATCTATCTATCTATCTATCTATCTATCTATCTATCTATCTATCTATCTATCTATCTATCTATAATATTCATACCCAAAGGAACTCAGCACCAATTCCTAGTTACTGACATCTGAGCACCTGCCTTGGCTAAAGGGTAATTCCATATTAAAGACAACATGTAGGCAAAAAACAATGTCCTTGGCCAGAGACAGGCTAAGTGAACAGTGACTTCATTAGGGTAGCACCTGAGTCATGAATGACAGTATGAACTACCTGAAAAAAACACATTGTCCTGTAAAAGCACCAGTCAGGCTTGACTAGGCCTGGGTTCCCTCAGATAGAATAAACTCTGCAGGATATTAATCAGTTGTTCAGAAAATAGCTAATCTCAGTTTGTTTGAGAACAATATGCTAAATATTATGAAAGGTGCCAAGAAACTGACTCATGTAAGAGGAGCATCCATTAGAAATTATGCATAACTTAGTGATGGATTTCTTGCCTGATAACTCTAAATAAGAACATAGTGTAAGAATGCACACAGCTGAACAACTCAGTGATCCGTGTAAACTGGTATATTGCCTCTGGTACTGTTGCATATGTAACTATTTACAGAAAGATGATACAGAGATATAACTACAATAACTCCTCATAAGACTGAATTCTGTCATTGTAGGCTATAGGGATAAGCAGTGTACCTCTGTGAGTAGTCTATCTGGTTCTAAATATGTAGTGCTGTGCAATGCAAGGGAGGGAAAGGAAATACCTTTATGACTTCATACTGTCCATTTATACTCTGAGTCATGCAAACGATTGACTCTTATAAAAATTGTCTTTGCTCGTAGAGGAGTATGTGGGCAAATACTCCCTCTGACAATCCGTGTGCTTTGGATCAGACTCAAAACACACATATTATTCAAACTTAAATTTCCTTGACTCCTACTGAATTATTTGCCCCCAAAAGAAAACATCTGACTCTCTATAAAACTGCAGTCAGTGGTGAAATTTCTGTCAAGTACTGCATGCTCCTCAGGTTAACTGTAAATTGCATGGTAATGTGTTACGTAAAAATAAGATTCTGCACCAGCAGTTTTCAACCTGTAGCCTACCTGTGAAAAAGGAACAAGAGTCTGTTGTCAGTGGATTCAATTTATTACTCAGTGTCCCTTTTGTCAATGGAAAATTTGGGGCACCCATAAATCAAAAGAAGATTCAACACTCCACTATGCCCAAATGTGTAGCGTCTAAACAAGCTGCTTCTCTAAGGACTCACTAAGAGAAAATGAAAAGGAATGGAAGAGAAGAATGAAGAACAGATGATTTTCATGAAGCTGTGGCTCACTGCATGTCCATATGTTGTCTAGGTTTTCTGTCTATGGAAATGAAGTTACAGCAGGGGAATGATTCATAACAGGGTCTTGCTCTGGTGTGGCAGTAGAGATGTGGCAGGACTCTGTTCTCTAATCAAGGAAGTAGGAATTGCTCCCAGGTCCTGAAATTTAGATTTAGAAGAAAATATATCTTGCCATAACTGTTAAAACAGTAAACTCCATCAGTTCATCCAGTTTAATCCACTTTTGCTCAAGTACTTTGGTGGCTAATCTAATACAGACAGAGTGTCATTCTGTTTCTCAATAATTTTATTTCAGTTAAACACATTTCGCTTGTCAGTATTTGTTTTTTTGCAACCATAGTGATGAAATATATTTATTGGCTACAGAATTCTAAGCAGGTGTCTAGCTTTGTCAAATTTCAGTAACTCAGAACGTTTTCCATCCACGCTCCTAATAACTGAAATTCAAACAATATGACCCTTTGTTTAAATGATATAACCCTTTGTTTCTCTGATATCAAATCATAAAACTCTCAATTTGAAGTTGGCTAAGAAGATTTAAGAATATTTATCAAGAGTTCAATATGTCTTCTAATATTTTGCAATTCATTTTGCCTGATTTTTTTTAGAAGAGTGTTGTCACTTAGTAAGTGACTGTACTTTTCCTCCTCTGATTATATCTCAATTAGATTTAGTGTCTTCTGGCAAAGGACGGTATCAGTATGATCTGTTATGCTATTGTTATGAGAGTGACATCTGACACTTAGTAACACTGACAACTGATACTTTGAATATATTTGCTGGCTGATTTTTGAGGTGTTATTTTCCTTCAGTGTTATTGAAACTATCTTTATAACCAAGGTATTTTGAGGTTCAGAGAAGGTCACTTCCATTACAAAACTCATTTATCTTCTATCTTAAAACACAGGTTGAAAAGGAACACTCATATGGATTTTAGCCTTAGTTTTGTCATTTTTTTAGCTATATTTACTTCATTTATTTTCCAAATAATCCGACTCAGGAAAAATGGTTGGTTTTTACATTTGTCTTGGCCATTTTAGTGTTGAAAAATGTATGAAATACACTCTTAAAATCTCTGGTGAAGAACTGTAATACCTTTACATTGTGTTGCAGAGGAGAAAATACTTAGCTCCACTCCTACACATATACATAATCCAACCACCCACAAAATACATATAGAAGGACAGTATTGGTAAACCATTGGAGATGTTTGAATCAAAAGGAATTAATTTAAGACAAATCAAAATTTGTACTGTACTACATAATTTCCTTCCCCCCCCCCCCCCCCAATATCTTCTCCATCCTTCTGATTCTGATGGAGAATAAACTGACTGTTTTATTTAGGTACTTGCTTCCTAACACACTAAATGTGTATTTAAGAATTTTAAACATCTTACATGTATTTACAACATTCGTGGCTCACCATATCAACTATTTACACAAAATGTTGTGTTTATTGGTATTTCTTATTGGTATTTTGTAGACTCACACTCCTGCCAATCTGCATGGTTTTGCTAGTAAATACTGTCATTATGGTGATCACAGTTTTTACAACTGTGTTTGCATATCAAATGATGTTTGTGCCTATACTGGAGCTTGGAACACCTCCACTCAAAACTCTTTCCAGTTTGAAAACTGGATGTTTATTTGTACTCTCTTTTTCATATGACTTAATCAGCTTTTAATCTATAACAACATTCCACCCCATGGTTACAAATGTTTTGAACTGCCTCAAGTGGAACTGTCCATATAATCAAAATTCTAGATACTTAATATCTCTCTTGCCTTCAGCAGACTTTCTCAATAGCATTCCTGCTGACAGAAGTTTGGCGTAAGACCAGAAATAGATACTGAATTCTCAGAAGAAAATCTGTGTTAGAAAGGAGGAAGCTGTACAACAGAGATAACTTTATTGATATGCTTATTTTATAGTGCTTCTTTACTTCCCTTTGACTGTCCTACTTCACTGGGAAAAGTTCAGAATAGAGACCATAACATCTCTGTAATTCTGAGCAAAACTGCAAAATGGTTAAGAAATGTCTATTATGAAACTAACCCATAGCTAGTAGAAAGCACTAAGTGAATACATCTGGATGTGAAAAAGGCTATAAACAGCTCTTAAAAGCAGACTGGAAGTCAGTATCAGAGGAAAAAAAAAGATCTGCACTTGTTTATGCAAATTATCAAGGAATTTTATTCAACAAACTCATCAACTACAGTCACTTAGCCTGTGTTCTTTTCCTGGACAAGGTGATGAGGCACTAAGTGCAAATTTCTCTTGATGTTTTGTATTCTCACAGTGTATTATTTATTGGAAATCATTGGTTACATTATTGAGCTGTTCATCCTTATGGGACATGGAATTGGATTAATACAGGAATATTTTTTATTCCTTAAATCATATTTGAAAAAAGTTCCTGCCTCACAGGATTTAAATTTTTTTAGTAACCATTGAGACAGGAGGTGTTGGAATCCTGCTGTTCAGAAACAAAAAGATCTCCAAATGACAACATAGCAGGAGCACAAAAAAGGCATGTGTGCTTGAACTTGAGTGCCTCAATATGAACTTTGACTAAATAGTCTTCAGCAGATATTTTATATATATATATATTCATCTATTTTTCTTTAGCTTAGCTCCATTGTGTATAAGGGATATCAGCAAATAAAAAGTTGTTTGGAATAGAGATGCTTTCGTGATTAGTTATTTGACATGAATGACTACTAATCTATATAAATTACAAAATAGAAACTGAAATGGAGAATTACCAGATATGGCAATGATAAAAATAAGATCCTTTAACCACTGTGAAAATAAAATTAACTCCTAAAATGTTCCAGAAGTTCTAAAGGTATTTGTAACATTTCTAAATTTCTAACTGCTGCATTGTCTTCAGTGCACTGTTTTATCACAGCATCAAATTAGCATTTCAGGAAGCCCTGACTACCTTTTAACCAGGTGGGAAGAAGTAAGAAGTGGTCTCTAGCTTATGTCTAAATATTTCTACAGTGAGTATCCAAATCTGAAACTCTAATTTCTGAGTCCTTCAGTTTAGTCATTTTGTCTGATTTATATATGTTTCCCTAAGAAGATACTGAAATGGAGCTAGACTTGGAACAGTGGATAATTGGATTTCTAAGTAATTTTCAATTTTTGGTAGCTGAATCTGAAGAGTTTTGGAAACCTTAAAAAAGATATATGCAAAGGAGGCTACTAAAAACATTAGTCAGTTGAGAAATATCCTCTTTTCCCAACCACATAGAATGGAACAGTGAATAACATGGACGCAGCCTTCAGTGATAAATGTTGCTATTGCATCAAAGTTGATGATGAGACAATAACTTAGATTTATGATCTGAACTGTTGTTCCTCTCAGTTTCCCATAAGTAGTTATATTAAAGCTCTTGTCAGAGGACATTGAATATAAAATAGGAATGATATGCACCCATGGAAAAGAGTGTAGTGTATTAAATGAACTGTATTTCTTATGAAAATTTCATTGGAAAGAGAAGATGCCAGTAAAATGACTGGAATAACATAATTTTCTGTTTCCTCAGAAATATTATGAAATACTTATAGTGTAACAGCCCACTTGGTAGATTCCTAAAGGATAGTTTCCTTCCTCTGCCTCTATATAGTTCCTTCCATTCCACGTACTGCATGCTTCTTTTATTTATTTTCCTTTTATACCATAAAACTTGACTGTTACTAGTTATGTTTTGTTAGGATACAAAATAGCCCATTCAGCAATTGTTCTGCATTCACACCTTGCATTTCAAAAGAGGAAGAAAAGTTACAGAAGAAAGTGCAGCTGAGGACAGGCAATATAATCCGTCTTACTTGTATTGTATTTGACTCTATGGAAACTAACTGGCACTACTAATGAAGTAAACTGCACTTCATCCTAAGTAAAGATGGCAGAATTTGAATACTTTTGAGAGAAAGAGAAATGAAACAGCATAGATTTTACTTACGAGCACAGCTTTTTGAAGGTAGAGGCTGCATTAGATTTTCCTCCAGTTTTGAGTAATATTTAGCCTGGAAAATAAGATAGACACAGAATTTCCTATTTCAGGGAGTGCCACCCTTAGGCATGATGAAAATTCTCCAATGCTTATCCCCGAGTCATAAAGAAAATTGTCATTACATATAAGGCTTAGACATCAAAACTTTACAGATCAATATGGTCCCTATGCCCTATATATTCATAGATTCATAGAATACCAGTTGGAAAGGACCCCAAGGATCATCTACTCCAGCTTTTCAGGGTAAGCAGTTTAAATGAGGTGGCCCAGCTCTCTGTCAAGCTAGGCCTTGAAACTGTCGAATGTAGGGGAATCCCACCACCTCCTTGGGAGTTTATTCCAATGTCTAATTGTTTGAATGGTGATTTTCAATTTTTTTCTGGTATCCAGTCCAAATCTCCCAAGTAGCAACTTGTGCCCATTACCCCATTAGCCCTTGTCTTTGCCATGGGACCCTTGGCAAAAAGGGAGTCTCCCTCCTCATGATAGCCGCCCTTTATGTACTTGTACATGGTTATGAGGCCTCCCCTAACCCTTCCTTCTCAAGGTTGAACAAATGCAGTTCTTTCAGCCTTTCTTCATATGACAAGCCTTCCAGCCCTCTGATCGTTTTTGTAGCCCTTCTCTAGACCCTTTCCAGTCTGTCTGTATCCTTTGGAAACTGTACACAGTATTCAAGGTGCAGCCTGACCAGCACTGAGTAGAGTGGGAGAATGACATCTTTATCCCTGCTTGTGATGCCCTTATTAATGCAACTCAGCATCCTGTGCTGTTCCAGCCTCCCAAGACAATTTCCCAGTAATGTGGTGGTAGCATCTACATTGGGTGGAACTGCTTTTGTGAATGCAAAGCTCCTTTAACCTTTTCTTTGAAGTAAAACTGCTGATATTTTGTTTTGCTATAATTAGATCCCAGCAATACCTGCTTTTATATATATATATATATATATATATATATATATATATTCCCTTTTTCTCAGGTATGTAATGAACTGTTGTTAGAAGAAAGATTTAACTGCATTACCCCTGCATTACTGGATGTACACTAGTATATAGGACTAGTAGGAGCAGTCTGGGGCAGCTCTGCTGATCCAAGGGCTCCTAAGATGTATTTAAAATGCAAATTCATATTGTACTATTAACAGCAGTAATGAAAATTGGATTAATTCCTGAAGACTTGTCACAGTATAGCTGAGAGCAATATACATGATACTTATTATCTTTTAATTTAGAGGAGAGCATTAGACCAGAAATCTAAGTATCACCAACAAAGATAGTTCTTGTGGGGCTTTATCAAGTAAGAAATTATGGAATTCACCATTTTTTATGTTATTACACATTATATCACCTTTCATCAGGATAATATTTAGGGTAACACATAGGATGAAATGTCTCTGGGTTGCAAACCTCATCCGTGTTCCCAACTACATCAGCACCAGCAAGGGGCAGTTGGTCTCTCTGTACAGCAGACACCTGCCAGAAGCTGAGTGGTGGTGCTGGGAATGAGCCCTTATACCAGCACCTCTGATGGGGCCATAGAATGCACGTGATGTAGGTAGTCAATAAGGTGCAAATGGGTGGAGTTGAGATGTAAGACATGGTGAGAGGTAAGACATGATGGTGTGAACCTTATGTTACATCACACGCACTCTTTGCTGATGTTCACTGATGGCCAGCTGCTGGGTTAGTGCACTCTTTTGGAGAAACTGTCCACAGCAGATAATCAGAGATCAAAAGTCCACTTATTCCTGGTCTTAAACAGACTCTTGAAAACATTAGTTCCTGACATCAGGACAGATGTCATCTTTCTGAGGGTCACTTAATCTACCTAGTTCTACCTGTCTGTATTTCTTTACACCACCATGACTGTGTGGAGGATGTAGGCTCCATTAGGTGCATATATTTTGATCTATATGTGTATCGGTAGAACCTATGTGCCTGCAAGTTTTCCAGTGCTACATATACACATATGCATAATGAGCCTTATAGTTAGTAGTCATTGGTTTGTTCTGAGATTCTGAAAGATGCTAAACAAAGTAAGCTTCTAGTATACCATGCACTGTTCTCTGTTAGTGTACAATTCTCTCTCTTTGTTTCGCCTTTGATCAAAAAATGCTATTAAATACTGTTTTTTTATGGGAAATTTCTATGTTTTGAGCAACTGTCATCCATCCTCTGAATTGCAGCTATGTCTTGACATTGTTTAGTATGCTAGCAATCTATTTATTTTTTCTTATCCTTGGCAGGAACAGCTGTTCTTTGTTATACAGAGAGGAGCAGCAATTCAGTTACTTTGTCATTGATTTGTAGACTTGTTTTAGAGATGCTTCATTCACCTTATCAGCTTACTTGCTCCTAATTAATTCATCTGTTAGAATAATCAGCAAAGGATTTCCCATATCAATATATACCACACTTGTGATTTATATCCAGTATTAGTGCTATCACTGTCATGACAGATGATATCTGTCTTCTATGGACATTTAGCTTGCTCCGTTCATTTTACCAGCAGCTTTTATCTTACTCTCAGCTGGATTGCAAGAATTATAGCATGATGTAATAGATGACTCCACACACACTACTAGTGCTTCTAGTTATTTCCCATTTGGCTAATTCGATATCTTGTCCTTGAGCAAAACTTTAAGAACTGCAGCTTGCTTTGCTTAAGCAAATTCTGTAACGTTGATGAAAAATTAAATTCTAAAATGTATTATAAGAATTTATATTTAGATATGTTCTGTGATAAACAAATGTAACAACAGCAGCACTGTGAGATTCTCAGGAGTGGATAAATGCTGTAGGTAAGTTTGCTGAAGAGAGATGAATTTGTTCTCTGTGCATAAGTATTATGTACTGCTTTGAAGCATTATGTACTGTTTTCATTACTAATAATGTATAGGTTTTGTGCTTTATCTTTGTAATACTTTTACACTAGAAGGAAAGAATGAAAATATTTTGCCTTCTACTTCCACATTGAGACCCTTAATAGTGGTAGGATTGAAATCCTTGCAGCTGCAAATTCAGATATGGAAGTTTCTATTTATGTTGCCCATAATATAGCTCTCTCTCTAAATTATTAATTGCACTTATACATGATTATTCTAAAGACAACAAAGAAATATTGTAGAAGTAGATCATAAATTTTTATAAATGAATCATTAAGGAGATTCTTTGACTGCATGCCAAGAGATTAAAAACACCACCACTGAGCAGATGAAGGAAATATATTGTGTCTGTATGTGTGAGTCAGAGGTTTTTTAAATAGATTGGGTTTTCAGAATGTGGAGTCACTGTGTCTAATTATGGAAAAGAAGGCAGCATCCATGCAATATGTGATTGATCAAGAAGGTAAAAAGTTCTCAAGGATCATTATAAGTAATGTAAGCAGCAATATAAATATGTTTGCAGTATTGCTTTTTTCTTATATTTTATGCAATTGTGTCAGCATTAACAATGAAATTCATGCTGCAATAAGAGAGCAGAATAAGTCTCACAAACAGACTCTCCAAAATCCAACAGTAACTACTGCATTAAGAGATATTGGGGAGGAAAAAAGAGCTTAAATTAGAAGTTAAATTTAAGAGCTAATGTATTCTTTTGTCATCCTCAACAGATCTGCTGTCTGTGGAAGGCCCTGCGTTTCAAATGCCAGTTTTGTTTTATCCATTGCAACTGAAGTGTTACTTATGTCAGAGTGGAAAAATTGTATATGCAAATTTTAAAAACTATACATAAAATAAGAGCTTCAATCCCAGACTGGCATTTGTAAAGTCTCACTTTTGTGTTTGATTTGTTTTCCACTGACATCACTTAGCCTCTGTGAAGGTAAAGGAGGTGGCACAAGACTGGAGCTTAACTGGGAAACTGTGGTATATTAAGGGCACGGACACCCAAGATATCAATGAAGGTGACTTGACAACACCTGTAGATGGCTCAGCAGTGATCAGCTTATTGTAAGAACACACAAAGCTAATATACTCTTAGCAGCAGTTGAAAGCAAGCCTGTTTCTAGCAGTACTTTACCACTTTAGCCACAAAAAACTTATCCACATGGTCATTGGTCAAGCACTTCAAACATTTGCATTACACAGGTCAACAATAGATGTCTTTTATCCTGTCTGCTCTCCACCCTACCACCTCCCAAGGTTTCATGTCTGTTTCTTTATCAGAAAGCTGTGTTTCAAGCTCAAAAGTGATTAATTCATCTCCTTCAATCCCCATGGGAAACTAGACCTAACTCATACTTTGATAATGTTCATGCTTATAAAAATAAAGTTAGATTTTTCAAAGGTTTAAAATTGTTTACAGCAGAATAAACTTCAGAAGTTCTCTGGCAAAGAGTGGTATTTTCTTTTCAACTATATGTTAAAAATCACTACAGGGGAGAAAGGTAGTTTTGTTAACAATTGGCAATAGAATTGTAGTTTCCTCTCTTCTGTAGCAGGAAATACTGAGTGAATCATAACTACTGAACTGAGATAGTTCCTTAATGTGAATAAAAGTACAGGTTTTACTGATTCAGAAATTTATGCAGAAACTATGCCAATGTTCTTTATACTCACAAATAAATATAATAATTTGAAAGGTGATTATTCTATTGAAAAAAGTGTTAAAAACATCTGCAATATGTTGCCATAGCACATTGACAAAATAATTTTCCAATCACAAAGTGCAAAAGATATACTGAAACCTGTCATACCTTTTCTACAGTTTTCAGACTTAGGCAGCCAAACTACTTGTATATGCAGTGATCATCAGGAAGTCTTTTCTGTGCTCATCATTCAAACTTAAAGAGAGAACAGGAAAACATTTAGTGTATTTGATTCTTATTCATTGTATTAACTCGTGTGCATCCATAATGCCATGGTAATGACCTTATCTCAGGTTTTATTGGAATAAGTGTTTGGAAACATAAGGTCTATAAATGTTTGAAGAAAATTGTTTATTTGCAGTGCAAAAATGTAGTTTTTCTCTTTTGAAATAATGCAGTGTAAAAAGCCATTTATAAATTGTTCTTAAACACCAGACACTTTTGAATTCCACAGCAATATACCTGTTCAGGCATGGAAATGTCAGTCAAATATGTCTTAGCAGCCCCAGAAGTGTATATGATGTTGATTCACATTAAATGTGGGGAAAAATTGTTTGGTATTATAGTTGCTGCTATACAGCTTTTTTTGTCAAATTCATCAACATTAAAACTGGTCTGAAATTGTAAACAAAATCATATGGACCTGTTTTCCCTCCTAAAATCTTAAGTTGTGAGGAAAACAAAACAAAACAGAACAAAACAACAAAAAACCCCACCAAAACAACCAAACAAAAAACAGTCTATCAAAATGTTCAAGAAACAGGGTGGGGAAAGGACTATAACATTCAGGAATTCATTCAAAGTAGATGTTTTGACCAAACATGGGATCCCTTAGGGCAGAAAGATAGGTCATGAAGTCTTCCTCAGGCATGTTATTTGCTCTGCAAGGCAAGATTTATGATTTTGTTGCCTACTCCTCGAACAAGATATTCCTGTCAACATATCGAGTCTGTAGATGAAGCAAGATCACAGCTCAAATATTCTGTTCTTGTGCCAGATGAGAGCTGGCTCCTCGAGGCATGACTTCTCTGCAAGAGGTATGAGCATAGATGCTGCTTCAGTCAAGTCACTGTCAGAAGAAAAAATGTGGTCACAGTGGCCATGGCAGTATCCTTTATTTTGTATAAACATATATACAAGTGTTTAATAATGTTAAGCTCAACAAGAACTCCTCCCGATTCCGTTTCAGCGAGGATACTGCCGAGACAGAGGAAGCATCGTGAGCACCTCTGCTCTCCTGTAAATTCATGTTTCACTCCTCTTGAAATTGGTACTCTAGATAACACTCAGTGTCACTATTTAAGTAATTTCTGGCCCCTAAACTCCTTTGCTGAAAATGTATTCCTCCCCACTGTAAAGGCTGCAATCAAAAACCACAAACCAGCTAATTGATAACACAGAGGGTGATGGGTTTGTGCAGAAATATCCAGTTGTGAACTGCAACATTCAAGCAGAAGCTTGATCTCTTCTGTTCATTCTTACACAGGGGATGTTGCCACCTGTCAGAGAGATGGTAAAATGTAATTATGGGAGACTAGACCCACAGCTGATTTGAAGAGCCTGGGTTAAGGCTGGCATCCAAGTGAGGCAACAATTTGAACTGGGAGAAAGCTTGTTCTGCCTGGCTGGAAACGCAATGTCCTCTACCAAGATGGTCAGGACTGAAGTGGCAGAGCTGTTCGTTTCCCTGTCTGGATTCTTACAAATCTGCCAAGTCCTGAGAAAGCAGCCATACCTTATAATAACATTTTCAAGACTTTCTCATATGCAAAAAAATTAGAAATAGAAAGCTTTCCTTAATGATATATAATTTTAAAAGTAAAAGCCAACAAATTCCAGATTTTTATATGTATGCATACATGTTTATGTGCACTTATTATTCATCTTCTGAAGCCTTTTTTTTTTTGAACATGTTATCCATACTGTGTGACTAGTAAGCAACAATGAAACTGTATTCTGTTCATAATGGGATTATTTTTCTGTCTTTACACATGAAATATTTATCTTCTCCTGAAAATTTGAGACCTTGCTCACTTTTATTTGTGGGGAAAAGGTGAGAGGAGGCTTAGTTCTCAGGTTCAATTTTTCACACAAACAGGCTGTCTCATTATAGCTTTGGCAGTCATGAAGCTTATTTTCATATTCAGAAGTTCTTGTTTTGTGCTATGTTTATACACTTTTCGATTTCTGGCAAAGAAAATGTGTTAAGCTAAAGTGACCCAATCATGTTCAGGCATGTATTTTAAACTCACATACCTGCCTTGTTTCTTCTCTCCTTCATACTCCCCTTGTTTCTCCTCTCCCTCACACTCCCCTCCATTCCCATATCCTTTTAATTGAATTTTTACTTAAAATCTAATAATAATCTTTGCTCATGAGTTTCAGATAAGATTACTAAAAAGTTTCAAAGGAAGAAAATATTCCAATTAACTTTCATTTTTCCTTTCCCTTTTGTATTATGTTTCATAAAATTAATTAAAATCTTATTTCAAAGGCAAAGTGTTCAATTTATATTCTCCAACAATTCATATTGTTTTAATGCACTTCAAAGCCTTCTTTACATGCTACATAATGCTAATTAAGTGCCTGAAATGATGCTTGACAGCATTAATTTCACTATGGGTTATAACCAAATAAACTCATTTTGCCAATAAAAGTAGATCAAGACAGAAAAAGAACATACTCATCCCTGAATATTTTATTTATTCTATCCATATGTATTTATTATTTTACCTCCAGTATGACCTCTCTCAATATATAGTTGTCACTCTACACTTAAGATAAAAAGTATCTGCCTACTATTGAATTCATATCAATCCATCATCAACTTTTGACAATTTGACAGAATTATTTTTGCATAGATATTTCTACAAAAGACAGGAGGCTAAATGCAAAGAAAGACTTCTCAGTGTCTGGAACTGTAGAAATGAACCTCTAACTGCATAACACTGACTCTGAATTCAGAGAAGAATTTTGGTTTTCTGTGTCTTTTACTTCTGCAAAAGGTCATTAGATGCTTCAGAAATGGAAAGAAAAGACATGCAGATTTTACTCCTGGAAAGTTCTAAGTCCAGCAGACACAGCCCACCTCTTTTCAGAAATCAGGTACTGACACAGGAAGTACAGAGCTGTATCTGTAGCTCAGAGTTATACATCCCTCTCTTTTAAAATGAGGTTACTTTTTGCTTTTAAGACATTGTTGGAGAAAGAGTTATCACTGCTAACTGCTATTGTTAGTTGTTTTTTCACGTCAATCAAAGAGAAACTTCCATGTTTCACTGACTTACCCCAAAAGATGCCTAATTTCAAGGTGTGACAGTGCTTATGAGAATGCTTAATGAACACAAGGCAGCAAAAGACAGAAAATTAGATTTAACTAAGGTATTAATTTATGTAAAACAATGGAGAAGACTGCAGATAAATTTTCAGTGAATTCTTGGTTTCCCTACATGACTGAGAAACTCTGTAAAATGTGATTTTTTTTTCTCCACAATAATCTGGAAATTCTAATAATTTTAGTGAATGCTGGAGCTCAACTAATTCTTTCTCACATGACTAGAGAAATTTAACATTATGCTAAACCCTCAGCCAGAAACATCATGGACATGGACATGGACATGGAGTTTTCAATATGCAGGGAAATAGGGAGGAGCAGTAACAGAACCCTCACTTTGGACTTCCGGAGGGCAAACTTCAGGTTGTTCAGGCAACTTATTCGGAAAGTTCCCTGGGTAACAGCCCTTAAGAACAAAGGGGTCCAGGATGGTTGGACCTACTTCAAACAGGAGCTCCTAAAGGCACAGGAACTGGCAGTTCCCACATGCCATAAGAAGACCCAGCGGGGAAGACGACCGGCCTGGATGAGCAAGGAGCTCCTGAAGGATTTAAGGGAAAAAAAGAGGGTTTATCGCCTTTGGAAAGGGGGGGAGGCAACTAGTGATGTGTTTAAGGATGTTGCTAGATCATGTAGAACTAAAATTAGAGAGGCAAAAGCACAGTTAGAAATTAAACTGGCCGCTTCCGTGAAGGACAACAAAAAGCATTTTTATAAATATATTAATGTTAAAAAGAGGGGCAAGAGGAGCCTCCACTCTTCATTGGACATGGAGGGTAACATTGTAACTAAGGATGAGGAGAAGGCTGAGATTCTAAATACCTTCTTTGCCTCGAGGAGCCTCCACTCTTCATTGGATGTGGAGGGTAACATTGTAACTAAGGATGAGGAGAAGGCTGAGATTCTAAATACCTTCTTTGCCTCCATTTTCAACAGTAAGGCAAGAGGACTTCAGGATAACTGGCCTCCTGAGCTGGTTGATGGGGTCAAGGAGCAGTGTTGTACTCCTGAAATCCATGTGGAATTAGTTCGAGACTTGTTGAGTTACTTGGATATTCACAAGTCCATGGGACCTGATGGGATTCATTCTAGGGTGCTGAAAGAGCTGGCAGATGAGCTGGCCAAGCCTCTCTCCATCATTTTCTACCAGTCCTGGCTCACTGGAGAGGTCCCAGAAGACTGAAAACTGGCCAATGTGACGCCCATCCACAAGAAGGGACGGACAGAAGAACCTGGGAACTGCAGGCCTGTCAGCCTGACCTCAGTGCCAGGGAAAATCATGGAGCAGATTGTCTTGGGGGCAATCACTGCGCACCTGAGGGATGGCCAAGGAATCAGGCCCAGCCAACATGGATTTAGGAAGGGCAGGTCCTGCCTCACCAACCTGATCTCCTTCTATGATCAGGTGACCAGCCTGGTGGACATGGGAAAAGCTGTGGATGTAGTCTACCTGGACTTCAGCAAGGCCTTTGACCCTGTCCCCCACAGCAAACTCCTGGCCAAGCTGTCAGCCTGTGGCTTGGACAGCAGCACTCTGCGCTGGGTTAGGAACTGGCTGGAGGGCCGACCCCAGAGAGTGGTGGTGAATGGTGCCACATCCAGCTGGCAGCCTGTCACTAGTGGTGTCCCCCAGGGATCAGTGCTGGA
The DNA here is from genome assembly GCF_027791375.1 of Indicator indicator. Lineage (NCBI taxonomy): Eukaryota > Metazoa > Chordata > Aves > Piciformes > Indicatoridae > Indicator > Indicator indicator. Next base: position 110,801,696 of record NC_072010.1, on the reverse strand, counting down.
CCCCATCCTGTTCAATATCTTTATGGATGATGTGGATGAGGGGATTGAGTCTATCATCAGTAAATTTGCAGATGACACCAAGCTGGGAGCAGGTGTTGATCTGTTAGAAGGTAGGAGGGCTCTGCAGAGGGACCTTGACAGGCTGGACAGATGGGCAGAGTCCAACATGATGGCATTCAACAAGTCCAAGTGCCGGGTGCTGCACTTCGGCCACAACAACCCCATGCAGAGCTACAGGCTGGGGTCAGAGTGGCTGGGGAGCAGCCAGGTGAAAAGGGACCTGGGGGTACTGGTTGACAGTAGGCTGAACACGAGCCAGCAGTGTGCCCAGGTGGCCAAGAGAGCCAATGGCATCCTGGCCTGCATCAGGAATAGTGTGGCCAGCAGGAGCAGGGAGGTCATTGTAGCCCTGTACACAGCACTGGTTAGGCCACACCTTGAGTACTGTGTCCAGTTCTGGGCCCCTCAGTTTAGGAAAGATGCTGAATTACTGGAGCATGTCCAGAGAAGGGCAACAAGGCTGGTGAGAGGCCTTGAGCACAAACCCTATGAGGAGAGGCTGAGGGAGCTGGGACTGTTTAGCCTGGAGAAGAGGAGGCTCAGGGGTGACCTCATTGCTGTCTACAACTACCTGAAGGGAGGTTGTAGCCAGGAGGGGTTTGGTCTCTTCTCCCAGGCAACCAGCACCAGAACAAGAGGACACAGTCTCAAGCTGCGCCAGGGGAGGTTTAGGCTGGAGGTGAGGAGAAAGTTCTTCACAGAGAGAGTGGTTGGCCATTGGAATGGGCTGCCCAGGGAGGTGGTGGAGTCACCATCCCTGGAGGTGTTCAGGAGGGGATTGGACGTGGCACTTGGTGCCATGGTTTAGATGGTCATGAGGTTTAGGGTAACAGGTTGGACTTGGTTTAGGGTAACAGGTTGGACTTGATGATCTTTGAGGTCTCTTCCAGCCTTCTTGATTCTATGATTCTATGATTCTATGATCTGTCAGTATGGGAAAGAGCTAAAAACTTAGGGGAAAAGGTTTTATGGGAGAGTAGATGGCCTAGTTTACAGGGGGAGAAAAGGGTGAGGAAGAAACAGGGGTGGAAAAATTTTTTTTCAAAACTGAAGGTCAGAGAGGAGAGTGTTTTTGTCCTTTCTATGTTGTTGTCTTGTCAAGATAAAACGCTAAAGCTGATGACTTTTGAGAATTAAAGGAGTTAGAATCTAGTCTGCTAGAGAATTTTGTATGGGAATGATATTGCGGGGAGAAAACAAGACAAATAAGCAGCAGAAGGCAATATCCAATTTAGGTTTCTATTTTGTGTGGTCTCCAAAGGTACTACCTGCAACCTATTCACAAAATTATCCTGAGGTGAAACATATTAACAGAGGATTGGCTGTAGGTATCTTTAATCGTCATTATAGCTTAATGTTTTGTATCAAGGAAGTGTCTAGGTTTAACACAGTCCACTCTAACAAGAAAGCCCCTCCATCCAGAGCAGGAGAAGAAGTATCCTGGTTTCACAATCTGTCCTCCAAGTGAAGCCCCTGTACACAAAGTAACACAAAGAAAACCTCAGGTTTGAGATAAGGAGTTTAATGAGATAGCCTATTTTTCAGAACAGCACAATAAAAAAACCCCAACAACATAAACAAACAAAACACACAGCAAACCAGAAGCAGCAGCAGAAGCCAGTGATAAAATGGCTCCCTCTACCCAAGCAGACAGCAGCCACCCCAGTGGAAAAGACCCAACACCTCAAGAATCAGAAACCCGAAGAAGCAAGCGGATCATGAAGCTGCTCATGCCCCATGATAGTTTGATCCAGGCAGCACTTTCATTTTACAGCTGGCATGATATTAGCATGGTAATGAATACCCACCAGCAGTTTCAAATTAAACTATGACAGGAAGAAATGCTGTTTTCCTTAGTCTCTCCTTCATATATATATTTTTTTTTAATTTCAGTATCCCTGGGAAGGGGACAAAATCATGGAAAACAAGATAGGAAGTGATGCTGAATGCAAGCAGGTGGGTTGCTGTAGTAGGCTGCTGTGGTGGGTTGAAATTACTCCCCAACTAATGTGGAGAATTGCCCCCAAACATAAATTTTCCAGATCAACTCAATTGGAAGCAATTAATTAAGCTATATTCACAAGCACACTAAAATCCAGAAATATGAAATGCAATGAATATGTACAAAATATACAATATTTGCATGTATATACAATATTTACATGTATTTGCAATTTATAAACAACACAAGAACCCCCCTGGACAAAACTAGAGGGCTACCAATAGCTTCCACCTCTCTGTCCTCTTCCCCCCTATACTAGGGACAAGAGAAAAGAGAAGAGAAAAGCAGAGAGTCGTTTGTTAGTACTTAGCCACAACAAAGAAATGCAGCCAAGGCCAACAAGCCAGCAGAAGCAACCAGCTAGCATCTGCTAGAGTGAAGAGCTGAGAAAGACAAAGAGTTAGTTTATACAACTAACTTTATGTTAGTTATCAAACCAAGTTATTAGACCTTGTCATTATTTTTCTTTTGCATCCAATGGTAATTTATTTACATTCTACCACTTTTCTACTCAAGCTATGTGGAAAATTTCCTAGGCATCAGTTATATTTTTCAAAACAGTCTTGCAATGTACATGTCTGGTTATTCAGCTTTTTGTAGAGTGGTAAATCTGGCTACACCTTAACTGTATGGGCAACCATACTCCTGTGAGGAGGTTCAAGGACTCATGATCTATAGCATTGGTTTTGAAATGGTTGTGTTAAAGGTGATGCTTTCAAATTAATCCAGTAAAAAGAAAAATTACAGGAAGGGATTTTTGAATTGCCAGCCTAACATCTTTGTGTTTAGATTACTTGCACCTTGCTTTTCTTATGGTAAGGTGTAACTTGGGCCTTCTGGGAATCTTAGCTAATCAGAAGGCATGCAATGAATTCACTGACTTTAAAAGGCTAGGACAGAAATATTAATATCCTTATTCCTACTAAAAAAATTCTTGAAAATTTGGTTATCTACTGACTGTTAAAGGAATTCTTGTGAATAACAAGATTTATAATGACAGTGCTTCAGTACTTATCAATAGAAGAAACACTTGGGTGTTTTGAAGAGGAATGGTGTATTTTAAAAGAGAACCCTGAGGACTTCAGAACTGCCCTTGTTCTTGTGAGCTGTTTGCACAGAGCAAACAGAAAAACTTAAAAACAAAGCTTCCTGATTGCACAGGATAGCTTCAGCAGATGTCTTGGCCAGTCTTCCCTTCCCAGTCCAGTGACATCAAGGAAATAGCATTGCTCTTGAAGAGTCTGTGTTCTCTGAAGAGTTTGTGGTGTGGAATACAATTGTGCACTCAAGTGATAATTAACAACAGCAAGTGATGAAAACATTTTATATAACCTAACAAATAATGGTATTGCAAAAGATATCTAATGAGAGAGAAGGATATTGTGTAGAAAAAAAAAATCTTATATAAAAGCTCAATGATTGGTCTGTCTACTTCACTGCCATACCTTCAGTCTTAACTAATACTAATATTTAAAGAAACTACATATAGAAATGCCAGGGATGTTGTATTTAATATATAGACTTATTTTCTCAACTTCAAAGAGCTAATAGCATGCGACCTTTATGAATGAGAAGTTGTATTTGGATCAAAACACTCTGTAGCAACTAATGGACTCATTCTCTGCCTTTCTAAATCTTTGAGTCTGTTTATACTTTCTGCTACAGCATGTTGTGAAGGCCATGAATTCCCCAAAGTAATTATATGCTTGTGTGAAAGGTTTTAATAAAAGACCATGATGGAAAATACTGACACTTCACGTCTGCCATCAACCGTTTAAGCTGCCATCAACTGTTACTTGGCTGCTTCAAAAGCTTAACAGAATTTTGAAATGCAAATCCAGCATTACTGCTAGAGCTGTATTTTTCACTCAGTTTACATAGACCCCAGTTATTCCTAACACAATAATAAAGTTACGTTTCAGTGCAGCATCTACTATTTCACCCAGAGATGTTAAGGTTTTAAGTGCAACACTGCTGTTGTATTTGCCTCCTTTTATCATTTTGGTAACAACACAAGCTCTGTGTGTGTGTTTTTCAAGGTGCTAGACTAAATGTTTCTGTCCTACAACTTCTGGATTTTCTGTTATTTTATTTGGGAAAAATCTGTAACATTCCTTTAAGTGTTTTAAATTTCAAGATGCATATTCATCATTTAAGTAAGTTGTAATGCAGTCAGTTATTTGAAAACATTTTTATAGGTCTCGACATTGAACCCCACTGAATAAGGTACAACTGAAGGTACATAAACATACAAAGTACTTCCATTCAGTTTGTGATCTTTCTTGTCAACCTCATGGAGCTGGCTTTTGTCCATTACTAGGAAAACATACTTGTATAATAATACAAGGATTGCTTGACCATCTCATAAGAGATTTGCCTATTCAGGATTCACCTGAATATTTGCTCATGAGACTTATGGACAGAGCAACCAGCGAGGTGATACTGACTACAGTCGGCTCTGCACTGTTTCAAAGCAGATAAATGACTTTTTGCATTGATCACAGAATGTTAGGGATTGAAAGGAGGCAAGAAAGATCATTTAGTCCAAATTCCCTGCCAGAGCAGGATCACCTAGAGTAGGTCACACAGGAATGCATCCAGGGGGAGTTTGAATGTCTCTGGAGAAGGAGACTCCACAATCTCTCTGGGCAGCCTGTCCTAGTGTTCTGTCACTCTCACAGTGAAGAATTTTTCCCTTTTGTTCACTGTGCTCCAGCTTGCATACATTGCCCCTTGTCCTACCATTGAGAAGAGACTGGCTCTGTCCTCCTGGCGCTCACCCTTTTTGTATTTACAAACACTAATGAGGTCAACTCCCAAGCCTCCTCTTCTCCAAGATAAAGAGACCCAGGTCCCTCAGCCTTTCCTTTTAAGCTATATTCACAAGCACACTAAAATCTAGAAGTGTGAAATGCAATGAATATGTACAAAATATACAATATTTACATGTATTTACAATTTATAAACAACACAAGAAACCCCCTGGACAAAACCAGAGGGCTACCAATAGCTTCCACCTCTCTGCCCCCTTTCCCCCTGTACGAGGGATAAGAGAAAAGAGAAAAGTAGTCACTTGTTAGTACTTAGCCACCACAAAGAAATGCAGCCAAGGCTCATTTAAGTTACTGTTTCACACTTGCAGGCAGATGTGAAGAAGACATTGAATGCAACAGATAATACCTATATTTTCACCCCTTTTCTGTATTTAAAATGTCTTTGAAAACTTTCTGTTAGTGTTCTGTAGGCAAAGATCCCTGTTTTCATACTTGCATTTTACTTGGGAGGTGAGAAGAGTGGTGTTAACAGGACTGCATTCAGACAGCCTGGTGTTAACAGGACTGTATTCATCTGGCTGTCTGTTCTCAGTAATGCTTGTGAAGAAAAGACTGAAATCTATGGTGCAATTCAGACATTACTTTCATACAATAAAAGCTTTATCTCAGTTACCTAAAGATATGAACTAACCTTCCCTGTTGACAGGATGTTGGATGATGGTGATGACAGTTGCAGACACGGTAATCTTATGGGAAAATGTTAACATTATAGAAGTATGTAGTAATTGTAAAAAGAAAACAATCACCTTACCTTTACCTGGTCTGAAACATAATAAAATGAAATCTAATGCAGTGGCTCTCTAAGATACCACTGAAGTTACTGCTGTACTTATCAAACACTTCAGAGATGTTTAAGTCTTCAGTGGAGGTACTCTTACTTACACCAGGTGGCCCAGCCTAATGTGGTAAATTTAACATGTGGTAAGCACTGAGGAATCAAATGTAAAATTATCAGCACATTCAGTGTAAAAATAGAAAGCATCACAAAAGATGAATAGTGCAGTATGTGTATAAAGGCTGGTGGCTGTTGGAACACTAGGGATAACAGTGAAGCTGGGAAGAGTTTTCCAACAGGAGACATAGAGGCAGTCTGCTCACTTAGGGATGTAATTCTGTACCGGGTGCAGGTGACCAGGAGCTGGCAGGGGCTAGAGAGCAGCCTCTGTGAGGAGAAGTTGGGGATGCCCTGTGGCAGACACAGCTATCTCCAGTCATCTCCAGGTGACCCACTGCAGGGCACACTTGAGCCCTGCAGCCATTGTGGCAGAGCCTTAGGGAAGGTCCAGGTGTAAAGAAAGGCAACACACTGCCTGGTGTGAGGGTAAAAGTATGAGAAACAGGCTTGTGAGACCTGCAAGAAAAGGGGTGTGAGAAGGTGCTTTGGGTGCCAGGGCAGAGATTCAGCTGCAGCTCATGGAAGGCTGTAGTGGAGCAGGTGGATAAGCCCTGAAGGAACTGAGAGTATAGAAGACCTATGAAACAAGTTTACCATGAAGGACTGCAGCCTGTGGGAAAGATCCACACTGAAGCAAGGGAAGAGTGTGCTGCTTAGGGTGGGGGATGAAGTAGAGGAGTTGGGAATGAAGGAGTGAAATTGGGCCTGGGAGAAAGGGGTGGGGTGAGCAGAAAGTAGAATTCTATTTGTCTTGGTCTCCCACTATCCAAACCCATTTTAATCGTCTATAAATTAAGTTAATTTTCCCCAAGTCAAATCTGTTTTTCCTGTGAAGGTAGTTGGAAAGTGATCTTCCTGTCCTTATCTTGACCTGAGAGCTCTTTCATCTTATTTACTCACCCTGTCATGAAGGAGGAAGGGCAGAGTGAGAGAGTAGCTGCATGAGCATCTGGCAGCAAGCCATGGTCAGCCCACCACAAACTTCACCAGCTTGTTATGTCATAGTGGCCAGATGAAGGCACACTGAAAGGACTGATCCCTTTTGAATTCAGAGCCCTTCTTTTGATGGTGTAGGAATGCCAATCTGTAAGACAGGGCTTTCTTCATCACCTTCTTTTTAAAAGTTTGGCTTTTTTTCAGATATGCTGTAGTATGTTAGCCCTTGGTGTGATAAAGGACAGAGGGTGGACTGATTGGAGGCTTTTTTTGGTTTTGTTTTTGTTTGCTTGTTCCAGGGATGTTTGATCAGAGAATTAATTTTCACTTCTCTCAGCTGAGATACAGAGTCTGTCATGGCATCTGAACGTGACTGCTGTTAGTGATGACACTGTAAACCACATAGTAAAGAAAAATGTTCCAAAATCCCAACAAACTCCTCATGCAAAGTTTGCTGCTGCTTCTCATTTTCACCTTCCATGTGCTCCAAGGAAATATCTGCATTAAGGTAAGAAATTTTGAGAGGACTTATTGTAGGCCCTGAAAAATGTTATCCAGATTGTAATATTATACTCTTTCACAGCTCTGACTTTGAAGTTTAGAAACTACTTCTCACTGAAAGTCAGTAGGGTATGACTTAAAAACTATTTTGATACCTGTCCTGCATGATTTTGATGAAAAACAAGCTACCTGAAAGATATCAGAATGTGAACTGTGCTTCTGAAGTTTTATTTCATTCTTCCACATTAATCTTAATATATTTAAAGAACTTAATGCTTCTGAAAGAAATTCTCAGCTCTTCCCTAGTTCCCTTTAAGAAGCATTAACTTGGAAGCAGCCCACCTGAGAAAGCAAGCCATCTCGGTGCCAAAAATTTCTGTGCCAAAACTCCCTGCACCTAAAATCTCTGTGCCAAGTCGACTGACTTCTCTCTTGCAACGTTTCCCTTCTAAATGCCAGTTGTAGACTGTCACAGGGCTTGTGCAGTTCTGTTATCAAGGGACCTTCTGTGATGCTTTTGTTGTAAGCAGTGCTCTCACTCAGGTTATCATGTGCATTTTTATGAACCTGGGCCTTTAGAGAAATCAGTGAAGCACAGTTGTCCTCTTGACAAATCTATAGATTAATCTGACTGAATCATGCATGGAATTGTGAGCCTATTCTGTCACATTTGCTGCTGCTTTGAAAGAGATCTCAAGTTTAGAGATGTTAGGGAGTTCATCAATGTTCATAAAGCCCCAGCAAAAGACCAAATTATATCTTGCTGTCTGGGTATGTTCCATGTTCTTATGTGGTGGGCTTGATGTCAACTAGCATAATAGAGTATCTTAGATAAAGTACATGTTGTTTTTAGAGAAAAACAGTGAGTGGAGAGGGCAAGGTTATTTGCAAGACATCCAGAGATGAACTTTAAATAATTCTTGGAAAAAACAATAGGCAATAGATGGGGAAAATAGAACCATGGAATAGTATGGGTTGGAAAGGACCTCCAAATGTTATCTAGTCCAACTGTCCTGCAGTCAGCAAGGGCATCTTCTGCTAGATCAGGTTGCTCAAAGCATTGTTGAACCTGACCTTGAATATCCCCAACCGCCTCCCTGGGTAACCTTTTCTGGTGTCCAGCACACTCATGATAAAGAACTTGTTCCTGACATCCAATCTAAATCTACTCTTCTCTAGTTTAAAACTGTTTCCCCTCGTTCTATCACTACAGGCCTTCGTAAACAGTCCCTCTCCAGCCTCCGTGCAGAACCCCTTCAGGTACCGGAAAGGTCACTATTAGGTCTCCCTGGAGCCTTCTCTTCTCCATGCTGAACAACCCCAGCTTCCTCTGCCTGTCCTCACAGGAGAGATGTTCCAGCCCCCCAGTCATCTTTGTGGTCCTCCTCTGGACCCACTCTATCAGGTCCACGTGCTTCCTGTGTTGAGGACTCCAGAGCTGATGCAGTACTCCAGGTGAGGTCTCACCAGAGCAGAGTAAATTGGCATAGTCACCTTTCTTGATCTGCTGGCCACACTTCTGATGCAGCCAAGGAAGTGATTGGCCTTCTGGGCTGCTAGTGCACACTGCTGGCTCGTGTCCAGCTTCTCATTTCCAGAACTCCCAAGTCCTTTCTTCAGGGCTGCTTTTTACCACCTCATCCCCCAGCCTGTATTGATAATGAGGATTGTTCCAAACCAGGTGCAGCACCCCGCACTTGGTCTTGTTGAACCACATGAGCTTCTTGTAGGTCCACCTCTCCAGCTTGTCCAGATCCTTCTGGATGACTTCCTGTCCTTCTAGCATATGGACAGCACCACTCAGTTTACATATAATAACATGCAAATGGGATATCATAGAACAAGGTTAAGGTATAAAATAATAACAAAACCTCTTGTAACTGACTGCACACAATTCAGTTACATTTTGTAACAACTATTGTAAAAAAAAAGAAATAGAAAAAAAGAAATAGAAAAAAAGATAATTTTGTAACTGATGGCTTCAGAGGTGATTAGAAGTGTTAAATACTTCAAAACCAGGATGCCTGGATAAAAAGAGTGGTACCAGTCCTGACCTTAATGGTAGGATTGAAAAATCCTATAAGAATGGCTGTTTTCTTAATGTCTCCAGACAGTCTTTGCAGACCCACAATATCTTAATATGCTTTAGTTAAGATAAGATTTAAAGAAGCATTTGGAGAAATTTCTCCTAAAAGCACTGACATGTTTTGTAATTTGTACTTTGCTAAAATGCTTTGTATGAAGATCAAAATAGAGAGCTTTTCTGTGTGTCCATGTAATAGATCTGTGTGAATGTTTGTGGCTTTTTTCTTATGTAATATGATTTTTGTTTTTAAATCGAATTTATAGAAGTCCCTTCAGAATTAACAGATTGTGGGTTTTTTTAATGTTTCTAGAAAGAAAGATAAGTCAGGCTGCTATGATGGCTTTACATTTCCACTCTGTTTATAAACAGTGTTGAGAATAATCCATCATCTGTCCTAAACTTCAAAATTATGACATCTGGACTACATCCTCACAAGGGTATAGCACTGACACTTCAAAGAAACTCAGGAAATAGCAAAAAAGAAGCACTACTTACAACCATCCCACGAGCATACTCATCTGTGTCAAAATAAAAGACTAAAAGACTAATTTTTCTGGTTTTGCTGAAAACATTTGAAATTTTTTTTTGTTTGTTTGTTTTGGTTGTTTTTTTTCTGTTTGTTTCTTTGCTTTTTTTTGTGGTTTTTTTTTTTTTTTTTTGTTTGGTTGGGTTTTTTCTGTTTGTTTCTTTGCTTGTTTTTTTTTTTTTTGGGTTTTGTTGTGTTTGGATTTTTTTTTTGTCTGCTTTGTTTTGTTTTGCTTTGTTTTGTTTTGCTTCTTTCCCCCTTTCCTGGCTTTAACTTACTGGAGTTTTTAGTTAAGGCAGCCTGAAGGCATTAAATTACAGATGGTGCTCACTCATAGTCAAATTGAAAACTTCCTCCTCAACAGGTAATTGTTTCCAGCTGATACATGGAACATGAAGTGGATAGGTAAGTCAATAATTTGTATTATGAAAATGGCTCTTATATTCCTGAGAAGAGAAACTACCTCAAAAGATCTCTCTTTCCTAAGAAAAGCGATTGCATGCTCTTTCCTTCCCATATAATCTGACTTTAATCAGCAAATCCACTCAGTAATTTTGACAGAAACAAGTAAAAGTAGCAAGTGTACCTTGTTTGTAGTCTGTGAATGCAAAAATAGACAAGAAAAAAAGTTCAGCAGATTATGTATTTAAATACATGGATGTTTCCTCAATATTTTAAAACTTCTATACAAATTGGTCATGAAGATCTAGAGCCTACAGCTTCTTTGAAACTGAGAGTACTTTGAACAGCAGTAACTGCAACAATACGTAAAAAGAATGCACCATTTTAGAATGTACTTGATTATATATCTACCACACAGGGAAAAAAACAAAACAATCCTTAATAATATCTATTTAAATGCACACCATTGCAGTCAGAAGTATTAGAAAGTTTGGTTTGTTCTATAACTCTTGATAAAACTCTTGAGTGCATGCACAAAACAGGACTTTTCCAATTACTAGGGAGCTCCAGATTTGCAGTAGGAAGCTCTGCTTTTTCTCTTCACTGTTCACACAAATGTGAGCACAGACCTTAAAGGGAAATGAACTTTCTCATAGAATTTCATAAATATATGCTGATAGTAAAGGCATGCTGAGCTTCAGATGTCTTGCATCTTATTTTGGCTCTGAAGAACATGTGCTCAAGTGTTACAAATTTGTCTGTCTCTGAACAACCCTTCCTTCAGTTTCCTGTTCTCATTGGCTTTTCCCAGCCACTTCTTTCTGTCCTCTGTGCTGGTCTTTTAGTTTCTTGTCCCTGTTTCCCCTCCAGCAAACAATAAAAACAACAAAGGATTAACAATTCAGATTTGTGTCTTTAAAAATCATGTCTTTGAGCTATTTCAGGCCTCTCTTCTTACCATTAGAAAAGATACCATGAATGCATACTTGCAAGTGACATAAGCAGCATCGTACAAAAGCTCTCAGAAGAGTTTCTGCTTGTGTGCCTGTGAGATATGAACATCAAGGCCTGACACTTAATTTGAATCACCCAAGTGAGTCAGGGTCAATTGGTAACCATATTTGCACTATTCAGGAACAAATATACTCCAGCTCATTCTTGCTCAAATGAAAACAAAGTTTTTTCCTACTGTCTGTTTGCACCTCTGTTGATTTTAGCTGAATCAGATAAGAGTTTAAGATGTGAAATTAGCAACAGCTCCCTGACACATGAATGGCTTGCTTCTCTCAGGGAAGTGCTGTTGGCCTGATGTTCATACACCCCCTTAAAAACTATTTTTTGTTGTTGTTTTTAATACATGTTGTTTTAATACATACAAGGATGAGCAAGTTATTTTTGTGCACGCAGGTTGGCCTCATGTACAGATTTGTGTTTTCATTACTATACCGTGATCAAGGTAAGACATAAAATCTGTCTTTCCAGTGGAAGAGGGGAAAACTCCATTGTCATTAAAAAAAAAAAAAAGAAAAAAAAAAAAAGGTACCACTAGGTATTGATATTCCCTGGCATATTCCTACTAACCTTCCTGGAAGCTCACTGCTCACAGAACCTGCACCTGAAATAAGGGAGAAGAACTGTCACTGATGCTGTTGCATTCATTAAAAAGAAACAAGTCCACAGAATGTCCTTGGTTCCCAAGGTATTACATGATCTTTCAGACCATGTAAATGCTTGATTTAATAAAACTCTTCTGAATAATTCCTTTTACTTTGCAAGACTCCTTTTCTCCAGCTCTTCCAGCTGGCCTAGAAAAAGCCATTTTCATCTGCAAATCCTCAGAAACAATAAGGCATGCATGTTGTTTGCTTGGGGTTTTGTTTGTTTGTTTTGTGGTTTCTTTTTTCTTTACTTTCAGGGCAGGATCACACAAGTAAAAAGAGGTTTCTGTTTTAACTGAACTGTAAAGGATATAAAAACATTTATAAATGTGCCTACTTGATGAAAAATAAACAGATTAACTGACAAAGTAAAAAAGGTTGTTTGAAACAAAAAAAAAAAGAAGAAAAAGAAAAAAAAAAAAAGCTAGGAAAGTGTCTAAGTATTTTGATGACTAAATTAAGTGCATGCTTAAATTAAAAAATGACCAAAACATCCTCTTTCCTCTTGCTGGAATGTCCGTGTTCTTGGAGGGATTGAGAGTGCTGAGGGAGTAATACCAGTTCACAGGCACAACCTCTTTACTGAGCAGGTAGCCTCACCCATGTTAGTTGAGCTGCAGGTGAACTCTTCTGAATTCTTTCATATTTCCATTTTCAACCTTATGAGGAATATCTACGAAAACCATAAGTGTTAAGAAATTGCATGCAGCTGTCATTGTATATCTTCCTTAAATAATTAAAAATTTTATCTCCTGAATGGTTCTTACTGCTGAAATCAAATCAAATTTCAAGAGAACAATAAAAGTGTAGAATGCTTAAATAAGTGTTTTGACTGGGATGGTGATGTTCAGTTAGCCTAGGTTTACAATCTGCTATAATCATGGATTAATCAGACAGTGTTTAATGAACTCTCTGTCTGTTGGCACTTCTAAAGGTTATGTTTAAAAAGAGCGCTGAAATTTTGCTTTCTCTGCTCTGTTAATAGTCAAAGACAGAATAAGTGGAACTGAGACTATTGTTTAATTTTTGTGGAAATTGGTGGTTTCAAATCAATAAAGCTAGTGGCTAGGTAGCATAAGCATGCAGCATATAGAAAATTTGCCAATGATTTGCAAAATATTTGTAAAGAGTTTGAAAATCAAAGAAACCAACTTTAAAAGCCGTAGTAATGAAGATACCTTGACACTTGGCACCTGTGGAAGGTATGCCTTCTAATCACATTTTTTTCTCCCACATTTGGCTTATAAAAAAAAAAATCTCTGAGAACAGCAAAAGATTACACCTTCCGTCTGCTATTTCTTTTTTAACTTCCAAGATGCATCCCAAAAAAAAGTTAATTATTCAGCAAGATACAAAAAAATAAAAGCTTTTTAAAAATGTAGCACTGTTTAGTCATTAGCTCTTAGGAAAAAGTTTCTCATAAAAATGGAAATAGAAATCACCCTGGTAGCTTAAAAAATCAGCCCACTTCAAGGCATTGAGGATGGTGAATGGGAAGAAGATAAATCAGTTACATCGATGAAACAAATTATAGAGTGTCTATAAAGAAGGATATATTACATCAGGAATCAAATGAAGGATGCCCCATCCCTGGAGTTATTCGAGGTCAGGCTTGACGTGGCTCTGAGCAACCTGATCTTGTGGAGGATGTCCCTTCTTACTGCAGGTGGGTTGGACTAGATGACCTTTGGAGGTCCCTTCCAACCCAAGCTGTTCTTTGATTGCATGATTCAGTATACTTGAAAGGAAATGGTGCAGCTTGGATATTTGACCACAGTTCTTTGACACAAAGCTTAATTAAAAAATTAAGTGAAAGCCAATCCTCCATAAACACATAACTGGATACTGCTACTTCATACAATGCCTCCTTTATAGGCTGCATCCTGTTCTCTGCTTCGTGCTAAGCTGCAGTTCTGACAGTACAGGTATGACTTGGAGTCTTGAAGATTTTGAATATTAGGAGGTATTTTTTAAGAAGATCTCAGACCTTCCGAGCAACACAAAGGCTTAGCTTGTTCTAGAACTAGGCTTTTAAACTTTCTTCTCAAGTACAAAGAAGAAAAAGTAATACTTTACTGCTCAAATTACAAATGAAACATCCTTTAACTATATTTTTTTAACTATAGAAAATATTTGTTAACATGTGTAAGCTGATGCTAGTTATGTGCTAACCAGCACTCAAGTCCTACAACAGGAAGGTAGAAACTCACTGGCTGAAGGGGTGTGCGTGTGAGAGGGAATTACTAGTCACGATAAAAGCAAAAGAATTGAGCCAGACAGAAATTAAGGAAAACATGAAATGAATGGATTTCCCTTGTTGTTTTAATGAAGCTGTTTACTATGAAAGAAGAAAGGGTTTCAGATTAGGAAATATCATTAGGAAATACGGATAATAAAAGGACCTCAATTGCATCCACCAACTTTCCCCAGAATATTATTATATATGTAATGAAAAAACCCTGTGGATTTCCTCTTGATTTAACATTTTCTGCTACTAAGGAACTGCTGCCTCAAGTGAAAAAAAAATAATGGCAGGAAGAAATAGTTTGCTTAGAGAAGTTTTACCACTACTGTGTACTAGCAGCTTTAGTGTCAGCCAGACACTTGAACAACATAACTGGTGTCAGCTTGGTGATGATTGCACTTGCAGTGCGCCTCTCCTAGTCTGTCCCTGCAGAGATCTGGTAGAGGTCTCTCATAATCTGAAGTCACCAGCTCTCCATGTTAATGCAATAGGGAGCATCTTTCCTTATGTAGTAGGAGCTGTTTGCTGTGCATCTAACGTCCTTTCTATCTGTTTTGCAAAAGCAGTTAAGTCAGTTCTAAGTATAAAATGCTTGTTAGTTTTCTCATCCAATATTAGACTTTACTTAATGAATAATGAATCATGAGTGCGTTGTGTTTCCATCGTTTTTTCACTTTTACCATATAGTGACATTTATAATGATAGTGCTGAGCCAGGGCTATTGGCTTAGGAAATAAGAATGTTGTAAAAAGAAACTTAAAATAGCTGCATCTAAACACACCATTAAGTGTTTAATCTGACACACACTAAAAACTTAGAAAACTTTTCATTCTGCAAAAGAAGGCCCTAACACTGAGAAAAAGCACATAAATTTATCTCTAAACCAGCAGGATACACAGAAGTAAAAACAGAAAAGTTACAGTGGGGTGTATTATTACTTGTTTCAGCATATTATGTGGCAGTGCATTTTGTCACTGTTTGCTTCAGAGGGACCTTGACAGGCTGGAGAGGTGGGCACAAGCCAACCTCAATGGGTTCAACAAGACAAAGTGCAAGGTCCTGCATCTGGGTCGAGGCAATCCCAAGCACAAATACAGGCTGGGCAGGGACTGGCTGGAAAGCAGCCCTGAGGAGAGGGACTTGGGGGTGCTGCTGAACAAGAAGCTCAACATGAGCTGTCAATGTGCACTTGCAGCCCAGAAAACCAACCATCTGGAGAAGTGTGGCCAGCAGGTGAAGGGAGGTGATTCTCCCCCTCTACTCAGCTCTGGTGAGACCCCACCTGGAGTACTGTGTCCAGTTCTGGAGCCCCTATTACAAGAGGGATATGGACATGCTGGAAGGTGTCCAGAGAAGGGCCACCAGGATGATCAGAGGGCTGGAGCACCTCTCTATGAGGACAGACTGAAAGAGTTGTGGCTGTTCAGTCTGGAGAAAAGAAGGCTCCGAGGTGACCTTATTGTGGCTTTCCAGTATCTGAAGGGGACCTACAAGAAAGCTGGGGAGGGACTTTTTAGGATATCAGGTAGTGATAGGACTAGGGGGAATGGAACAAAGCTGGCAGTGGGGAGATTCAGACTGGATGTGAGGAAGAAGTTCTTCACTATGAGAGTGGTGAGAGCCTGGAATGGGTTGTCCAGGGAGGTGGTTGAGGCCCCATCCTTGGAGGTGTTTAAGGCCAGGCTGGATGAGGCTCTGGCCAGCCTGATGTAGTGTGAGGTGTCCCTGCCCATGGCAGGGGGGTTGGAACTAGATGATCCTTGTGGTCCCTTCCAACTCTGACTGATTCTGTGATTCTATGATGAGTAGAGTAACTTTCTGCAGATCAGACTAAACAGGAGATTTGATTTGACTCAGCAAATCTCTTGAGTACAACTGAATTAAAAACCACTTCTAGATTGTATGTTAAATTAGTTGCCAAGTAATACAAGTAAAAGAATAGCTAATTAAATTGTTAACATTTGTCAAGATATTTTGCTGATGCTTCATGAAGTAGTTCCATCTTTTAAGCCATTTTGGGACTCCCTATTGCAAACTGAATAAAATATAAGGATGATACATATTTACATTACTGCTGTGTATATAAAATACACTTATTTGATTTTTAAATTTGGTTGTGTTTTTTTTTTTCAAATTGTTGAGTAAAAATTGGACAGGAAATTGTCATGCAAGACACTCATTATGATATAATATGTTTTGCTTTTTGTGTGTGCTCTAAAAAGGAGGAGGTCAGGAACTCAAAGAATAAAATTTTGTCTGTTGTGCATAATTTGTCTGTTACACAAACCTTAAGCCTAAACAGTAATTTAATTTGTTAGTCTTTTACACACATACTTTTTCCTTCTTTGCTATAAAACTTAGAGGGGAATCACCTCACTCAAGTGAATGACTAGTTTCTATTTTATAATCCTTTTTTTATAAGCTATGTAAAATGCCTTTGCTTATTTGAATTACATTGCTACTGCAGTCATAGCAGTCAGCCAAGTTTCAGATTGTTGTCCTTCTGCCACATTCAGTGCCTCAAAAGTTATTTGTGTAAAAGCTGTATCTCAAAAGGAGCCTTTAAGGGCTGCAAAACAGTTAGTTGAGGTGCAGAGCTAACAGTCATATCAAAATGATTGAGTCCATGCCACTGAAGCCACCAAACCCCTGCATGAATCTTGCAGGCTGCTTGCAGTATCTGACAGTCTACTTGTTTTCTTGATGACCACATATGGCACTAAGTACTGCAAAGGTATGGTCATGGGTTGAGTTGAATCTGCTGATGCATATTCAATACCATGCTGCTGTATAGCCAGCTTCAAAACGAAAGTGCTGGCTGGAGCGAAGTGTCACGGGGCTTGATGTTCAGATTGCAATACGAGAGGCTTACTGCTCTGCCTGCTGTTTTGGCTTTCTACTTTTGCAGTGTTGGTCTTTTCCTCTGGGTTGGCTGCTGCCTGCTTGGGGGTTGCTGCATGCTTGGGTGGGGAGAAACTTTTTTATCACTAGCCTCTGCTTTTGATAAGGTCACTGTATAGCATATTATCTCATGAAACTCTTTATCTCAACTCAGAAGGTTTTTTGATGTTACTTTCCCTCCCATCTGTGTTGGGATAGGGAGGCTTGTTAACCCACGGCAGACATCCACTTTGGTCTTTTTCAGCAAGAACTGTCTCCAAGCAGGTTTTAAGCCTTCGCTTTCTTTCATTGGCTTGCAAATTGTTCTGCTGCAGCCACAGTGCAATACTAATGGCACAGACTACAGGAGGTCACTCAAAGCATTGCTCAGATTTAAGAGGAAAAGTATTTTAATTTTTAACTAAATGAATCCCTGTGTGGTGATAATTTGCATTCTGTAACAACTGTGGTGGATTTTTCAGATAGCTTTGGGAGTTTTAGTTTTACTTTTTTGTTTTGATGGGGGCTCCGAAACTGCCCTGAGAATCCATCACTCTAGTAAAAACAAACAAGTTAACAAACAAGACTTCCCTGACATGATTTGTCTTTCCTGGTGTTACATTAAAGAGTCACACCAGGTTTTACAGGCACAATGTCCAGATTTGGAGGAATATATTCATGAGCAAAAGAAAGGATGAGGCTGCTGCCAGGAAGTGTATAAGATTTCTCAGTTTCTAAATATACATTTTGAACACAGAAGTCCTATTTCCATATGGACAATGATGAAGTTTCAGGCAATCTGAACTTACTGCAAGCACAAATCTGCTTCTCTTTTATAAGTCAT
Source organism: Indicator indicator (assembly GCF_027791375.1). Lineage (NCBI taxonomy): Eukaryota > Metazoa > Chordata > Aves > Piciformes > Indicatoridae > Indicator > Indicator indicator. Next base: position 110,783,827 of record NC_072010.1, on the reverse strand, counting down.
TCCCCAAGCCTATGTCAGAACAGTAGCTTCTTCTGCAGGAGAAAGCCCAAGAAGTATCACTGTAAATTGATTTTTCTGTGTCATTATTTTCTAGTGTTTTGTTTGATGGAATTTATGTGTACTAGCACTTTTTCCTTTACACAGGAGAGTCTCCTCCTGGTATCTGCTAGTGTGTTTGTTTTTCTGGTCAGTTCAGTTCAAAATTCAGTAGAGAGATGAAGATCTGAGTTTCCAAGCCCAAACAATGAAACTATGTGCTGAGTTGGCAGGGTGCCTTGACTGCAAACTAGAATTAAAGATGAGGAGTAGAGATGCTGTGAAAGCAAATGCACTGGGGTTTTGAGGGCTGGATCAAAATTAAACCACTTAAAGCCAGGCAAGTGTATTCTGATCCAAACAAAAAAAAGTTTTCTCCCTCACTTCCTCTCTGTCCTTTTCAAGATAACTTTCTTTATGGCAGCTGTGCTTGGAAAGGTCCAGCACCGTGTGAACAAATGTATTTATTCATTTTCACACAGAAGTTCTCTGATAACATTTCAAACCCAGGTAAACTGATCTAGAAATATGGTAAGCACAGTTCCTTAAAACAATTCAAGCCATTGTGCCTAAAAAGGGCTACATCAAAATCACTATGTTCTATGTTTAGATCTTTGTCATGTTAGATTCAATTTACTGCACATATTCTCAATGCTGCATCATATATAGCAGTGGAAAATTATGTTACACTGTTATAGGAGGTTGCAGTGAGTAAACCAAGATAGTTTTTTAATACCCAATGTGTGCACAAATGTCAGAGACTTGGGAGATGCAACTGATATAGGTACATGTCTTCTTTAACAGATTTTGAACCTAGAGTTGAATCCCCTAGCTATCAACATTTTTTTGTTTACAGTTGCTGTGCAGGCCTCACTGGGAAAATTAAATATAAAAGACCCTTATTCTACAATTAGATATGAGCAGACATAACTTAATGCTTCACAGAATTGTAGACAGGTTTGGGGAGAAAGGGTGTGTGTGTGTAGATATGAAAATAGCACTGAGGCTATAGCCACCCCCTCTAAAGAAGATTTTTTGGCAAACTAAAGACCCTACCTGATCAACTCAGAATCTGATGTCATCTGAGAGCCTGCAGGTTTAGTGACAGTACTGTTGGTATATTTGGCTTTTGTTTAGGATTATGAAGCAGACTTGATTCTGTGTTTTGATATGCATTATATAAACAACACCAAATTAATCATATTCAGACTAGATGCCATTTCACAGTGATACAACTGATGTGCTTAGTGAGATTTATTAAGAACTGACCATTATTTTTCTCAAGAATAAGGATCTGTTTGGAAGACTTTATTTCAAAACTTCGAAGTATTTGTTCACATACAATGTTTAGTCTGATATAGTATAGTATATATAAATAAAAACTCTTAGAAAACTGTTCACTTTGGCCAAAGAATCATAATGCAAAACCAGCACACCACAACACGTTTACCTGTGCTAAAAGCCACTTTGAAACATGGAACATGTTGGGGAATGATTTGCTAATGTGTCATAAAAATAATGACCTTATCACTGCATTAATTTCCATTATCTTCAAAAATTGTTATATTTTCACGATGCTTTAGTGGATAATTCCAAGCAGACAGAAGCATCAGAGCAACTCTAGCAGGCACTGCATAAAAAAAGCTAGCTATATTTTTGTTGCCATGTTTAAGTGCATTCCATAACACATCCATGCTATTCTTAAAACTGCATCTTCTTACTAGAGGGCACTTGTAGGAGGGAGTAACCAACATAAAAACAAACCAAACCAAACCAAACCAAAACAACAAAAAAAAACCCTGCCCCACAAAAAACCTCCAAACTGTGAACTTTCTGTACTGATGTTTAGATTTGTACTTGGTGTTTGTACCACGTAACAAGGGAAGTAAAGCATGTCAGTGCTGGTATAAAATCAAAATTTGTTTTAAAATCAGATTGAGGTTTGTTGGAACTCATCTGGGAAGCAGTGGGCTGTAACCAGCTGATGATGAAAGTGTTTGGTAGATCCAGCCAGATTTCACATGGTACAAAATGTGAGATGGGAGAACAAAACTGAACACTTTCTTCACCATCCTGGCATACTTTACTCCAGCATACTTTGGTATAGGCCCATACCTGCTTAAATTTACATTCAGCTGCAGGAGCCCTCCTCTAGGCCATTTTAATAACTGAGTTGGTGGAACAGCACTCAAGTTACTTACACTCCCTCTTCCGTGCTCTCCCCCGCTCCCCGTCCACCTGCACTTAGCTGTACCTTAAGAACAGCTTGTGAACTACAAATACAAGTCTAAAGCTGGAGAGATGCTTATTTGTCTAGAGTATCAGTGTTTTACTAGCTAGAGACTCTTTTAAGATGAGGGAAATGTCAGGCACTACCAAAATGTTCTTTGAAGTGTCTTTGTGTTCGTAGTCTGGCACAGAGCAGCCTCTATGAAGGAAGCCAAGGTTCAAGCCTTTTCTCTGGCATGCATGGACTCTGGAAATAAAAGCACACTGTTTACTTCCATCACTGCTGATGCCCTTAGGGGGAATTAAATAAGTAAAGTGCCAGAGTTGGTGAGTTCCACATAAAACAGCAGGGAAAGGGTGGGAGGTTGCAGAGGAAGTGCCAATAGGAAGTGGGATGGCCCAAATCAGATGAGATAATGCTTCCTGAGGTATTGTCACTGTGTGATACGCAAAGACATGAGAGCTCCACCTTTTATTTCATGACAAGAATACATTTTTTGCACTGATGAGTTAGTATATCCTGTTAACTCTTTCAGACTTAAAAGGAGTTTCCTTACATTTAAGGCTTCTAAAATCTGATGCCTGTCTTAGTTAAAAAAACACTACCTTATCTGTCTTAATTCCTTAATGGATATTATCTATGACTCTTTATAGACACTGTTGGGGGCTGACCTCACAACACAGAAGTTAATATGAAATCCAAGTAGGTTCTGGTTTATATCCATAAAACATAGATGCTGCAGGCTTCTATTCCCTTCTTTATTTAAATTATAAATCATTGGGGAGAAACAAAAGGAAAAAAACCCCAATTTCTGTACTAGATAAGTCAGATTCTTTTCTCTTTGTTTTAATGATCTTTGTAAACTGAACCTACATTTTGGGAAAAATCTTTGCTAGAGCATCTAAGCCCCTTAAAGCAGATATTAGTCCTGCAATGAAAGGGGACACCATTGACTCTAAGGGCAGAGGGAGTGGAATGAATTGACATCAATTCAGATTGTTGTATTTCTTGGCCTGATTTACAAAATTAGGGTACTGAATGGATATACCCATCCCAGTTATCTGTTTCTCATTTCAATAGCACCAAAGGGAAACCAGTGGTTTAGGCAGCAAAATACAATTGCTTTGTGTTTGTATACGGTATAAAAAAGTAGCAAACCTTACTTCAGTGTCATCTGAGGTTCTAGAATTCTATCACTTATTCGTTGAAGGATGTTTTTGGGTGATGGGCTTTAAGAAGTTATAAATCGGACCAGTGGATGTCTGTATAAATAAGAAAAAAATGTTTTGTATTTATGACTAATTCACATAACTAGTTTTCTTTAAAATGGTCAAACTCGTTGGAAAGCAGAATGACTACATGGCTCATTTGTATAAAAGGACAGAGAGTTACCTGGGTATGTACTGTCGTGGTTTAAGCCCTCCCATCTGGCAACAAAGCAGCACGCAGCCACTCACACACTCCAACCCCCTCTGGTGGGATAAGGAGGAGAAAATACAACAAAAGGCTTGAAAACGGAGACAAAGGAGAAGGAGAGCTCACTCATCAATTATGGCCACAGGTGAAAGACAGATTTAACAAAATCCATTTAATTTAAACAAAGCAACCACCGATTCACCAATTGAATCATGATAGGACAGTGGTACATACAACTGTATCTTCATTACACCTTACTCCCACCCCTCTCTTCTTCCTAGGCCTGACTCTGCTACTACCTTTGTACATAGTGAGGAAGGGTATGTACAAAGGTAGTATCTCGGAAGAGTGTGTGGTACCTAATGTTTCCTAGAATTCATCTGAAAAGGAGGTCAGCCTTCTTTGAACAGGAATGCTACTTTATAGCCACTATGAATATAAAGCTCTGCCATTGCTGTCAAATTTTAATTAGGATGATCCTCTGTAGAAGAGAACTGTAAAATTTCACCTAAATGTGGTTTGATTTCTAGCAACTGTCAGGTACTGATGGCCAACTCTGACATAAGCAAAGGAACAGAGAACAAACAGAAAAAAATATGGAGATGACAGGAAGGAGATGTATGTAGCTTATACCTTGAAATTAGGTTTGAAATGCTGACTGAGGTGGCAGTGGTCATTTATTGCATGGCCTGTATTAACCACAGTCATTGCAGCAGGCAGGGAGGAAGAAGAAAAGATTTTGGTAGCTGAATTCTACAAGGGGACCTTCAGAATTCACAATGTTCTGGTTTCTCCTTGGCCTAGGGTAGGTACAGATGTGCTTATCTCCCTCAAAGAGGGAGAAATCATTTTAACTTATCCTTTTTAGAGGGAAACATTATTTAATTACAAAGCTTGATGTCCCAGACTGATGTTTTCCAAGGATCTGTGTCAACGCTCTTGTGGCTGTCCATTATTTCAGTAGGGTTCACAAATAATGCTATTTACAAATCCTATCATCATTATTCTAGCTTTTATCTTGGATACCTGATGAGCCTCCCACCATGACATGAAATTAGAATTTTTCATAGTATCACTCATGGACAAGCTCTTGCCAAATGTATGCTACTAGATCTGTATAAGTGTTTGGGGCAATGCAAGGGGCTTCTAATTTTTCCTTGTACACATCTCATCAGATATTCCACAAAAATAATATTCATCTATGCAGCTGTCCTGAAATGCCCCAAAAATGGAGATAACAGTCTTATCAGAGGTAGGTAGGATATGGTTCCATCTACTTCTGTCAGGCTGATTTATAGAACTGGAAATATTTCTGTTCTTATATTTTTCCTCCCGGAGATCACCACACCTATTAATGAAGTGCACATTTCTGGATTTTTCCCCATTGTTCAAGGTTTATGAAAAAAAAACCCCACATGCAAGCATGAATACTCTGTTAAATTTCAAGTACGTTCTGAAGATTCATTACTTTTCTCTTGCTTCTTCATAGCCCTCTGACACACAGCAATGAGACAAAAGTTACTAGAAAGGAATTAAAAACAAACAAACAATGCAGGAGACAACTTTGTTCCTTTGGTAAGACTTATTTCATTATTGAACAGATTTTAGCATTTGTTCTAAGAGTGTTTCAGTCAAAATAGTTATGATGGCAAAATACTGCTAAAAATTGTTATGTGATCCTGTGGAATAAGAGTTTAGAATTTTGTACAGAAAAAAAATCAGAAAACATGAGAACATAAAGCAAACACAAAATATGTAAACACATAAAATATTGGACAGAAGATATACTTTGCACAGGCATTCACTGAACTTGACTTTTAAAGATGCAGAGGTGCTTTAAATAGATGCCTGTGTTTCTGTAGAGAAATACTCAGTGGCAGCCAATAATCCCTGTTACAAAAGGCTGATTCCAGGAATCAGACAAAGGCAGTTATTTTAGTAGAATAGGTGTCCCAATTAAAAGTATAATACAGACATGTACATTGACATCCTCTTCTTGTTCTTATCTAACGAGTCATTGTAATAGTTTAAACAATTTCTGAGTGCCTGGGAATATTAAAAAGAATGCATATCTATGAATCATACTTTCATTTCCATTCACTGTTCTGTTGCAATGTAGCAAATTTCTTGGAAAAATGTCAGAGCATGAGTTTATGAACATTTTTACAATGTATAATATAAAACTGTGAGTATACAGTTCCTTACTCCTCTTGGTTTTCATTACCTTTGGAAGAATCCTCTGCTTCCATTCCTGATTTAACCTTTGGCTGTCAAAGGGGTACTTTCAGGTTTGTTTTTTTCCCTTTGGTGAATATATTAATGTAACTTCTTATGGTTTCATTCCTGCTTCATGTAAGCTTAGGCTGGTCAAACAAATCTGTCTGTAAAACACTAGATGAGTACAAAGTTACCTGTCAAATTAAGAATTCTGTTCTTCCAAATAGGTTTGTCTGTCATTTGATTTTCATGGTCTGTTAAATCTCTTCTGAAATCTATGAATGCAAACTTTTAATACAAAATATGAAATTATTTTAAAGCCTGTACTTTTGTATGGTGAAACTAAGGAGTGGTCAGCAGAACTGCTTCCTTGGAATTTCTGTGGGCCTGTTTTGGAGAGTGGTGGACAAAGTCCATTGGAAGGCAGTCCTGAAGAGCCAAGGAGTCCAGTAAGGCTGGACACTGTTCAAGAGGGAAGTCTTAAAGGCAGAGGAACAGGATGTCCCTATGTGCAGGAAGACAAATCGGCCTGGGCTTGGTTAAACAGAGAGGTTTGATTGTGCTGCCTAAAACTACCACAGGGAGAAAATGAGAGTCTATGGTCATTGGAAGAAGGGATAGGCATTCCAGGAGCACTGCAAGGTTTTGTGAGGCTACGTGGAGAGAAAATTAGAAGGGCCAAAGCATAACTAGAAATTAATTTGGCTTCAGCTGTTAAAGAGACCAGGAAATCCTTCTACAAATGTATTAATAACAAAAAGAGGACCAAGGAGAATCTCTGTTATTTGTTGGATTCAGGGGAGACAATAGTGATCAAGGAAGAGGAAAAGGCTGAGGCACTTCATATTTTCTTTTCCTTACTCTTTTGTAGTAGGATCAGTTCTTCCCTGTATACCCAGCCCTCTGAGTTGGAAGACAGGGATGGGGAGCAGAAGTCCTCATATTCCAAGAGGAGGTGGTTAGTGACCTGCTGCACCACTTACACAAACACTGGTCTATGGGGCTGGATGGCATACACCCAAGAGTACTGAGGGAGCTGGTGGAAGTGCTCACCAAGCCCTTTTCTATCATTTACTAAGTGGGGAGTTCTCAGCTGCCTGGAGATTGGCAACTGTGAAACCACCACACCCATCTACAAGAAGGGTTGGAAGAAGGACCCAGGGAACTACAGAGCTGTCAGTATGACTTTGGTGTCAGGGAAGGTCATGGATCATCTTGAATGCCATTATGAAGCACATAGAGGGAAACCAGGTGATCGGGCCCAGTCAGCATGAGTGCACAAAGGATAGGTCCTGCTTGACAAACCTGCTATGCTTCTGTGACAAGGTGACCTGCTTAGTGGATGAAGGGAGGTGTGTAATGTTGTTTAGTTAACTTTAGTTAAGCCTTTGATACTGTCTCCCTCAGCATTCTCCTGCAGAAACTGGATGCTTATGGATTGGATGGCTGGTGTTGGTGAATGAACTTAAGAGTCCACCACAAAGAGTGGTGGTGATTGGACTTAAATCCATCCACTGCTCTTCCCAGGGCTCAGTATTTGGGACATTTCTCTTTAATATCTTTATGAATGACCTGGACAAGGGAATTGGGTGTACCCTCAGTGAATTTGCAGATGACAGCAAACTGGGAGGGACTGTTGATTGAGGGTAGGAAGGCTGTGCAAAGAGATCTGGGCAGGCTGGATCAATGGGCTGAGGTCAATTCTATGAGGTTTAAAAAAGCAAAGTTCTAGGTACTGCACTTGGGCCACAACAACCCCATGCAACACAGTGGGCTTGGGGCAGAGTGGCTGAAAAAATGCCCAACAGAAAAGGACCTAGGAGTTCTGGTTCACAGTCAAGTGGACATGAGTGAGCAGCGTGCCCAGGAGGGCAAGAGGGCCAAGTGTGACCATCAGGAGTAGGAAAGTGATCATGCCCCTGTAGTCAGCACTGGTGAGGCTGCGTCATAAATACTGTGTTCAGTTTTGAGGCCCTCAATACAAGAAGGACATTGGATGGCTGGAGAAGGGTCTAGAGAGAGGCAGTGAAACTGGTGAAGCATCTAGAGAACACGTCTTATGAGGAAGGAACTGGGATTGTTTAGTCTGAAGAAGAGGAGGCTGAAGGGAGACTTCATTTCACTCTACAACTACCTGAAAGGAAAATATAGTGAGGTGGGGCTGGGTCTCTTTTTCCTAGTATCAAGTGATAGAATGAAAGGAAATGCCTGAAATTGTGCCAGGGCAGTTTTAGATTGGATATCAGGAAAAATTTGTTTACTGAAAGGGCAGTCAGGCATTTGAATAGGAGTCACCATCCCTGGAGGTGTTCAAAAAATATGTACGCATGGCACTTAGGGACACAGTTTAAAGGTCTTTTCCAGCTGGAATATTTCTGTGATTCTATAATATATATGTCTGTAAGTGAACACATTGAACTGAAGAATCCAGTTACACTGTTTTCACTAGTGTTTTTAATTAGGATCTTTACTATTAGAGTTTTTTTATGATGTACTATATGATCATGTCCTTATTAGTGTCTGTTCACATGCTCCCTCCCTCTTTTGAAGACATTAAGACATTAGAAGGAATGTTCTTAATTAGCCTATCTGTGTGGACACAAAATATATTTTGGTGGAGAAAGAATGCTACACATAGAAAGGTATTCCAGCCATGTGAAGGAATATTAAAATATACTTACACTGATTGCTGTTGTCTTCAATATTCAGCTGGAAGGACCACTGCCATACATGGCAAAATAGAGTTTGGCTTTTACAGGGAAACATTGGACATGTGCATAAGATATTATTTATCAACAGGACCAGTCAGGTTTTTTTGTAGTTAATGTTCTGTAACACATCTGTGATTGGCTAATTTTTCTCTCTTTCTATGAAGCCTGATTTGCTGTCGAAAAAAGGATTTGGATGTGACAGGCCACAATTATGCCCCATTAGGGACTGTACTGTGTAATAGGAGCTTACTCTGGAATGGGGGATTACTACGCAATGAGAGGATGCCTGTTGTGAACTTACATACCTTAGATTTTCTCTGCTAGCTTGGAATGGAATTCAAATAAAAATAACTCTCACCTTCCAGGACTTTCACTCCCCTCATTTCAATATTCCTTGAGTAACTCTCTAGGAATACAAGTATGTCACTATGTTAAAAAAAAAAAACAAAACCTCTAATCAGCTCTATTTTAAGGAATGATTATAAGATAATATAAAAAGAAAGAGAGAAAGGACAGGTAACACTAATAGGGAAAGGAAAAAAAAAAAAAGAGAGAGAGAGATAATGTGACAAGCACCCCCCAAAGTCTCTCATTTGCTAGCCTTTGTTTGGCTATTATCTGTTCTGCCAGATGTGTCTTAAGCAAGAGGAGGTTATGCAGAGTTGAACCCAAATTTTTGAAGGCTATTGAAGGAAAAAAAAGCATCTTCAGCATCATTCCTCATGATATACCCTATTAAATATTCTCTGCTTCATTCTAGTTTGAAAGGTGTGTGTAAACTACCATTTAAAAATCATCCCGGTAAGCCTTAAAATGATGTTATCTTCATGCAAACTGAGTCAAGGGATTTAAAAATCTGGTATCAGCAGTATTCTTTTGGATATTAAACTTGCAGTTGGTTACAGTCCACTTAACTTCCCTGAAATAATTCAGGCTATTTCCAAGCCTTTTTATAAGCCAACTGTTTCATATATCAGTTTTTCTTCACTTTCAGCTAACATGATTTTTTTTTCTTAAATTTAAAAACCAAATAAACCCCAAACCCCTTTAAGAACTATTCTCCTCCTGTCTTAGTTTTTACAAAACGTTGCTGTCGTAAGAGACATCAGGTTCAAAAAGTCAAAGAGATTGTTTTTCATCAACATCATGACAGTTGGTAGGAAAAAACTGCCAGAGGAAAGACTTATGGAAAAAGAAGAAAAGCACTATTTTATCACTGAATTTTGTTTACAAGATGATAAACAGAACTGTTATCTGGCCATTGGAATCTCTCACTCTGTTTAGTGGAGAATGAGCACACTTCCAGTCTCTGCTGCAGATATTGAAGGTCTGCAAGTAAATGAGAGCACGTACACAAGAAAGCACTCCTGTTTTTTTCTCTTTGTAATGGATCCTGAAGTTGACACAGATGAGAGTAATAAAAAAAGCAAACTCCAAGGCTGCCAAGAGTCCTAGGTCTTTCAACACACCTCATCTAAAATAACAATTCCCCTTTCATTGTGTCGCACCACTCTGCCACACATCTTTTAGAAATATTAATAAAATTATTTACATCACTTACTCTACCAAAGCATTGTTGGAAAATAAAACCCCCTTCTGTATCCTAATCAAACTTATTTTTCAATGGAGATTGTCATAGAGTTCTAAGACTTCCAAGCAAGGATGTCTTTTCAAAGTTGAATTTAAAGTTGCACTGAAGTTTATATCTTAGCTGATTTTCCCACTGTGGCTTGTGCTATCTAAGTGTCAACTGTTCAACCCTGTGGTGCAGTACAGCGACAGAAGAGGCAGGAGTGAATGATATGTTCCAGGTATATACTCTCTGGATAAGTGTATATGGGAATCTGTTCAGTGTAGAGAAACTACTTTCTTTCAGGTTTTAAATTGAAACATGTTAAATCAGTATAAAATTTACTGGAAAAAAGGATTTAGGATATGACTTTTTAGGTACCATTGGGAGTTTTAATATAACTGTGGATAGGTAAAAGTGTTTTTAAGTGTTTTGTACTTGTCTTTGCATCATAAATAAATCATAAGCAGAATGAAAATTGGACTCTCTAGTGTCAACAGCAGACACTTGCAACATTTTCATTAATGTTAGGATTGTACTGACTCAGTACATACTTGATGGCACTGGTTTAAATCACCTCTGTGCTTTATGGGTTTGTTAGTGGGGTTGGGGTTTTGGGGGATTTTTTGGTGTTTTTTTAAAGTTATGTTTTGCTGGGACTAATGAGAACCATGTCTTTAGAGTCAGCATGTAAGTACTGTTTATAACAGAAATATTTAATACTTTTTTTTCCCCCCTCCCAGATGGCTTTTAAACTCTTTTCACTAAGATGCCTTTCTGATCCCTCCAGAAAAGTTCACTTCTCAGTCTTTTATCCCCTTCATATGTAACAAATGTTGCGTAGACGTCTGTGTAGATATATAAATACACTTATGAATACCCTCCTCTCCCACCCAGGTATAAGCTGTGAATCAGCCATGGCTGTGATTGATTCATACCAAAATACACGAGCTGTGAGGAAGCTGGGGCCAGCATGCTTATTCTCTCCCTGCCTGAGTCCCCTTTTGGGATGTAGCCATGGTGAGCAGGTGGCAAATGTTGACATCTCCCTCTACAGAGGGGCATGTGGGATCTGATGTCTTACTAAAGGGGTTTGACAGTCTTTGCTTTATATAACAGCATGACACCACAGTGCTACGCTGTTTTCTGCTAACTGGTTTAGAGAAGCTGATAGCTGCACAGGAAAATGTTCTCTGGTAGGAGATGTAAGTGTTAGGAGTGTTTTAAAGGTGCTCAGCTCATGGGTCCTCTGGCCTGAGGAAGTGTCCTGTTGGGGTCTGGTTAGGCTGACATATGCCCCAGGATCTCAGCTTGATGGGGGCCGAACACACCTGGATTTAGGAGGGATAGTGTAGCACACTGGCTCTGAATTTTTGACACTGACACCTCAGTTCTGTTCAAGATGCATGATAGGTACTTCATTATAGCTTAGATTTAATCTCTTGTTCTTTATGAAACATGAAGTACACGTTGGGGGAAATCAAATTAAGTCTCATTATTTTCTTTCTGGTTACCTCAGTGAACTTTATTAATTCAGAACACAGTGTACCGAACTTCAATAAGCTGAGAAAACGTGTTATCTTCAATGGAAAAACATCCTGTCTCTAACTTCCACTTTCATAGTATTCACTTCTAATCTTGCACCTGATCATGAAAGGATTACTGAAGAAGCAAGCAAATTAAGAACCCTCACAGTCATGTCTGCTTTGTATGAAGTATGTAAAAAAAAAATACTTCAAACACTTTTTAATTTCCCTGTGCAGTTATTTACCTTTCTTTTTCTCTGTTCTCTTTCTTTTCTTGTGAAGGCTAACTCATAACAGTGCTTAAGCTTGAGCTAAGATTTAATTTCCCAGTCACTGTGTATTTACTAAATAGAAGCTTGAATGACAAGAATTGTATTATTTCTTTACCCCAAAATGTATCAACAGTGACGAGCACTATGCAGTAAGAATCTTCTCTCAGAGAATTAGGACATATGAACTATTTATGAAATGGCTTTAACCAACAACAAAATAATATGCTTTGTTTGTTACTTCTTTGTAAATGTGTTATTATCCTTACTAATGTTAACTTTAATTTATGTCTTATTATTATAGAGCAAATAACCAAATGCTGAAAATTATTTTTCTTTGGATGTACATGTACCTTGAAACTGTTCTTTTCTTGCTTCTGCTTTTTTATTATTTTTATTTTTCCAGTAAATAAGGAATTACTTCATTGAAGGAATACTTTCAGCTTATATGTAGCAACGGAACAAATACCATTATAAAGATAGCTGTAAATTGCAAAAGCAAGATTGTAGGTGTCAGTCTCACAGAAAAGAGATGAGTGTGTTGAGTAGGAAATGTGCTTTTTTGGAGACTTTAAAAGAAAGCCCTATACCTAATGTGCTGAAAAGTTTCCCAGTAAAAAGAATCCAAATCAGAGCACTTTATGGTAGAACAAAATGAATAAACTCCCAGAAAGAGCATGCACTGTAGGAATTAAATGACCAGAAGTGTTAGATTCCTGCAGCTGCAGGCAACAATTTAGTGGAAACCACCAGTGATTATTTTTATCTTTGATTTTTCTTTCCAGCAGGTGTCCCCATTCCGGTAATGGTGAGGGACTCCTGAAGGACAGGGTGGAAATAGTGAGTGCATAAATACCCTACCAGGTCTTTTACAATTAAATGGATATTGCTGAAGCTTAAAATGTCCTTAAAGTTTGCACAATACATTTTTATTTAAAGGTAGAGGCTGTTTGTCAGGAATCCTATTTTCTATGATTAGATTGGCAAATTAACACTGCCAACTCTTGATGATTCAGGGCCTGATCAAGAGACTGGCTTTGAGGAAGACAGATATTGCAACTAACATAGTTTTGTAAAATATTTTTTGATGTTCTACCACATATGATGGGCATGTATTTCCCACAACATCTGAAGATAAGGCATTTCCTCTAGGAGGGTTCAGTGACAGTGTCCCATTAAAAAATAATCAAGCAAACAAAAAAAAAAAATCGAATAAAAACATAAACCATAAAAACACTAAGCCTGGACTGACCCTAAACATCAGTCTCATTCAAAGTCCAGGGCAAGCATATGGAAGAGAACCAAGGTAAGACAAAGGACATTCAAAGACTTCAGAGGAGGTCATGGGAAATGTCACCTACCTTGAACTTGATTATAATCAGTTCTAATTGTTACAAGACTTGTGCTTTTTAAAAGAATGCAATAATAAAAATTCAGCTTCCTGGAATTTGAACCAAAGGTTGGAGAAGAGTCTTGGAGGTTGTGTTGGTTGCATAGTAAATGTGACTTGTCTTTAGTTTCAAATAGCTGTCTGCACTAAACATTACTGGAGTGCTTAAACATGTTATTACAAAGAAGAATAAATTAACTTTCTCTTTAGGCAAAATAAATAGATGATAGTTAATTATATAGCAGTTTTATTTTTTTACAAAATAATTTTATTTTTCTTTGTTCTATGATCATTATTATTAATAGTATTAATTTTTATGAGTTCAAGCAGTAAAAATGCATTTTAACGATTGCAACTTTCAGCTCAGGACAGCTATATAACATGTGACAGCCAGCAGGAACTCTTCCAAGCATGTTGCACTTGGTACACTGGGCCAGATTCTGAGCTTCAATAAATTTCTTTGAGACACTCAAAACGCCCATGAATGTTGTTCTTCTCAACTAGGTTCTTAACTTTTGTTTTTACAGTCCACCCTGGTATACTGGGCAGTAAAGAGGCCAAATGGGTTTACAGAATCCTATGAGGATTAGAAGTAGGGTTCAGAAAATAGGTGTATTTTTTAAATCCTCATGAAAAATAAAGCTTATATGGAACTGTGTTTCTCTACCATGGAATTTATAACTATATTTAAATATCCTAAAAGAGTTACCAACCCCTCACACTTCTATATGTGCTTTTTCTCAAAGAGGTATGTACAGGATTTTTTTCCATAGGCAGGAAGCACTCATGACTTTTCCTCATGATGCCATTATCAAGTCCCAGGCCAGAAATGGTTACCTCACTCATGTTATTGTCTCATTTTAAAGGTGAACATTTACTCTCAGTCCAACATTGACTTCTTCTTTCCCATGACATGTGCTCACATCCCACAGCTCTCTTTCCCAATGGAAGGGAAGACTGACAATCGGTGGTCAAAATGCTGTTCGTGATAAAGCATATGGTTAGACTTGTTGATCTTAAAGGTCTTTTCTAACCTAAATGGTTCTGTGATTCTAAAACTTGTTCAAATAATGCTTAAAAGAAATTGTAAATGGCAAATCAGACAGTCTTCAAAGCCTATCCTTCCTGAATTTGAGTAGGCCTACAGAAATCCAGAGCCTGACGGAACACACACTTCTGTGTTTGCAGGAGAATACATGGCTCCTGGATGTGCTCATGGATGTGTTCATTGTCTTTCAATTACAGCTGGATATCTTGTTCAGGGATCCTCTTTCCTGTTTGTTTATTTTCTTGGTTTCAGAGGGTTGTTTGGTGGGTTTGGTTCATATTTTTTTGGAGGGACATGGCAGTGACAGTTGTGGTTGATTTTTTTTTTTTTTTACTTGGGAGATATATGTGCGTTGAGTTTTTGTTTGGTTTATAGGCTTACTGGGTTTTATAGGTTTACTTGGGTTTTTTTCCATGGCATAGTAAGACAGTACTGTAATTTTGGAACATTTATGTTTTGATTTATAAAGTGTCCATTGTATCACTCATGCTGGCTAATATTGCACTACCTTTTCTTTTTTGTGGAAATGCCGTGGAATGGACTTCTTGAGCCTTACTGTAACTGAGTTACATTAGATGTTTCTAATGTATTAGAGTCCTGTTCCAATTCTCCTTTTTTTCAGTCTTTGATTAAAAACAAACAATGCTGAGCATTTGTAGTGTGAGATGAAATGGAAATTCTGTTACTGATTTATTCATACGACATTAATTTTCTTGGCTGTGGTATATTTAATAGTTGTTTATTGGTCCCTAGGTTTTGTTGATCAGCATTATTCCTTCTCACACCCATGGAGGCCCCTGTGCCAACAAATTCCTTGTATCAACTTCATATACCTGAGGAGGCTGTTAATCCATGGCTATGATTCTCTATAGAATAAAGGCCAAAGTACAACTGCCATTTCTCTTTGTGTATTCTGGCCATTAGACAAAATCAAATAGCTGCATTTTCTGTCTTTTATAATGGTAGCTATCTATCTCTAATTCTCTATACTTCTGTATACCTTAGAAGTGATAATCAGAAATTCAAGGATTCTAGTTTAACAGTATTCAGCCCACCAATAGTGACTTCAGGAAAGAAGAGCACTGACAACATCCTGCATGTTAGAAATGGCCTACAAGACTGGAATCCAGCAAGGAAAAGCTATTGTTCAGATGTAAAACCATGAGCTCAAGAAAGCAATTTGCAGTGTGGCACATTTCATGTCTATGAAAATCATGGTCTTGCCCATTTTTTTTTTTTTTGCCAGTTTATCCCTTTTCCAGATTACTTTGCTCTTATATACTGTGCTCGTCTGAAGGGTCAAGATGCATGTGGCAGAGAAAGTCTTGACCTTCTGAATGCTCTGGTTTGTTCCTGCTTTTCAGCAGCCTGTTAAAATCAGTTCAGAGTGGCAGTTAAATTAAGAGATGTATCGGGGAGGAGTCATATCTGCCACCAAAATATTTCCAGGAACTGAAGATGAAAACCACATGGCACAGGACTTCTACAGATGGAGCAGATGATTTTAAATTTAGATATATTTGTTGCAGCAGATAAGAGCAAGATCAGTATTGAGAATTTGCTACTGGCAAGGAGAAAGTAGAGGGAGAAGATCTGAATTATAAACATATTCATTAACAAGTGCAGAGATATGATAGGGAGAGTTTTCATTTCTGACACGTGCATTATTAATCATGAGAGATACTAGGGTTAGAAACGGGAATATGCCTGGAGGCAGAGGGCAGAGGAGATGATTTTTATTAA